>NC_134812.1:12211130-12218630 GCF_046742065.1 Oratosquilla oratoria | reverse complement strand
TGTGTATGTGTGTGTGTGTGCGTGTGTGTGTGTGTGTGTGTGTGTGTGTGTGTGTATGTATATATATATGTATATGTATATATATATAAATATATATGTATATATATGTATATATGTATATATGTATATATATATGTATATATATAAATATATATATGCTAATAAGAACACGGGTACGTGTGCTCACTTATGCAAAGTAGACCGCTCTGCTTCGTTAGTTTCTTTTTCCAAGTGGTCTACTTTGCATATATATATATAAAATATATATATATATATATATGTATATATGTATATATATGTATATACATATATATATGTACATATATATGCATACATAAATATATGTATATATATATATATGTATATATATACATTTATGTATATATATATGTATATATATACAGTATATATAATATATATATATATACATATGTATATATATATACATATATATATATACATATGTATATACATATATATATATATATATATATATATATGTATATATATATAATATGTATGTATATATATACATATATATATATATATATGTATATATATATATAATATGTATGTATATATATATATATATACAGTATATATATATATATATATATATATATATATATATATATACATTGGTGTGTGTGTGTGTGTGTGTGTGTGTGTGTGTGTGTGTGTGTGTGTGTGTGTGTGTGTGTGTGTGTGTGTGTGTGTGTGTGTGTGTGTGTGTGTGTGTGTGTGTGTGTGTGTGTGTGTGTGTGTGTGTGTGTGTGTGTGTGTGTGTGTGTGTATCATGCTATCTTTGTGTAACTTCCGTAGTTTGTCCCTGTATCCTCGCCAAGGCAGTGTTGTGCTGGTTGACTATATACAGTCTATGTTATTCTCCTCCATGTGGGTCGGACAAGGGCCAACAGCTGAATCACCACTAGAACCGCCCCACTCCCTCCCCATATCATACGGCTGATAATGTGAATAATGACATATGTATATATTCAATTATTAGGGTGTTAGAGTATTTAGATTTAACGTTACTGTGATCAAGTTGAACACTGATGTAATCATCCTTTGATTGATGTCCGAACCGTGAAACTTTTTTTTTTTCATTCCCTTGACTTTTGGTATTGATTAATCCGACATTCTGGTTTACTAGGCGCCACCAGAAGATTTCATTCACCTCAAGTAAACTTCAGTTTCGTTCAGTACAGGGAAGAAAGAATCTGGACAAAGGTTCCCCTGATCGGACAGAGCAAACTTCATTCATTTATTCATTCATTCATTCATTCATTCATTCCTTAATGAATGACACTTTGCCCTTTATCCCGGCAGCCCTCAGTCCGTTTTCTTCATTTCCGCGGCACCATTTTCTCAGTTACCCTTTCCGCACAGTAGCAAATGCCCTAGGGTGCGGCCACACTGCACGCGGTTTGCTTGGAGGGTAGAGGGTAGCGGGACGCCTGGCGGGTCAGAGGCAAGAACAAACACATGTTATCTAATACGAGTGGCCATACTGGACGCGGGTAGTGGATTCCTTCTAAATGAATTCGCTACCCGCGCCCCGTATGGCCACTCGTATTAGATAACATGTGTTTGTTCTTGCCTCTGACCCGCCAGGCATCCCGCTACCCTCTACCCTCCCAGCAAACCGCGTTCAATATGGCCACTCGTATTAGATAACATGTGTTTGTTCTTGCCTCTGACCCGCCAGGCATCCCGCTACCCTCTACCCTCCCAGCAACCCGCTTCCAGTATGGCCACTCGTATCAGATAACATGTGTTTGTTCTTACCTCTGACCCGCCAGGCACCCCGCTACCCTCTACCCTCCCAGCAAACCGCGTGCAGTGTGGACGCACCCTTGAAGTGTGTCACCGTGGTGAGTCGGTCGAAGCCTCCTCGTGGAGATCGGACTCCGCCTCGGGTGAGTCTAGCGAGTGGCGTGGTCGCGTCATATACAAGATTCTTCTTCCGCTGCAAAAAGTGGTCCCGGCCTTGCCGTGACGGCTCCGGGCTTTGGCGCCAGTCCTAAGGAAGGGATGCAGAGGCTGTGAGGAGAGGCAAGTGAAGAAATAAAAAGAGGAAAAGTGCAGGGATTGTATATGAGACAGAGGAAAATGCTTGTAGTACAGTCTCCTTCCCTTTCGCCCTCCCCCCCTTCTCTCTCTCTCTCTCTCTCTCTCTCTCTCTCTCTCTCTCTCTCTCTCTCTCTCTCTCTCTCTCTCTCTCTCTGTCTATCTATCTATCTATCTATCTATCTCTGTGCCCCCTTCTCTCTCTCTCTCTCTCTCTCTCTCTCTCTCTCTCTCTCTCTCTCTCTCTCTCTCTCTCTCTCTCTCTCTCTCTCTCTCTCTCTCTCTCTCTCTCTCTCTCTCTCCCTCCCTCCCTCCCTCTCCCTATTAGACAAAAGCTATCTTTCATCCATTATAAATAAGTGGATAACGTAATATTCATTTGTTCCATTAGGATGTAGAGGTTTAACTTAAGCTGAACACATCATTTAGCGTCGAGCGGTATGTAATAAGGAATTAGTTGAAATACCTAACGAAGTAATTCATCAAAATGTTACTCTGTATAAGTAGCATCTACGAAACATATTGGTAAACACAAAAAGCAAAAGAAAAAGCAATTGGATTCCACGCAGCGGGGATGTGATGATTATGATATGGTTTAACGTCACAAACTCCCCCCTATCGGGAGGCTAGGACGGTACCCCTCACAGAGGACTTTGTAGGGTAGAGTTTAATGAACCATACCCTTGGTCCAACTCGCTTGCGGTAGGGTTCGAACCGCCATCCCCTCGACCTTCGCCGCAAAAAGCGACGCTCTAACCCATTCGGCCAAGGACCTTCCTAGTGGAGACGCAAACTTGGAGGAATTTTGAGCCTCCGATGAGTAAATCAAGTGCAATTCATATGCAAGCCCTGATTTGTCATGCAAGAACGATTTCGTGGGTTTATGGGCCCTCCGAGTGTAAAACAATGGTCGCGATGCTGCGAGAGAAAATCAGAGACTCTGTAGACGGAAGAGTCTCACCAGAGACACAAGACACTGAAGGTTGCTGGCCAAGATTCTTGTAAAAAAAAATCTAAAGGCACTTCACGCCTCCGCCTCAGTCTCATGTGTGAAGGGCTACCATTGGTTGTCGGTGATAAGATGTGGGACCATATACACCGCAGTCAACCCGCGTGGAACAATTGGTAATGTTCCCGTCTCGGAACGCGGAAGGTCCGGGTTCGATCCCCGATAAGCACAAAGCATTATTATGGCTTTCCAACCCCTTTCCACAACGGCGGACATTAGAGGTGCGGTAGACCAGTGTGGTATATATATATATATATATATATATATATATTTATGCTTATAGCACCTAATCAGTATGGTCGAGCTGATTACACATATTTCAGACTTCAGTCACAACCACATCCATTCCAACACACCAACGACAACTTTACATGAACTTCTCACCATACAGACAACCTTACCAAGCCGGATTAAACCACCGTGCTGAGGTACAGAGGCTGTATCGTCTCTCTGGGGATAGACTGGTCCTGCAGCGGCCCATTAAGGCTGACCTACATACATAGCGCACAGTAGGTGCGAAACGAGACCCTTGCCCAGTAGTACTTAATCATCGTCGGGGGATAATTTTGTTTCCTAAAAGATTTGTTCAACTCCTTTGGTATATAAGTGGAAGATAGTCTGATTGCCTTTGGTCATTAGTGATTCCCACTTGCCCTGGCTATCCAAGCATTTTGAAAATATATGAGGAATTTTGCCACATCTAAACGCCTCCTGTCGTAAGTAACATACCTTTGCTGCCATATACATATATATATGCGTAAATAACCACTAGGAAAAAGTAAATTAACGAAGCAGAGCGCTTTCGTGTAATTACATCTTCAGTGCAGATACAAAGAAGGAATTATGCACTGAAGATGTAATTACACGAAAGCGCTCTGCTTCGTTAGTTTACTTTTCCTAGTGGTTATTTACGCATTTGTGAACACACGCTCCTAGTGTGTTTATTGCATATATATATATATATATATATATATATATATGTATATATATATACATATATATAAATATGTATATATATATATATATAGATATCTATGTGTGTGTGTGTGTGGGGGTGTGTGCGTGCGTGCGTGCGCGTGTGTGTGTGATGTGTGTGTGCGTGTGTGTGTATGTGTGTGTGTGCGTGCGTGCGCGCGCGCGTGTGTGTGTCTGCGTACGCGTGCGCTCGCGTGTGTGTGTGTGTGTGTGTGTTTGTGCGTGCGTGCGTGAGTGTGTGCGTGCGCGTGTGTGTGTGTGTGTGTGTGTGTGTGTGTGTGTGTGTGTGTGTGTATGTGTAAGTACATATGATTTTTATGATGAAGAACATAAAGACGGGGAAAAGCACGGAATCCTAATCGCTCTAACATTTCGTTCGTTAGTAATTGGGATTCCGTGTTTATATTCTCCATCTTCAAAATAATTTCTCTTTTTTCAATATATATATATATATATATATATATATATATATATATATATATACATAGATATTGTGTGTGTATGTATATATGTGTGTTATTTGTGTTTATTGATTATATGTATATTGTATGTATGTATATTTTCTATTATGTATGATAGTGTATACAAGGAGAAAGAAAAAATCAACATGCAAAGAAACAGCCTATATGTTGACAACATCTACCCCGGCAATCAGGGTTTGAACCCGGGCTCAAATCCTGATTTACAAAAGAGGAGCATAGCGACAGGAGACCTTTTGGCCCATAACTAGGTCGAATGCGAAAAAATATACATAATAATGATAAATAGATAAATAAATAAACTGATATCAACTGTTGTCCCGTCTAGACTCACATGCAGGTCGATAGTCTTACGTGACACGAGAGTAGTTGGCAGCTACATCACGGGAAAGTGATTCATGATTCCTTAATAGTATATATGTAGCCTTTGTAGAAAAAAAGAAACTGGTTATCTTGAAAGATTTTCTTTTCTTGGCTATTATAATCTTGGCACAAGTAATTTCTACTTCGACAATAAGTTTGGTTTTTCGGTGTTTGCGTATAGTGTATCTAGATTGGAGGTCCGGTTAGTGTTGTTCCTAAAATCTATTTTTTTTTTCCTAACGAGGTAAAATCGCCTACCCGGAAGTAGAATAAATACACAGCAATTCCCAAAGGGCTTAGTCAAGATATATTAAACTCCTGTTCACATTAGCGGTTTCAACCGCTGCGGTTGAATTACAATATAAGTCAATGAAGGCGTTCACATAGAACCGAGCAGTTTTTCCTCGACTATGCGGTACCGCTGCGGTTTCCGCGCGGTTCAAATCGCTAGTGTGAACAGGGCTTTAAACATTCCAAATGCGAGTGACACGGCTTGAGGGGTTATCACACTGGGCTATTTTTCCTCCAACATCCTACCTCCAACCTCCATTTGAATAACTAGAATGTGACTTTGCTTACAGAAATCTAGACTTCTCTAAGAACGTTTCAACAGTTTGTCTAACATTCGTGTAGATTCGCAATCTCTTAATTCATCATTCACCTTTGCTATATACATGACGGAAAGATCATTTGATATTTAGGAGATTTAAAAAATTCGAATATCGTAACCGAAGTCGTTTTTTCTCAAACGAACGCTCAACTATCGGCGCTGGCGAAGCCCGTGGAAGAAGCCCAGTGTGATACCCCCTTTACGTGGCCAACAATTAAAGCTCGCGTTTCGTGAAACATCCATATGACTGATCCTTTCGAAAATCCGGATATCTTTTAACGAGGCACCTATTAAGCGGAAAAAATATATATATATTTCGCTCACCGCACGCGGTTATGTCGAATTACAAATTGGTGGTTTTTAATCCAGGTCCAGAAATATGTGAATAAATGAATCAATAGATGAAATGTGTTTTGGTTATGCTTGTATAAGGGTGGCCAAGGAAACGCTGAATGTGAATGAATTAGTAATTGTGAAGCACTACATATACAAGCGTACGGTCGCTTGGAGGCAGAACCAAGAACCTCCTCTGACGCCATGCCACGCCACCAAGCTCAGACTTGGCGGGAAAGTCGCAGACAGCCACGCGCTTAATATGAACTCTTAGTTCTCACACTTAATAATACATTGAATATACAAATAAACAATAATAAATATACAATACTACAAGTACACAATTACATGCTGACAAAGTCGACCCATGTATAAATAGACACCTCTCGCATTTGCTTCGACGCCAAGAAAATGGCCACTGTGACGCGTTGGTTTCAACCCGCGCAAGTCCCTGGTTCTACTACATTTAGTTAAAATTAGAATATAAGAATAGAAGAGACTGCAAGAGACCATAAGGCCTACACTAGGCAGTTCTATGGATACCTATAGTTATTTAAGAGCACGACGTCGTGTCGTGGACGGCGCACGGCGAAAAGTCGATACCTGTAAAACGGGCCATACGCTTATGGGTGGAGTTTGACTCCTGAACTGCAAAGTTTTTTCTTTTTAGCCAGAATTATACCAATAAAGTAAATAACTTTTGTGTGTACGTGTGTGTACGTGTGCGCGCGCGTGTGTGTGTGTGTGTGTGTGTACGTACGTGTGTGTGTGTGTGTGTGTGTGTGTGTGTGTGTGTGTGTGTGTGTGTGTGTGTGTGTGTGTGTGTGCGTGTTAACTGATACGATCATTCACAATCTTTTCTGCACCAGACCTAAAAAAATGAATAGATAAATAAAACGAACAGTTTGACGTTACATTAGACCGCGCCTATTCAAGTTGGAAACAGAATCTTTATTAGATTAAATAATCTTATTAGATTATTATGTAGAATATATAAAATTACCATATAGAATAATTAGATTAGATAAATCATTAAACAAAAGCTCTTCCGAGGCGAACATTATCACACAAATGAGCATTGGAGACGCCCCACGCTCTCGGTGGTCTCTGCCAAGACTCTGTCGACAGCTTGAGACCCACTTCGGCCAGAAGAGAGCAGATGAAGACTCTCGTGCTCCCGGTGGAGTCTGCCAAGACTCTGTCGAGACCGCTAGAGACCTTCTTCGGCCATAAGAGAGCAAATAAAGACTACTGCTCCCGGTGGAGTCTGCCAAGACTCTGTCGAGACCGCTCGAGACCCTCTTCGGCCAGAAGAGGGCAAATGAAGACTCTACTGCTCCCGGTAGAGTCTGCCAAGACTCTGTCGAGACCGCTCGAGACCCTCTTCGGCCAGAAGAGGGCAAATGAAGACTCTCGTGCTCCCGATAGAGTCTGCCAAGACTCTGTCGAGACCGATAGACACCTTCGGCCATAAGAGAGCAAATAAAGACTCTACTGCTCCTGGTAGAGTCTGCCAAGACTCTGTCGAGACCGCTCGAGACCCTCTTCGGCCATAATAGAACAAATGAAGACTCTACTGCTCCCGGTAGAGTCTGCCAAGACTTTGTCGACAGCTCGAGACCCACTTCGGCCATAAGAGAGCAAATAAAGACTCTACTGCT
>NC_134812.1:12203630-12206130 GCF_046742065.1 Oratosquilla oratoria | reverse complement strand
GTATGATATTGGTAAGAGTACCTACGGTATTAGTCTTAATAAAAATGGAAAAAAGATGACAATAGCAAGAAAAATTACAATAAAGATAACAAGAATACAACAAGAAAATTACACATCAAATGATCTTCTTCTTCTTCTTCTTCTTCTTCTTCTTCTTCTTCTTCTTCTTCTTCTTCTTCTCCTCCTCCTTCTCCTCCTCCTTCTCCTTCTCCTCCTCCTCCTCATCCTCATCCTCCTTCTCCTTCTTCTTCTTCTTCTTCTTCTTCTTCTTCTTCTTCTTCTTTAAATGATGATCGGTCTTCCTTCTAGACTAAAATTGATCATCATACTTTCCAAGTTTGTTTAAACATGAATAATTCCTCATGTTGTCTGAGTCATTTATGAGTATGATCATCATTATGTAATATGAGAGAAATTCGCTAGAGATAGCGACATTAATATGATAATTTTTATGACAGTCACTCGCTCTGTTAAGGTAATCTTACGGTGACCGAAAACAGTGGGTTCGAATCCTACATGCGACTATCATAAAAATGATCAGATTATGTAATATGTTTAAAGTGTGACCAATTCGATATCTTTTCTAGAATAACTTTTATAATTTCTAACCTCCCAGACGAAGTCTTCGGAAGTCCGAACTATCATAAAAATTATCAGATTATGTAATATCAAATAATTCCGACAGTTATTCCCGGACTCGAACCCGAGATTTCGAACTACGCTACCGAGACTACAAGATACTTCAACCTCGGTAGCGTAGTTGGAAGAGCGCCGACCTGCCACGCGCAAGTCTCGGGCTCGAGTCCGAGGACAACTCTCGGAATTATTTGATTGACATCGTCGTTATTGGCGATTCTATTCAGGTATTACGTAATATGTTTAAAGTGTGACCAATTCGATATCTTTTCTAGTAAGCCTTTTTATAACTTTCAACCTCCCAAATGAAGTCTGCGGAGATCCGTTTGAAAAAAAGTTAAATATTTGTCGATAAACGATGATATTCGGTATTGACAACCGACAAAGAAAACGGGAACTTAATGTAAGTCAGGAGAAAACGGATCTCTGTTGACAACAGTGTTGCCACTGTGATCTATGCCAGTTCCCACAAACGAGTGAGATTTTTCCCACAAAATTCCCACAAGGAAATCTGGATTTCCACATTTTTCCCCACAAAAAGAAGGAATTATTATATACACAAATAAGTTCATTGCAACATATAATTTGCTCACAAAACATCCCATGTGAGCAAATTTCTCAGACACAAATTTATGGAAAATTCCCACAAAATGGCATCGGTGGTTGGCCAGCAATAAACAAAACCTTTCATGACCAAAAAAGGGGTAATAGGAAGGTTAATAAAATCACATGGCGACAAGTAGAACAAGAGATAAAAGGTCCTCCTAGACAGAGTCGGATTTAAGGGGGTTATCCCACTGGGCTATTTTACCTCCAACCTCCGATTCATCGGCGGTACCTCCCAAATCCAGGACTTTTTCAGACGTAAAATTACTATTTCGTTTTCTCAACAAAAATGACATAGAATGACATTTGATATGCTGGAGGATATTAATTTTCCTTCAGCATTATCAGATTCCCTCCCGAAAGCTACGAGCTGCAAATTTGCTCAACAGTCGGAGGAAAAATAGCCCAGTGTGATAACGCCTTTAGATAGGAGCTCATTGAATTAATGATAATAATAATGATAATAACAAATAATGATAAATAGTAATAATAATAAATAATAATAATTGATAATAATAGTAATTAATAATAATAGTCATTAATAATAATTAATAATAAGCAATAATAGTAATTAACAATAATAATAATGACAATAGTAATGATGATGATAATGATAATAATAGAAAAACAAACTGGCTAGAACGGTGCCCCTTACAGAGGACTCTGTAGCGTTGAATATAACGATCCATACCCTTGGTCCAACTCACAGGTGGCAAGCTTCGAACTGCCGTTACCTCAACCTTCGTCGCAAGTAGCGACGCTCTAAACCGCTCGGCCAGCGAGGCAGTGACATCACCAATCCTTTGCAAACAACAATAACCTCAAGCCCTTCTTCCTGGAAGCTAAATTAATTACACAAATTTCTAACAATACTCATTAAAAAAAAGAATTAATTCTGAGGAGATATTTCCATTGTGCGTGTGAACACAATAAAAGTTATTTCAAACGTCTCTATCGAATCACATTTTAAACACAAAATAGAATCCAAATATAACTGAAAATATAGTCAATTACAAAATTCAATCTGTACATCATTGTCCTCGATCAGTCAAGAATAAAATGACTCATTTCATATAATTTTCAAATATATCCGTAAAGAAAACATTATTATATATTGATTAATTCATATACAATTTTTTCTTATCTTTTCTTTGTAATATTGTTTTGTGTTCCATTGTACACCTTTTTCATTAATCAGCCAATAGTAGTCAGCCAGCATAACATCCAAACTTCCTTGTTATCTTCTCTCTATATCCCT
>NC_134812.1:12196130-12198630 GCF_046742065.1 Oratosquilla oratoria | reverse complement strand
CCTTACCACCACTAACACTACCACCACTACCTCTACCACCACTGCCATTATCACCACTACCACCACTACTACCATTTCCATCACTGCCACTCCCACTATCACTACCACCACTACCACCAACACTACCTCTACTATTACTGTCATTACCACCACCCCTACCACCACCACTATCACCACTACTACCATTTTCACCACTACCACCAATACTACCACCACTGCCACCACCCTTACCACCACTAACACTACCACCACTACCTCTACCACCACTGCCATTATTACCTCTACCACCACTACTACCATTTCCACCACCACTACCACCACCACTACCTCTACCACTGTTATTACCACCACCACTAATACTACCACCACTGCCACCACCCTTACCACCACTAACACTACCACTACTACCTCTATCACCACTGCCATTATCACCACTACCACCACTACTACCATTTCCACCACCACTACCACCACCACTACCTCTACCACTACTGTTATTACCACCACCACTCCCACCACCACTCTCCCACTAACACTACCACCACTACCACCACCACTACCTCTACCACTACTGTCATTACCACCACTACTACCACCACCACTAGATCTACCACTACTGTCATTACCACCACCCCTACCACTCCCACTAACACTACCACCACCACCACTACCTCTACCTTTACTGTCATTACCACCACCCCTACCACCACCACTACCACCACCACTACCTCTACCACTACTGTTATTACCACCACCACTCCCACTAACACTACCACCACTACCACCACCACTACCTCTACCACTACTGTTATTACCACCACCACTCCCACTAACACTACCACCACTACCACCACCACTACCTCTACCACTACTGTCATTACCACCACTACTACCACCCCTACCACCACCACCGCCCCCCACCTCCTCCTTCCCAGTGGTGCTGATCGCCTTCCGGGTCCAATCCTTCATATTAATCTTTCTTTTCGGGAAACTTTTCCTGCAGTTCAATCCGCCTTTCATCGCCATAACGGAGAAGGAGATTCATGTGCTCCCCCCCATCCCCCCAACCCCCCGCCATCCCCTATTCCTCCCCCCCACCTCCCCACCTCCCCCCTCCCCTCCCTCCTTCCCTCCCTCATGTGTTCCCCACCATGTGTTCACTGTTCATGTGTTTTCGCCCCCCCCGCCTTCCCCTATACCTCCCCTTTACCCCCACCCTCCTGCTACCCTCCCTCCCCCTCCCTACATTTTTCCATGCCCCCTTCCCATATTACTCCCCCTACCCCCCACCCTTCCACTTCCCTCCCTCCCTCCCTCCATCTGTCTATGTCCCCTTCCCTTGCCCTTCCTCCTTACCTCCCACCCTCCTACTCCCCTCCCCCTCCCTCCTCCCTCCTCCCTCCCTCCTTCTCACCCCCTCCTTCCCTCCCTCCTTCCCTCCCTCCTTCCCTCCCTCCTTCCCTCCCTCCTTCCCTCCCTCCTTCCCTCCCCCTTCCCTCCCTCCTTCCCTCCCCCTTTCCCTCCCTCCATCCCTCCCTCCTTCTCCCCTCCCTATCTCCATCCATCCACCCATCCATCCATCTCCCCCCCACCTCCCTCAACAAATCCCCAAGAAATGTTCCGAGTATCATTCATATACATTCCCATCTACTTTGGCTGTGATACACTGGGTTCGCTGCGGTGCGCTACGCTGCGGTTCTTCGTTCGGTTAGGGTGGGGTTCCATTCAACTGGGTTGGATTACATTGGGTTGAGTTGTGTTAGATTGGGTTGGGTTGGGTTTGGGTCGGGTCGGGTTGGGTTGGGTTGGGTTGGGTTGGGTTGGGTTGGGTTGAGTTGTGTTAGGTTCGGTCGGGTCGGGTTGGGTTGGGTTGGGTTTGGGTCGGGTCGGGTTGGGTTGAGTTGCGTTTGGGTCGGGTTGGGTTGCGTTGAGTTTGGGTTGGGGTGAGTTGGGTTTGGGTTGGGTTGGGTTGGATTGGGTTGGGTTTGGGTTTGGGTTGGGTTGAGTTGTGTTAGGTTGCGTCGGGTCGAGTTTGGTTTGGTTTGGGTTGGGTTGGGTTGAGTTGAGTTGTGTTAGGTTGCGTCGGGTCGGGTTTGGTTTGGGTTGGCTTGGCTTGGGTTGGGTTGGGCTGGTTTAGGTTGGATTGGGTTGGGTTTGGGTTTAGTTGAGTTGTGTTAGGTTGCGTCCGGTCGGGTTTAGTTTGGGTTGGGCTGGTTTGGGTTGGATTGGGTTGGGTTTGGGTTATCCTGGGTTGGGTGGGGCTGGGTTGGATTGGATTAAATTGTGCTGGGTTTGGCCGGGTTAGGTTGGGTTTAGCTGGGTTGGATTGGTTTGGGTTAGGTTGAATTTGCTTGAACTTAGACTGGTTGGTTTGGGCTAGGCTGGGTTGGACTGGGTTAGGTTGGGTTGGACTGGGCTAGGTTGGGGAGGGTTAGATGGGTCTGGGTTAGGTTGTACTGGGTCTGGGTTAGTTTGGACTAGGTTGGAGTAGGTTGAGCTA
>NC_134812.1:12188630-12191130 GCF_046742065.1 Oratosquilla oratoria | reverse complement strand
GTCGCGAACCAACGCAAGAAGCCCGCAATGGGCCTCAGAATTGAACTCATGACCACCTGCTTATGAGTTCGAGACGATATCCACTAGGCTATCGTACGGCCCACGAATAAAATTGAAAAATATATATTTTCTTAATGTGATTTTATGTGAAGAAACTTGTGACCCAACACTGTGGGGCATCATCAGTCACGCAGAGTGGCACTTATTGATTAGTACATAAATCGCCTTTACCAGAGTTTGGTATATGAATTTTGACCCTAAGCAACACTGGGGGAGTTTGTAAACGCCACAGGCAGAAAAATGTAAGGCCTTGTATATTATTTTCATTTTTATTGTTATTATTATTTTTTATATCTATTTATCCATTTATTTTTATATCTATTTGTTTTTGTCTACTTATCTATCATTATAAATTATATTTTATTAGTATTACTGTATCATAATCATGATCATCATCATCATCATCATCATCATCATCATCATCATCATCATCATCATCATCATCATCAATATTATTACTAGGACCGAAACGTTGGGCATTAAACTTCCCACTTTGAGTCTGGTGTTTACGCTTCTCCCCTTTCATCATTGATCCTAGACTCCAGATCTTCGCATATATATATATATATATATATATATATATATATATACATATACTATATACGTATATATACTATATGCATATATATATGTATATATATAAATATATATATATGTATATATAACTACAAAGTAATGTCGTAACACATTCGTAAAATTCAACAAGAACCCACTGTGTTGGATAAGAAGAAATGAAATAGATGATATCCATATATTTTGATCACGGACTGTGATCCTCTTCAGTGGAATACGTATTCCACTGAAAAGGATCACAGTTCGTGATCAAAATATATGGATATCATCTATTTCATTTCTTCTTATCCAACACAGTGGGTTCTTGTTGAATATATAAATATATGTATGTGTATATATATATATATATATATATATATGTATATATATATATATGTATGTGTGTGTGTGTGTGTGTGTGTGTGTGTGTGTGTGTGTGTGTGTGTGTGTGTGTGTGTGTGTGTGTGTGTGTGTGTGTGTGTGTATGTGTGTGTGTGTGTATACATATACATCTATCATTGATGTATGCAAAGATACATATATACTCTTACATTCTTTATTACATTATCACATTAATGCTAATTGAAAATACCAATAACATTGCATCACCAGTTCAACGCAGGATATTTTATTTAATCTCCGTTGTTATTCCGTCTGAGCCGAACAAAAGCCTCTGCTCCAGCCTCTCCTTGGGAGTTGTCCCGAGTATGAGGCCTTCGGGGGACTCGGGCCGGGCGGAGGCTGGCTGGGGGTCCGAGATCGCTTCCGACTGCCAGGGACTCCTCGCGCCGGGAGCCGCCGCACGGAGATTCTGACCCAACTTGACCCGAGTCCTCGGGTCCGGAACCTGATGATTCGAGGTCTGGGTCGCGAGTGAGGTTCGAATCTCTCTCGGAAGTGGCGGGATCCCGGGTCCTCAGACGGGTCCCTGGGGGTCGGGGTCGGTTTCGGATGACCTCGGGCTCATGAACCCGGTGTGTGTGTGTGTGTGTGTGTGTGTGTGTGTGTGTGTGTGTGTGTGTGTGTGTGTGTGTGTGTGTGTGTGTGTGTGTGTGTGTGTGTGTGTGTGTGTGTGTGTGTGTGTGTGTGTGTGTGTGTGTGTGTGTGTGTGTGCGCGCGCGTGTGTGTGTGTGTGTGCGCGTGTGTGTGTGTGTGTGTGTGTGTGTGTGTGTGTGTGTGTGTGTGTGTGTGTGTGTGTGTGTGTGTGTGTGTGTGTGTGTGTGGTACAATACCAAGTTGTGTGTGCGTGAAAGATAGAGAGAGAGCGTGGTACAATGCCATACGTGTGTGTGTGTGTGTGCATATGTGTTTGTATGCGTGTGTGTGTATTATTATTGTTGTTGTTGTTTTGATATTATTATTACAAGCTTAAACTTTGAATAAATGCCCTTTCACACCTACCAACTTTTCGCCGCACGCCTTCCACGACACGACGTCGTGCTCTCAAATAATCATGGGTGCCTATGGACGCTTTCGCATATGGTCGTGGTCATGACGTGTGAAAGCGTCCATAAACATCCAATGTTATTTGAGAGCACGACGTCGTGTCGTGGACGGCGCACGGCGAAAAGTCGATACGTGTGAAACGAGCCTAAGGAGTGCACAGACGAGAGATCAGGGCTGGGAACAAAAGACTGAAAGAGGAGGCTAGAGTGAAAGATATTGTGAATGTGGTCAGAGAGAGCAACTGGCCAAAGAAATTAGTTCAAAAGATCAATGAACTATAAAACGTGATAATGAATGAACTCCGCGAGATGGAAAACGTGAAAGAGGACCAGGGAGTGAAAAACAAGATAGAGAAGTTTGCAGGAGTTGTATGTCAGAGCTTGGCGTAGTCATGCTACACATGGAATGGGCTCTTGAAATAGCTAATTGTGTGTGTGTGTGT
>NC_134812.1:12181130-12186130 GCF_046742065.1 Oratosquilla oratoria | reverse complement strand
TATGAGCACGTGAGACATGGAACTGTGCTGCTAGCATCCAGGGAAACTGCCGAGGAAAATTGTGAGATGAAAAGAAAGACAAACATTAAAAGAAGCGGCTGTGCAGATTGCAATGAGGTACATCAAGTAGATTGGGTGATGGGGGGGGAGAGGAGGAGGGAGGAGGGGGAAGTCAGAAGGAGCAGAGAGGAAGGAGGAAGGAGACTGTGAAGAAGGTTTCTGTGAATACAAAGATGTTGTTATTGGTTGGGGTAAGGGAAAGGAGGAAGGAGAGGAGGAGAAAGAAAACCAGAAGAGGTAGAAAGAACGAAAGGAGAGCTGAAATAGAAAACGGAGGGAGAGGAAGAGGGAGAGGATGGAAATAAGAAAAAAAAATGTAGTTATAGGAAGAGGATGAAAGGAAGAAAAAGGGAGGAGGAGGAATGGGATAGTAAAAAAAGGAAGAATAGGGAACATAAGAAAGAAAAGAAATAAAGGAAGATGAGGAACGGGATTGGTTATAGAGGTAGGAAGTTAGTATGAAGGAGAGGGAAAGAAAAGACAGAGAAGGAAGAAAATGAGAGAAAATGAAAAAGGATGAAGATGAAGGAAGATGTAAAAGACAGCAAACTGGGAAGAGGAAAATGATGAAAAGCAGAAGAATAAGGAGAACGGAATGCCCACAAGAGGGAAAAGGAGATTGGAAGGAGGGAGAAGGAAGAAAAAGTGGAGAAGAAGAAAGAGATGTGGAGGGGAAAGAGGAGGAGGACGAACAAGGGGAAGAGGAGAAAAAATAGGAGGAACAAGGGGAAGAGAAGGAGGAGGAGGAGGAGGCGAAAAGAAATGGTAGCAACAAGTGAGTGAGGAAATAGGAGGAATAAGTCAGCGTATTTTCATTAGTCATTATTATTATTTTTTTATTCTATTATATTTTATTTTAGTTTTTTGTTTTATCTTATTTTATTTATCTTTTCATTATCTATTGATATATTTATTATTATTATTATTTTATTTATTTTATTTTATTTATTCATTCATTTATTTATTTATTTTATTTTATTCTATTTATTTTCTATTTTTTGTTTATTTATTTATTCATTTATCTATTTATTTTTTTTTATTTTTTTTTTTTTTTGTATCACACCTGTCGGACGTTTTTAATGGACGGTTTAACTCCGGGAATAATTACGTTTCGATTAATCGACCAAAGTTCTTTTCTCGTCCCTGTTCTACATTCTTGGTGAATAAAACCGTCTGGCGCTTACCAGAATGAAGTACTGCATCAACACTTTTATTTGCTCAAGGAATAGAGACTGAGAGAAGATGGAAAAAAATATGAAAAAAAGTGAGAAGGAAGAAAAAATATTAGGAGGGGGAGGCAGAGGATAAACAAGGTAGACCCGAAATAAAAAGATTTTTGTGATAAAAAAAAAAATCAAATTCAATAAAGATTTTTTTTCTTCAACCAAGACGAGAGATAAACTACATCACCGTGTCCCGCCCCTTTTCCGTGTAATCAAATCATTTGGTTTCTGCTGCTACGAGTTATACAATGCGGGAGAGAGTCTTGGAAACGTTGATGGAAAAGCTTCTGGTGGGGGGAGGGAGGGGGACGTGCGATCGAGAGGTTCTGCAGGAAGAGGACGGAGAGCCTGAGGCATAAAAAAGAAGTACCTGAGTGTTGGTCAGCCTCTGTGGCAATTCTGGGAAGGAGAGGCGGAGGGATGGGATGGGATGGAATGGGATGGGATGGGGGCGCTACAAGGCGTCCAGAAAGGGGAAGGAAGCGGAGGAGTGGAGGAAAGAAAGGGAGAGGAAGCAGAGGAGTAGAGGAAAGAAAGAGAGGAGCTAAAGGAGTAGAGGAGTGAAAGAGAGGAGCAAAAGGAGCAGAAGAGAGAAAGAGAAGAGCAAAAGGAGTAGAGGAGAAAAAGAGAAGAGCAAAAGGAGTAGAGGAAAGAGAGGAGCAAAAGGAGTAGAGGAGAGAAAGAGAAGAGCAAAAGGTGTTGAGGAAAGAAAGATAAGACCAAAAGGTGTAGAGGAGAGAAAGAGAGGAGCAAAGAGAGTAGAGGAGAGAAAAAGTAAAGCAAAAGGTGTAGAGGAGAGAAAGAGAAGAGCAAAAGGAGTTGAGGAGAGAAAGAGAGAAGCAAAAGGTGTAGAGGAGAGAAAGAGAAGAGCTAAAGGAGTAGAGGAGAGAAAGAGAAGAGCAAAAGGAATCGAGGAGAGAAAGAGAAGAACAAAAGGAGTAGAGGAAAGAAAGAGAAGAGCAAAAGGTGTAGATGAGAGAAAGAGAGGAGCAAAAGGAGTAGAGGAAAGAAAGAGAAGAGCAAATGGAGTTGAGGAAAGAAAGAAAAGAGCAAAAAGAGTAGAGGAAAGAAAGAGAAGAGCAAAAGGTGTAGAGGAGAGAAAGAGAGGGACAAAAGGTGTTGAGGAAAGAAAGAGAAGAGCAAAAGAAGTAAAGGAGAGAAAGAAAAGAGCAAAAGGAGATGAAGAAAGAAAGAGAGGAGCAAAAGGAATTGAGGAGAGAAAGAGAAGAGCAAAAGAAGTAGAGGAGAGAAAGAAAAGAGCAAAAGGAGATGAAGAAAGAAAGAGAGGAGCAAAAGGAGATGAAGAAAGAAAGAGAGGAGCAAAAGGAATTGAGGAAAGAAAGAAAAGAGCAAAAGGTGTAGAGGAGAGGGAGAGGAGATCAAAGTAAAGTGGTCAAGGGTTGGAGGATTTCAAGAAAGAATTGAAGAAGGATGGGAGGGGTTGAAAAAGGAAAGGGAAAGGTAACTGATGTGTAGAGGAAAGACAAGACCGGAATAAAATGATAAAGGGTTGAAGGATTTAAAAAAAAAATAAGTAAAGAAGGGTGAAAGAGGAAAGTGAAATAGAAAGTGAAAAAGGAAAGGGAAAGGTAAGTGATGTGCAGAGGAAAGACAAGACCGAAATAAAATGATAAAGGGTTGAAGGATTTTCAAAAAAAGAAGTAAAGAAGGGTGGAAGAGGAAAGTGAAATAGAAAATGAAAAAGGAAAGGGAAGGGAAAGGGATGAGTAGAAGAGAGAAAGTGAAGAGAAAATTGAATATAGGGAGATAAGAGAAGATGAAAACAAAGTGATTGAATGGATGCAGGATTTCAAAAGAGAAATGAAGAAGGTTGGAAAGGTGTAGAAGAGACAGGTGAAGAAGGAAGTAAAAAGGGGAAATGAAAAGGAAAGGAATGATTAAAGGAGAGAAAGAGAAGAACAAAATATAGCGATATATGGTTTGTGGACTTCAAAAGAGAAGTGAAGAAGGGTGGAAGAGACAGATGAAGAAGAAAGTAAAACGCCTAATCGCGATAACTGTAGAGAAGTAAAGAAAAACGGAAGAAAAGAGAAGAGGCACATAGGAAGAGAAGTTAAACGAATGGGCAAATAGAGAAAAAGGAAATGAAAAGGAGATTCACACTAAACATGGAAACATTGTTTCAGGCTTGGGTGAATAGGCATTTTATATACTTTGAGCAGCTGGTGAGATACGTCTTAAGCTACGGAATGGTTGGATCCCAATGATTCGGTTGGATTTCATCCAAGGTTGGAGTATGACTCTCTTTAAGCTACGGTTACATTCCAACCTTGGATGTAATTCAACTGAACCATTGGGTTCCAACCATTCCGTTGATTAGTGTATTTGAACATCTTCTCCAGCTTACAGAATGTATTCTTTGTAATTCGATGGTCATTTTCTAACAAATTTAGTAGATAGTGTTACTCCCAGCGTATCGGCCATGGGAATTGTAATATATAATAGAATGTGGAAGAGAAGATTATTCCACTGGCGATAACTAGCGCTTCTAACATTTGAAATAAAACTGATACGAAGAATTTGAGTAATACATATAACTTTCTTTATTCGTCTCCAGTCATGATGAGACTGATTATAAATCTAACATTTATATAGGTCATATGACTTTTGGTATCTTTTCTGGCTATTGCCAAACGATCCTGTTCAGCGTATTCGCTTAGATGTGGGTTCGAATCCCGCACCCATCATCTTCCCAAAGGTTTAGGACAAAGGTCTGGTGATTCCAGGGGCTAAGTACTTGATTGTAAGCCCCAAAAATTCAAGTACAAGGCCTCATAGTACTGTGAAATATTATGAGAAACTAAGATATTCCGAATGTGTAAACACAAACGAAACAAAATAAACACTTCATTCGATTTAAACATAAACCAACCGAATTTAATAAGTTCTTTTCTTTAAATGATACCACCTGGATGGACAAAGACACACACACACACACACACACACACACACACACACACACACACACACACACACACACACACACACACACACACACACACACACACACACACACACACACACACACACACACACACACACACATACACACACACACACTTCGATGCCGGTGGACGCCGACCCTTTGCTCCCTTTCCCCCTTCTCCCCCTCCCCCCTTCGCCCCTTACCCCCTTCTCCTCCTCCCCCCTTCGCCCCTCCCCCCTTCGCCCCCTTCCCCTTTGCCCCCTCCCCCCTTCGCCCCCTCCCCATTTGCCCCCTCCCACCTTCGCCCCATCCTCCCTTCGCCCCTTCACCCTTCACCCCCTACCACCTTCAGCCCCCCTCCCCCTTCACCCCCTCCCCCTGCACGCCTATCCACCATCCCAAAATTACATTAAAGAAGGAACAGCCAATGCACCCATCCTCCCACCCCACTCCCACCCTCCCAATCCACTGCCACCCTCCCACCCCACTCCCACCCCACTCCCACCCTCTCACTCCACTCCCACCCTTCCACCCCACTCCCACCTTCCACCCTCCCACCCCACTCTCACCCTCCCACCCACTCCCACCCTTCCACCCACACTCCCACCCTTCCACCCACACTCCCACCCTTCCACCCACACTCCCACCTTCCCACCCTCCCACCCCACCTTCTCACCCTCCCACCCCACCTTCCACCCTCCCACCCACTCCCACCCTCCCACCCCACTCCCACCCTCCCACCCCACTCCCACCCCACTCCCACCTTCCCA
>NC_134812.1:12166130-12168630 GCF_046742065.1 Oratosquilla oratoria | reverse complement strand
GATGCGTGTTCGAATTCTTTTATTTCATATGTGAGGTCTTTTGTTTCAGTCTGTTTTGAAACAGTAGCTGACACTCAGCAGCACGGGTTGTGTTGTGCACCCGTTCGAAGTTAGGAGACATCGATATCTCAAACAAGAATAAAAGAAAAACAGTTCAAATCTCTCTACTATGACGTGTGCAACATGTCAATAGAAAATATATTTGACTTACTAGTAAACGTTGATAGAAAGAAGCCTTGATTGTATGTATATCATCTCTTCAAAAGTTTATGTTACCCAAGCGTCTTAAAGATCAATAAATAAGACATGTGACTTTCGGTATGATAAAATAGTGATATCCTGTAAAAATAAAAGATACGAATAAAAAGAAGGGATTAATCAAGATGGTATTAGCAATGAGTGAAACGTAACTCAAAAACGACATCTAATACTGTTACTTGATGCAAGACCATTTTATTTAGACCAGAAAACTTTCGTCATCAAAGGTTAAAAACTGCCTCGACAAAGGTTTGACAATACAACGATTTCTGTAACTGATTTCCTTTGGCTGTAGTCGGACGAAGCTTCTCACTGGAGGAAAAACCAGTCACACAGAAACCTTGTGCTTTATTTATTTATTTATTTATTTATTTATTTATTTATTTATCTATCTGTTTATTTGCAGAAGAAATCACTTGCACGCGTGATTCTAGTATGCGGAAAAACACTAGGAAAATAACAGAAATGAGACTGAGCGCTTTATTTATTTATTTATTTATTCTGATACGAATATGTCTGTACTTGATAAAGCTGTAACAAGCGAAACGTCGTACCAATAAAGGTTTCGATCTCACACGGTGTTGATTCTTACATTTATTTATTCTCTTTTCCACCCAGGGCGGTGGACAAGATGCAGGGATGACCCGTCATCCAGGAGGTGCTAAGATAAGAGAGAGGGAAGAGGGTAGAGGGGAGTGGAGTATGTTAGGGATGGAATGGGTGGGAGTGGTTTCTATGCCTTTGTTTTTTGGCTACCTCCCTTGTAAGGGGGAAAAGCCTTTGGTATATGTATGTATGTATGTATGTATGTATGTATGTATGTATGTATGTATGTATGTACGTATGTATGTATGTATTCTCTTTTTCAAGTTAGGACTTATAATTGATATTTCTTTTAGAATTAATTATCCTAATTCACATTTTTAAAGGATTCAGTTGAAGAAATAGGTCAGTAACCAATTGTCATAATACAAGAAACATTTCTGTGATCAAGTCAGTTCTTGCAATTAAAATAATATATTATTCATCTATTCATTCACTTACTTGTTTATTCATTAATTCATTAATTCATATATTTGTTTATTTATCAGCTTATCCATTCATGTATTCATTTATTTATTTATTTATCTATTCATTTACGTGTGATGAGAAAGAAAATATTATTACATAGATTCCTTGCCTGGGTGTATTCAATGAGTGATGACTGCCACCAAAAGAAAGGAATGGATGATAGAAATTGTTAGATTATTTCATTAATGATCGCCCTTTCTCAGAAGTTAGTGGACCCATGCAGGTGTGGAGCCAAACTTAATTCATTTTCTTTCTGTAGAGCATTGTTTCTTAGTCTTTCCGTCTCTTTCCGTTCAGAGGGCTTTAACAAGGATGTAGGCAAGGTCATCATATTAAGACAACAGGACAGGACTCGTAGTAGTGGATTTAAATTGGACAAATTTAGGTTTAAGAAGGAAATAGGGAAGAACTGGTTTACTAACAAAGTGGTTAATGAAGGGAATAGACTTACTAACCATGTAGTTAGTGAGTGCTGAAACTATCAGTTGTTTTAATAGAAGGTTAGATAACTTTATAGATGGAGATGATAGGTGGTCATGGACATGAAACTGTCTAGTGTAGGCCTTATGGTCTTTTGCAGCGTCCTCCATTCTTATGTTGTTATATTACGATTAAATCTGGCAACTCTAGAGTAAAGCAAGATTTATTGTTTAAGAGAAAATGGAAATAAAGAAAATGTAGTATGATGTGGGTTAGGAAGAACTATGTTTTATACATTTAATGTGTGTACAGTTATTAGATACCGATCATAGGTACAAAGAAAAATATCTGGTTGTATTAGTTGCATTAATTGATTCATTATTATTATTTTTTCATGGAACATCTCATGATAACGTGATGGTGGGAAATTAATACAATTTTATAAATTCAGTTTGCGTGTATATCGAATGAACTATTGTAGAGGAAAAAATATCAAAATTATGTTAGTCTAGTCATTATTTTTCTTTATATATATATAAAAGGTCACATAATAATGAAGAATTCAACTGTTTCCTGCATCAAAAATTAATTTCCTGTCCGGAGTTATCAAGAGTTCATTATGGCTTCAGATTTGATTAATATTTTTTGCTCTGTTCTATTGTCTGTTCATCCTTGTAAATTTTAGTTTCCATAACTCTCATGATTTTCTCTCAGTTTCGTCATATTTTAGTGTCATCAGCAAATTGTTTTT
>NC_134812.1:12156130-12158630 GCF_046742065.1 Oratosquilla oratoria | reverse complement strand
GGATCGTGTTTGTCCCTTGCAAAACAATTTAAATCTATCCACACAAAGGTCCAACACCCTCGCCCTCAACTTTCTTTAATTCATCCCATACAACGCATAGCGTATTGCGGCGCCTCCCTCCCTCCCCGTGCCTGGCAGCGTCCATAATGCATGCGGAGGCGGGTGAGCGCTCTCACTCGGCGGCATCTAGGGAACACATGCAAGTTTAATACGTGTCGCCCTGCAGCACCATTCTTCAACTCACGTCCTCCTCATGGAAGAGACTGTCATGGTCCCTTCCTTCCCCGCAAGGAGTCTCGCAAGTCTCCGTGGCGCTGAGGTCTTACATATCTCATAGTCCTCGCCGGTTGTCAGAAGCTCGGAGGGGGCTGGTGATGTAGAGGAGCTCCCGGTGCTTGACCACGACAAATGGATCGCGTCTTTACTTTAATTGCGGACGCGAGGGCCCCCGGACGCGCGCGGACGTTGGAGACTTCTGCCCCGCGCGCCCGCTGCGGGGTCACCTAGGTCCCGGAAACATAAACACGCAGGTCCAAAAATTCCTGAGGAAGGAACGCTAATCCTGACTGTAATTAATCATAACTGTCAAGACACAAGACGGGGGAAAACACGAGGTTACCACGTGTTTCTTTCGTAAATTGTTTTTTCCTCTGCGTTTTATGAAAGGTTAAGTGAATATATGGTGCAAGTGGAGAACCATATTGTTGCACGCCGCTGTGTGTGTAAATATATATATATATATATATATATATATATATATATATATATATATATATGTGTGTGTGTGTGTGTGTGTGTGTGTGTGTGTGTGTGTGTGTGTGTGTGTGTGTGTGTGTGTGTGTGTGTGTGTGTGTGTGTGTGTGTGTGTGTGTGTGTGTGTGTGTGTGTGTGTGTGTGTGTGTGTGTGTGTGTGTGTGTGTGTGTGTGTGTGTGTGTGTGTGTGTGTGTGTGTGTGTGTGTGTGTGTGTGTGTGTGTGTGTGTGTGTGTGAATGCATGTGTGTGTATATATGTTTGTATGTATAATTGTATGCATATATGTGTATATATACATATGTACAGTATATATATTTGTATGGATGTATTTATGTATGTTGATATGTTAGTATGCATATAGGTATGTATGTAAGTATATTTGTATGTATCTGTGTATGTATGTTTGTATGTATGTATGTATGAATATGTATATATGTATGTTGGTATGCATGTATGTATGTTTGAATGTATGTATGGATGTATGTGTGTATATTTCTGTATATTTTGGCATGTATGTTGGTATGCATGTATGTATGTTTGAATGTATGTATGGACGTATGTGTGTATGTTTCTTTATATTTTGGCATGTATGTTGGTATGCATGTATGTATGTTTGAATATATGTGTGTACGTTTCTATATATTTTGGCATGTATGTATGTTGGTATGCATGTATGTATGTATATATGAAAGTATGTATGGATGTATGTGTGTATGTTTCTATATATTTTGGCATATATGTATGTATGTTAGTATGTCTGTGTGCATGTATGTTTCTCTATATTTTGATATGATATTTGTATTTAAAGTTGAAACTAAGCAGATAATTGGTGTAAAAATCCAAATCAAATATGTAATCACTGTTCAGTTTTTAAAAGTGACTTTGTGAATTAGTCAACCTTTTAAATACACGCTGAACGGGTTTATCTATTTTTTATTTATTTATTTATTTACGTATTCGGTTTTTTGTTGTTTTTTTTTGTTTGTTTTTTTTTTTTGCTAACCTCAGGTCATGTAAAGCTCTCGGGAGTCACACAATTAAAAGTCTCGTCAAATGTTGTGAGTTCGAACACCTGGAAGACGACTTCACCTACAGTATTCTAGACTTCCCTAAGTCTATAATTCAACAATGTGTCTGATATTCGTCTAGGTCTAACTTCTCTCAGTTCGTCATTCAGCTTCTCAATATATGACGGAGAGCCTATTTGACATTTGGAGATTCGAAAAATAAAAAAAAAATAAAAAAGTAACCGAAGTCGTTTCTGCTCAAACGAACTCACTTGAGTCGCGTAGGTGTGGCAGTGGGGGCTTTAACGTTATTGGTGGAGGTCAATGTAGAGAAGAGGTCAAGGTCTTTTCAAGTGACCTCGTTTGACCCTGTGACCTTGTCTCATGAATATTTTCCTGTGCGATTCCAAGCGATTTCATTCAGGTAGATGGATGTCACCACAGGGAAGGGATTACAAAGGATTACAAAGGACGAGATCCGCGAAGTAGTACAATGGATACCGTGTCGAACTTGTGAACAGGTGGTCATGAGTTTGATTCCTGGGACCGGCTGTGCGTTTCTTGCGTTGGTTCCCGACAGCAGCCTGCAGCAACTGGCAGGGCTTGTTCTACCAGGGGTTTCTCACTTCCCACTTCTTGGGAGTGGTGCGACTTTTTTTTTTTTTTTTTTTTTTTAACCTCAATGAAAGATCATAACGTCAGGAGACCTTTTGTTCCATAACTAGGTCGGATGGTTAGA
>NC_134812.1:12148630-12151130 GCF_046742065.1 Oratosquilla oratoria | reverse complement strand
GGGAGTACGCGGGAGATAGGGATGGCCCTTCATCCATGGGGAGCTAAGATGATAGGAAGGAAAGGGCGGCCTAAAAAAAGAAAAAAAAAAAAACCTGCCTAGCAGGGGTTTCTCACTTCCCACTGCATGGGAGTGGGATGGTGAGCATTCCCTCCTCCTCGAGCCCCGCCCCTGCGCCAGGGCAAGAACTCGAACACTCGTGCGCCGCAATCCCGCCCCGGGTCCCGCCCCGCCCCCGGGATCCCGCCCCTCCCCTCCCCCCCTCCCCCTCCGGAGTGAGTCCCACCCCGGGAGTCCCGTCCCACTCTCGCTTTTTCCATTTCCCAGAGGCAGAATTATTTATAGCTGAATGTGTCATCCGGTTGACTCTACCCTTCTCTTCCTCTCCACTTTCACTTCCCTTCCTCCTCCTCCTCCTCCTCCTCCTCCTCCTCCTGTTCTTCCTCCCCTCCTCCTCCTCCTCCTCCTGTTCCTCCTCCTCCTCCTCCTACCTTTATCTTCTCTTCCTGCTGCCCCTTCTCCTCCTCCTCCTCCTCCTCCTCCTGTTCTTCCTCCCCTCCTCCTGTTCTTCCTTCCCTCCTCCTGTTCTTCCTTCTTCCTGCTCTTCCTGCCCTCCTCCTACTCTTCCTCCCCTCCTCCTATTCTTCCTCCCCTCCTCCTACTCTTCCTCCCCTCCTACTACCTTTACCTTCTCCTCCTACTACCCTTCCTCTCCCTCCTTCTCCTCCTCTTGTCCTTTCTCCCTTCCTCCTACCTTTACCTCCTCCTCTACCTCCTCCTCCTCCTCCTTCTTCTCCTCTTCCTCCTACCTTTACCTTTTCCTTCTCTTCCTCTTCTTCCTGCTGCCCATCCTCCTCTTCCTCCTTCTTCTTTTGCCCTTCCTCCCTTCCTCCTCCTCCTCCTCCTCCTCTTCTTCTTACCTTTACCTTTTCCTTCTCTTCCTCTTCTTTCTGCTGCCCATCCTCCTCCTCCTCCTCCTCCTCCTCCTCCTCCTTCTTCTTTTGCCATTCCTCCCTTCCTCTCCTACCTTTACCTCCTCTTCTTTCTCCTCCTACTTGCCTTCCTCCTTCTCCCATTCTTCTCCTCCTCCTCTTCCTACCCTTCCTATCCTCCTCCTACCTTTACCTCTTTCTCCTCCTTCTGCCCTTCTTCCTCCTCTCCTCCTCCTCCTCCTCCTGCACTTTCTTCCTTCCTCCAACTTTCACCTCCTCTTCCTCCTTCTCTTGCTGCCCTTCCTCGTTTCCTCCTCCTCCTCCCCCTCCTCTCCCTCATCCTGTCCCTTCCCTTGGTTTCTCTTTTTTCTCCTCTTTTTTTCGTTTACACAGAATTCTCTTTTTCCCTCTTTTTTCCCAAACTTTTTCAACCCTGCTGACCTACTCCCTCCCCCATTCTTTATTTTCGTTCCCTTCTGTGGAACTGCCTAGTGTAGGCCTTATGGCCTCTTGCAGTCTCCTTCATTGTTACCTTCTTGTGTTCTCTTTGTTGTTCCTGATCCTTCTCCTTATCCCTCCCACCCTCGTTCTCCAAATGTTCTCCCTCCTTTCATATCTCCTTCTCTCCCATACCTTCCTTCTCTTCTTTATCGTTCTCCTTCATTTGTTTATCAGTTTTATTTATTTATATTTTTCTTTACTTATTCATTTGTTTATCTATTTATTTCATTTTCTATTTTATTTAATCATCTATCTTTTTATTTATTTTCTATTTTCTATTTAATTGTTTATCTTTTTATTTATTTGTTTGTTTATTACTTTTATTTTTATAATCATACCATTCGTGTTTTAAGAATTTTTCTTATTTTACTCACCTATTCTCCCTCCCTATTCCTTCCCTTCCCTTTCCTATTGTATATGTTCCTCTTCTTCCACCTGCTCTCTCTCTCTCTCTCTCCTTCTTCACTCTACTCTCTTATTTCTTTTCTTTTATATCATCTCTTGTTGTCATGGCCTTCGCATGATTTTTTTTCTCTTTATCTTTTATCATTTTACTCCTCTATATCCTTCTCACTTTCTATCTCTCTCTCTCTGTCTCTGTCTCTCTCTCTCTCTCTCTCTCTCTCTCTCTCTCTCTCTCTCTCCTTATGTTTAATCTCTTTCATACTTAACGGGGGTTATATCTTATATATGGAAGAGGATGGGAAGGATAAGGAGAAAGAGGACAAGGAATTACAAAAAGAGAAGAATAAAGCAGAGGAAGAGGAGGAAGAGGAAGAGAGGGAGGTCCAGCTGGGGGCGGAGTGAGTAGGGCAGAAGGGTTGATATGTATGAAGAAGAAGGAAGAAGAAGAAGGAAGAAAGAATTCTATGTAAAAGAAGGAAGAAGAGAAAAAAAGAGAAAGAAAAAGGTAAGGAGTAAGAGAAACTACGTTATCGTGTTTATCTGCTTTGATAAGAAGGTGGCTAGGAGTCAATCGGGGCTCCATTTTAGTACCAAATCTGCTTAATCAACTTGATATAATCGTTTGTTTGTTTGTTTGTTTGTTTGTTAGATTGATTGATTGT
>NC_134812.1:12086130-12141130 GCF_046742065.1 Oratosquilla oratoria | reverse complement strand
GCTATATAGATAACTTACGAACTTAATTCTACGAGCTTGAATGTTAAATATCTTATTTCCTAATCCTTATCTGACTTTTTTTAATACCCTTTAAACCAGCGTTTCCTAACTTGGGGTTGATGAAAACAGTATTAGGGATTGCTGGGAGGCGATGTATACATACATTTTCCATTACAAAGGATTACAAAGGCGGAGCATGCCGACAGGAGACCTTTTGGTCCATATCTAGGTCGGATGCGAAAAAAAATCATAATAATAATAAAATGATAAATAAAAACTATGATAATGTAAATGAAAAAATAATAGATAAAAAGTATAATTATGTAAATAAAAATTATAAATAAAAACTATAATAATGTAAATTGAAATAATAAATAAAAACTATAACATTGCAAATCCTTCTAGTAATAAAGCTAGGGGTGTTAGGGCAATGTTGGCAATGTAATCTACAGCAGTTCCCACAAATGAGTGATTTTTTTCCACAAAATTCCCACAAGGAAATCTGGATTTCCACATTTTTCCCACAAAAAATAAGGAATTATTATATACACAAATAAGTTCATTGCAACTTATAATTTGCTCAAAAAACATCCCACGTGAGCAAATTTTTCCCACAAATTTGTGAAAAATTCCCACAAAATGGCATCGGTGAGTTAGGTGGGTGCTACACTGCTTAGACTGCTTAGACTGCTTAGACTGCTTAGACCTGACTACAGGTCCGGAAAAGGTTAGGAAACCCTTGCTAAACCAGTTTAAGCCACAGAACTCACAAATATGAAGCCATACCCCCATATAGATAGTGAAGTAAATCTATGGTAATTTTAATCCGACAAGTCTACAATTTTTAGAAAATGGAGCCTCAGGCTTCCTAACTAAATGCTGGAACAAAATATTCTTCCTCACATTTTTCTCTTTTTTATGAATGTAGCCCCGAAACTATAGGCCAGCTAGATAATATCATTTGGAGTCGTTTTAACGCTTACAAAGATCGCCTTCCAATTTATTTAACTGCAGTGGTTTTGTATGACTCTCTTCTTGGTTGTATTTTACTTTATATTAGAAAGATTTTTTTTTTAAAGAGAGAAAGATGGAGGGGTGTTCTTTTTGTGATTTCTCGTATATTTTTCATTTTCTTCGTTGTTCTTTTGTCATATCCATCGTCATTTTTTCTTTTATTTATATTTTACGTTATTATTATAATCTATACATACTTCTTCATTCCACTCCCGAAAAAAAATTATCGTCCTTATGAATCTATTCCAACGAGCCTTGAAGGTATAATTTTCTAATGTATGAGTGTACGATCATACAAACGCATGTAAATACGCACGCGCGCGTGTACACGTATATATACACACACAAGAGCATATACACACACACGCACGAGCACACACACGAATAGACACACACGTACACACACACACACACACACACACACACACACACACACACACACACACACACACACACACACACACATATATATATATATATATATATATATATACATATATACATACATATATATATTCATATATATATATATATATATATATATATGTACATCGCTTTCCATGCAAATGTATTAACTTCACTGAAAACTTAGAAGGCATAGGTCAAATTAAAATCATTATCCAACTCAAAAGTCTGTATGTTATGAGAAAAAGATACAAAATTCGGCGAGTGTAGCTCCTTTACCGTATATAAAAAAAAATTATAAACAGTTAAGTAAATACATACACAGTAGTTTAGAAGAATAGATTACACACACACATACACACACACACCTATATATAAATATATATATACACACACGCACCCACAACATATATGTATATATATATATATATATGTGTGTGTGTGTGTGTGTGTGTGTGTGTGTGTGTGTGTGTGTGTGTGTGTGTGTGTGTGTGTGTGTGTGTGTGTGTGTGTGTGTGTGTGTGTGTGTGTGTGCGCGCGCGTGTGTGTGTATGTGTGAGTGTCTGTATATGTGTGTGTCTGTGTATGTGTGTGTATGTGTATGTGTGTGCGCGCGCGTGTGTATGTGTATATATGAGTGTCTGTATGTGTGTGTGTCTGTGTATGCGTGTGTATGTATGAGTGTATGTTTTTATGTGTGTATGTTTGTATGTATGTATGTATGTATTTATGTATGTATGTACGTATGTATGTAAGTATGTATGTATGTATTCCCTACAATATTCTAATTTTCATACAACAGCAAAAATAATCTTAAAAAGTTAGCATAGTCAAATTCACTTTTTCACCAATGACAAGGATTGGACGTCCTTTCATTCTTTGGAGAAACGATGGTTAGGCTGCTCGCTCAGTCCTCTTCGTCCTCTCCAGCAATGGAGACTCCTCTCTCAAATCCCCGTGTCCCTTGACCCGAAATATATGACCCCCCTCTCTCTCTCTCTCTCTCTCTCTCTCTCTCTCTCTCTCTCTCTCTCTCTCTCTCTCTCTCTCTCTCTCTCTCTCTCTCTCTCTCTCTCTCTCTCTCTCTCTCTCTCTCTCTCTCTCTCTCTCTCTCTCTCTCTCTCTCTCTCTCTCTCTCTCTCTCTCTCTCTCTCTCATTCTCTCTCTCTCTCTCTTTCTCTCTCTCTCTCTCTCTCTCTCTCTCTCTGTGTGTGTGTGTGTGTGTGTGTGTGTGTGTGTGTGTGTGTGTGTGTGTGTGTGTGTGTGTGTGTGTGTGTGTATGTGTATGTGTGTATGTGTGTGTGTGTGTGTCTGTTCTCTCCATCCCTCTCTGTCTCTGTTCCCTCTATCTGTTCTCTCTCTCTCTCTCTCTCTCACACACACACACACACACACACACACACACACACACACACACACACACACACACACACACACACACACATGAATTCTTCCCAGCTCCGGTATTTAGTTCTGAGCGCCGCGCATTTACGACGTGAAGCGCATTTAGTTTGTCATCTTAATTAAGCCGGCGAGATAATCACAGTGTGTAGAATAAGGCAGGTCTTGATGCTAATTAGCTTTGATATTAATGTCTACTGAAGACCCAAGATTAATTATGACGGATATGAGAGCATGTAGCCTGGAATAAATGCCCAGTATGGCTTCACCCGCATAATTCTTGTGTTGTGATTCGTAGAGACATTGCACTTCCTTGGAGCAATTTGGGAGACCTTTGTACTTCGAGACAATTAGAAAATTAGTTTTGTGTATCGTGAACATGTCTAAAGGACTATACCATCTGTATGAGGAAAACTATACTATACTTGGTTGGTGAGAAAGAGAAATTCGTAATCCAGGACAATTAGAAAATTAGTTTTGTGTATCGTGAACATGTCTGAATGTCTGTACCATCTGTATGAAGAACATCATACTATACTTATTAACTGCTCGGTTAATGAGAAAATATAAATTTAAGAAATAGTAATTACACAAATATCATTAATCTTTAGCCTCCATATTACATACATTGTTTTAGAAGGAACGAGCAACCAGGTTCTTAATAACATTTCTTTAAATCTAAAAAAATATACATGACACTAGTATATTATATTTAATATAGGAAACATAATTATAATATTCTACAAAATCTGAAACAAATCGTCTCTATATACGTGAAAAGCAAACACAAAATTACAGCATTTTGACAGACGTAAAACAAGGTTAAAGATTGTACATCTACAGTGACCCTTGCCCCGAGGGTAAATTAACCTAAACTTTCCTGTTTTTACCCATAATTGACCTACATCATCCCACGACCTAACAACGAATAAACAATCATATTAAAACCTGACATTTAAACATTCTGACATTATCAGGACACAGTGGCCGCTGAGCTTCGCCACAAGAGAAATCTAATCTCTCATTTCTCTCAAATCAGGGGAGAATCCCAGCTAATTCACATATAAATACATCACTTACACCAGCGACATTGACAAAGACAACCGAAGCTCGCTTCGGCCATAGTAATCTACACGAAACTGTGCCTTACAGTATCCTCAAAGCTTGCATGGGCCTCCACAGCCACAGACCACTTTCTGTCCTTCCTTCCTTGACAAATGGAATTAATTAATGCTGTCTGAATGGCATCACAAAGGTCTTGTGGAGGGGGGGAGGACATGGGTCTAGAGTAGTGGAGGCATCTTGCAAGTATCTGTCTTCTCCTGAAGAAGTGCACATAACATAGTTCATAACATCCACTGCACTTGTTCCATGTATTTATGTATGCATATATGTATATGTATGTATATGTGTATGCATGTATGTATATATGTATGTACGAGTGTATATGTGTATGAATTGTATGTATGTATGTGTGTATGCATGCATGTATGTATGTATGTATGTATGTATGTATGTATGTATGTATGTATATATGTATGTTCGAGTGTATATGTGTATGAGTGTATGTATGTATGTATGCGTGTATACATGTATGTATGTATGTGTATATTCATGTACGTGTATATATATGTACGTGTATATATATGTACGTGTATATATGTGCAAGTATGCATGTATGTGTGTATGTATATATGTATGTATGTATGTATGTATGTATGCATGTGTGTGTGTGTATCATTGATATTTCTGCAGTGACCGACGCATTTAACATATCTTTATTTTTCTTTAGAAATAATAAGTAGACACTCGTAACATTCTAACCCCGTGTTGATTATGCACTGCCTTTGTGTTAACCTTAAAGAATTCCAGAGAGGGTGAGAAAGAGGCAGAAGGAGAGGGAGAGGAAGAGGCAGGTGGAGCTGGAGAGGGGGACATACAGGGAGAGGAAGAGGGAGATGGAGAGGGAGAGGGGGACATACAGGGAGAGGAAGAGGGAGATAGAGAGGAAGAGGGAGGTGGAGAGGAAGAGGGAGATGGAGAGGAAGAGGGGGACATACAGGGAGAGGAAGAGGGCGATACAGAGGGAGAGGGGGACATACAGGGAGAGGAAGAGGCAGGTGGAGAGGAAGAGGGGGACATACAGGGAGAGGAAGAGGCAGTTTGAGATGGAGAGGGGGACATACAGGGAGAGGTAGAGGGAGAAAGAGAGGGAGAGGAAGAGGCAGGTGGAGATAGAGAGGGAGAGGGGGACATACAGGGAGAGGAAGAGGCAGGTGGAGAGGAAGAGGGGGACATACAGGGAGAGGAAGAGGCAGTTTGAGATGGAGAGGGGGACATACAGGGAGAGGAAGAGGGAGATGGAGAAGGAGAGGAGGACATACAGGGAGAGGAAGAGGGAGATAGAGAGGGAGAGGGGGACATACAGGGAGAGGAAGAGGCAGGTGGAGATGGAGAGGGAGAGGGGGACCTACAGGGAGAGGAAGAGGAAGATGGAGAGGGAGAGGGGGACATACAAGGAGAGTAAGAGGGAGAAAGAGTGGTATAGAGAGAGGGATAGGAAAAGAGAGTGAAATAGAGAGAAAGAAAGAGGGGAGAAGAGAGAGAGAAAAAGAGAGATAAAGAGAGGGAGAAAGAGAGATGAAGAGATAAGAAGATAGAGAGAGAAGGAAAATTAAGATAAAATGATAAGGGGAAAGAAAATAATAGGAAAGGAAAAAAAGGAAGAGGAAGGGAAAAGGAAAAGGAAAGGCAAGGGATAATTATTGTATAATAAATTAGGGACTCATAAAACCTTGACATACAGTTGAATAAACTGAGTGAATGATGATTTCAAGTTTCTACTACAAAATAATGGGGTTCACCACATTCCGCAAACTGAAAACACATCATAATCTTCTAATATAGCCCTTTCGGTAATGAGACAGACTCCCCTAAACTGAATAAAATTATTTGGAGATAGCCAATATGAATACAAGGAACTACACAACACCAAATCAGATTAAACGTAAAAGAGTTTTATAATCTAGTTATTGAAAGGAGTTATTATCGGTAGAATTCCAGAATCACGCAAACACGGATATTTAGTATAAAAATTAAGTTATCTAATAACTCCTAACCTAACTTAACCTAACCTATCCTAACCTAACCTAACCTAACCTATCCTAACCTAACCTAACATAAAACTTATGTTGTTCAATAGCTCCTATCCTAACTCTAACCTATCCTAACCCAACCTAACCTAACCTAACCTAACCTAACATAAAACTTAAGTTATCCAATAGCTCCTAACCTAACCTATCCTAACCTAACCTATCCTAATATAATAATTCCATAGAAAAAATAGATCTCTGAAATGAAAAAGAAGTGAAAATATTGCTTGCGTGATACTAGAATAAAACCAAATTTTCCAAAAATAAATTCTATAATCTAAAGGTATAGATATGTTTTTACACACTATGATGCCGCCTCAAAAGTGTTAAATTGAGGTATTTAGATATGATATAATTAGTTCGAGAAAGGCGTGTTGTAGTCCCAGAGACAAATGTCCACAAAAAGACGTAATGTTTAGTCGTTTGTGATATGAATGTACATAATTGAGTACAAATATAATGATTAATTCATTTTCTTGGTGGTAAATACCTGGGTAAAAGCTTACACAAACCCTAAAAATTTTATCAATATAGTCGATTATATTTACGGTAAAATTCCAGAAACACGCAAGCAAAAACTAAAATGAAACTTACGTTGTCCTAACCAACCAAAGGAAAAAAATTATTTTTGGATAAAACGGAACCATATTTATTTACAGCAAGAATATGTTCGTATATCATAGTAAACAAGAGACAACACCGGTTACAAAAAGAATAAAATAATTGTTTCATATATCATCACGGTAAAGAAATTACAGTGTATATCATTTGATAATGTGATATGTAGCGCATATATCACTAATATACGGTAAAGAAATTGCAGCATGTATTATTTGATAATGTGGCGTGTATTGTATATATCAGCAATATACGGTAAAGAAATTGCAGCGTATACTATTTGATAATGTAACATGTAGCGCATATATCATCAGCAATACGGTAAAGAAATTGCAGTGTATATTATTTGATAATATGGCGTGTATCGCATATATCACCAATATACAGTAAAAAGAATTGCAGCGTACAATATTTGATAATGTGATATGTATCGCATATATCATCAATACGGTAAAGAAAGTGCAGTGTATATTATTTGATGATATGGTGTGTATCGCATATATCACCAATATATAATAAAGAAATTGCAGCGTACACTATTTGATAATGTGATACGTATCGCATATATCACTAATATACAGTAGAGAAATTGTAGCGTATACTATTTGATAACGTGATATGTATCGCATATATCATCATCAGTAGTACGGTAAAGAAATTGCAGCGTATATTATTTGATAATACGGCGTATATCGCATATACCACTAATATATGGTAAAGAAACTGCAGCGTATATTATTTGATAATGTAGCGTGTATCGCATATATCACCAATATACGGTAAAAAAAATTGCAGCGTATATTATTTGATAATGTGATATGTATCGCATATATCACCAACAATACGGTAGAGAAATTGCAGCGTATACTATTTGATAATGTGATATGTATCGCATATATCACTAATATACGGTAAAGAAATTGCAGCATATAATATTTGATAATGTTGCGTGTAGTGCATATATCACCAATATACGGTAAAGAAATTGCAGCGTATACTATTTGATAATGTCATATGTAGCACATATATCATTAGCAATACGGTAAAGAAATTGCAGTGTATACTATTTGATAATGTGGCGTGTATCGCATATATCACCAATACGGTAAAGAAATTGCAGCGTATACTATTTGATGATATGGCGTGTATTGGATATATCATCAATATACGGTAAAGAAATTGCAGTGTATACTATTTGATAATGTGGCGTGTAGCGCATATATCATCAGCAATACGGTAAAGAAATTGTAGCGTATATTATTTGAAAACGTGATATGTATCGCATATATTATAACATTAAAGAAATTGCAGCGGATATTATTTGATAATATGGCGTGTATTACATATATCATCAATATACGGTAAAGAAATTGCAGCGTATACTATTTGATAATATGGCGTGTATTGGATATATTATCAATATACGGTAAAGAAATTGCAGCGTATACTATTTGATAATGTGGCGTGTAGCGCATTTCCGTACCATGCCGCTTGTTGATGTTCCCACGGCCCGGCAGGTGCTGCCACCTCGCGGGATTCTACGGAACTGTTTCCGCGCGTTGCCATTTTCGACACCCTTTCGCATTTTCTCACCACTTTTTACAATCCCTTACTCACCAAGGCAAATGAATACCTGTAATAATAATAATAATAAACACTACTATGCTGAATAACAAAGAAAATCAATAGTTAGTTTATACGAAGGGAAATACATTTCTTTTGGAAATTATATGAATTCTTGAAGCAGTTATTGGCAGTTGTCTTCCTGTAAGATGGCATCAAAGACATTGAATCCAACTTTGCTCCATGTCTTCAAAATGTTATCTATATTTGTGAAACTTGTCAGAATTTATCACATTTCAGTTTGGTATCTTACTACTTTTATTTATCATTGTTAGTAGAAGACTCAAGCAATCATCAAATACGTATTTAATATTAGGCGGCTAATGTTTCTGAAGAACACGTTATAATAGTCTACGGTGTTTGTACGCCGTGTTTCACATTTGCTTGGCGTTCCCGTCTATTTTCCATTAAATGAAACAACTCTGTTGGTTCATTAGATTCCGCGCTACAGAGTCTTCTGTAAGGGGTACTGTCCTAGCCTCCTGATAGGGGAATTTCGCGACGTTAAACCAAACTATCAAAACATGTTAAAGTGAAATCACGTTGCATATTCTATCTTTCGCTTATTCTATAAATCTTATGCAAATTTATATTCAAGTAAAAGGGTTTTGAAACAAGACCTACATATAGAAACAGGCACACACACACACACACACACACAAAAACGCACACACACACACACACAAACACACACGCACAAACACACACACACACACACACTTTCAACGAACGGACGGCTTGACGAACGCTCTGAAGAAAAGTGCAGATTGTGGATACCAACGCAAAGAGAAGTGCCTTTTTGTATTTGCAGGGGGGGGGGAAATTGCTCGTGAGGCAGTAGGTAAGTAGGAAAAGAGGAGAAGGGGAGGGATTGCTGGGGAAATGGAAGGAAATGAGGATGTGGAGGACTTGGCCCAGGCAGACGGGCGTAAGGTCAACATGAAACGACCACCGGATGACGAAATGGCAAATAAAAATGTAAAGATTAGAAGTATAGAGAGGAGAAATACAGTAGAAAGTGACGAGAATATGTTCCAGGGATTTAAAGAGGGTGGGGGGGACACAACCCCCCCCCCCGACTGATAAGACTAGAGGAGAGAGTTGATAAGGTGATCGAGGACTTGGAACGTAAGTTAGGTAAGGTAGACTCCATCTTTCAGAGAATTGAAAGATTGGAACAACTAGAGAAGGCTAACAGAAACTTAACTGAAGAAGTAGAGGACCTAAAAAGACAGTTAGGAAATGTAAAGGAGGAGAATGAGAAATTGAAGAAGAATAGTAATGAAAACAGTGAGAAAATAGCTACAGAAGCTAAAAATTGGAGAATAACTCAAGAAGGGAATAAGGTTTCATTCACTGACATAGTCAAACAGCAATTGAAAGAACATAATGAAGACTCAGTTATTAAAGTGATGAGACAGAAGGAGAATATAGTAAGAGAATTAGCTGACAAAAAGAAATGTATAATTATATTAGGAATGGAAGAGAAACATAACCCAGATAGAACCGCAAGAATCAAGGAGGAAAATGAAAGGGTAAGCAGTTTATTAAAATTAGTCCAGGAAGATGAACCAGAAATTATAAAGGAAATTGAGGAAAAATTCAGACTCGGAAAATATAGTACAGATAAGACCAGACCAATTAAGATTAAATTCAGGTCACAAACAACGGCAGAGAAAATTCTATCCAAGACAGGGAAACTAGCAACAAATGATCAATATAAAAAGGTATGGATAAAAAGAGAAATGAATAAGGAGGAAAGAGAGGCAGAAAAGCAGAAAAGAATTGAAGCTAAGGCAAAAAACGAGGAAAGAACGGAGTCAGAGAAAGAGAGATTCTATTGGAGAGTAGTGAACATGAAAATAAAGCAGTTCGACATACTAAAGAAAAACATAAGGGAAACAGAGAACACAATGGAAGTGGCAGAAAACTAAGAGTGTCTTACACAAATATAGATGGATTGATAACAGGATTGAATGAACTGAATGATTATTTGAAAGAAAAAGAACCGGACATAATGGGAATTGTAGAAACAAAATTAAAAGGCCCACTACCACCCAACAGTGTAGGACATGATACATACAATTATTGGATTAGAAACAGAGAGAAAAAACAAGGGGGTGGAGTTATGTTCCTGACAAAGAAGGATATAAACGTGAAAGGTGTCATATATGGAAAGAATACAGTAGAGATGATTATGATAGAAGTGGAAGACCGAGATAAGAAGAGCAGAAAATTTGTGATCAATTATGTGCCTCCGAAAACAGCCTCATGGGAGGAGAGTGAACATAAAAGTATGTTAGAGGACACAAAGATAGCATTAACTAAAATAATGGAAGACGGAGGAAGAATAGTTATGATGGGCGACTTTAATTGCAAAGAAATCTGCTGGGAAGAAATGACAGTAAAGAGTGGTGATGACTCATGGGGAAATGCTCTACTTGAGATGATTACTGACCATTCAATGACACAATGGATACAAGAGAACACTAGGTATAGAAATGAAGAAGAACCATCGAGGCTAGACTTAATAATTACATCTGAACCTAGAATAGTGGACAAGATTGAATACAAAACACCAATAGGTAAAAGTGACCACATATTGATTGAACTGGAACTTAATGAAGAAAAATATATGAAAAGAAATGAACAATATAGAAAAGGAAGAATGATGTATGAAAAAACAAACTTTGATAAAATAAGAGAATTCTTCCAACAAGAAAACTGGGAAGAAATATACAAAGAAGAAACATCAGTGGAAGAGAAATGGAATATTTTGACAAAAATTTACAAAGAAGGAGTGGAAAAGTATGTCCCAAGACAAAAACAAGAAAAAGAATATGTAAAATGCTGGTACAACAAAAGTTGTAGAGAGTTAAAAGACAAAAGAGACAAAGCCTGGACCGGATGGAAAAAAGACAGAAGACCTGAAAAATGGAAAATATATACTGGTTATAGAAATGAATATGTACAAAAGTGCAGAGAGGAAAAAAGAAAATATGAAAAAGATGTTATAGAAAAGTGTAAAGATCAACCAAAACTATTCTACAGATTTGTAAACAATAAACTTAAAAACAAACAAGACTTGGAGAAATTAAGACAAGGAGGAGTTGAATACACTGAGGAAATGGAAATGGCAGAAATTATGAACAAACATTTTAAATCAGTGTTTACAAGGGAAAATATACAACCTGAAGAGATTGAGTGCAAGGAAAAAGTCCCCCCTATGGAAGAAATAGAAGTAACGAAGAATGAAATATTGACACACTTGGGTAATTTTGATGTCAGAAAATCGCATGGGCCAGATGAAATAGCAAACTGGATTCTGAAAGAATGTAGGAATGAACTGGCAGACAAAATACATAGCATAATAAGCAGTTCCTTAAAAGAAGGAAAAGTTCCAGAAGATTGGAAAAAAGCAAATATAGTACCTATATATAAAGGAGGAAATAAAGAAGAACCTACCAACTATAGACCAGTCTCTCTAACAAGCACAATAGCAAAAATATGTGAAAGAATTATCAAAAGTAGATGGGTAAAATACTTGGAAAAAAACAACGTACTAAATCCAAGGCAATTTGGATTCAGACAAGGACGATCATGCGTCACCAATTTAATATGTTTCTATTCAAGACTAATAGATATAATACAAGAAAGAGATGGATGGGCTGATTGTGCATTTCTAGACCTAAAAAAAGCTTTTGACAAAGTACCACATAAGAAGTTGATTAAGAAATTAGAATATGAAGGAGGAATACAAGGTAAATTGCTAAATTGGATGGAAGACTTTTTGCAAGAAAGAAAAATGAGAGTAGTGATAAGAGATCAGCACTCAAAATGGAATGAAGTAATAAGCGGTGTCCCGCAGGGAACAGTTCTGGCCCCAATAATGTTTGCTATATATATTAATGATATGGATGAAGGAATTGAAAGCTATATGAGCTTCTTTGCAGATGATGCAAAATTACTGAAAAGAGTGAAAACTGAAGAGGATTGTGAATCACTACAGAGAGATCTAAATAAAGTACAAGAATGGAGTAGGAAGTGGGAGATGGAGTTCAATACAAAAAAGTGTAGTATAATGGAATTTGGAAAAAGCAAAAACAGAATAACAGGATCATATAATTTGGGAGAAGAAGGAATAAAAAGAGTAGAAAATGAGAGGGACCTGGGAGTCATTGTTATGAATAATATGTCACCTGAGAAACATATAAATAAGATTTTTGGAGAAACTTATAATTTAATAAGAACAATCAAAGTGGCATTTACATACCTGGATGAAGAAATGGTGAGGAAAATCCTAATCACCCTGATAAGACCAAGATTGGAATATGCAGCAACGATATGGTCACCAAGTACAAAAAAATGTATAAAAAAACTTGAAAGAATACAAAGAGCAATTACTAAACTGGCACCAACACACTCAAAACTATCATATGAAGAGAGACTACAAAAACTTAAACTACAGACACTAGAGCAAAGAAGAGAGAGAGGAGATTTGATAGCTATTTACAGAATCATGAAAGGCATAGAAATTACTGATAGAGAGAATCTGATAAAATGGGATGACAGAAATACAAGAGGACACGGAAAGAAAATAAAAAAAGACAACTATAGAAGAGATTTGAAAAAGAACAGCTTTCCTCACAGAGCAATAGACAGTTGGAACAAGTTAGATGAGAAAGTGGTGTGTGCAAAAACAATACATGAATTTAAAAATAGTTTAGATAAAATGAGATATGAAGACGGGACCTCACGAGCATAGCTCCCCTTCCCGTAAAATACAACTAGGTAAATACTAGGTAAATACACACACGATAAGAAACTCAAAAAAGATAGTTATAGAAGAGACCTGAAAAAAACAGTTTTCCACACAGAGTGGTGGATATCTGGAAACAACTAGATAAAACAATAGTGTGTGCAAAAACTAAACACGAATTTAAGAGCAAAATAGACACTGTGATATAAAAAAGACGGGACACTACGAGCATAGCTACCCTTCCCGTAAGACACAAGGTAAATACAACTAGATAAATACATATATGCACCCAAATGCACACACACGCACACGCACACACACACACACACACACACACACACACACACACACACACACACACACACACACACACACACACACACACACACACACACACACTCATGCACACACACACGCACACACATACACACACACACTCATGCACACACATACACACTCACTCACACATTCACACATACACTCACACATTCACACTCACACACGAGAAGGTATAATATTGAAAGCGTAGGCAACGCAGCAAAAATTTATATGAAATTCCTGATAAGAATATTACCTGTAATACAACTAAAGAGCAAATTTGTTTCGTGCCTCGAGTGATTTTTTCAAAATAAATCCGGAATATGATCAATTCTATTGTAATGCATGATGTAAGTCCCTTCAGTATTACAACCTACATTATTGGGCAACATAAGTCACATTACATTTGTTTCGACTTTCAAGCAAGAGTGACCTCTGAAATCGACCAAAGTGTTCTAAAGAGGACCATAACTGTAGAGTTTCCAAAATATTTCATATGACATTCTCTTATACAATACTTCCAAAATAGGGGTGACTGACAGAATTATACTTTACACGTATGCACCTGCAGATACATGTTCTTGGAATGATTTCATTATTCTTATTAAAGAAAGATTTTTGAACAGATGGCGTCACGCCCCCTTGTATCTTCCCCACGCCTCCCTAGGGAAAGGGGGAGCGCCCCCTATTTAGGGAACCATTACTGTAAAGAGAGCCGGGAAGAGAGGGGTGGAATAATCAAAGAACATTATATTAGTAAAAACTGAGTTAAAAAACAAGTGATGAAAGTGTTGTAGAACAATGAGAAGTGGGTTTGAAGTTGTTAAAATTCTCCCAAGGGTAATGGACACCGCTCTCAAAAAGGAAGAAATTACTTCGAGGCTACAGAAGAACATAAAGTCGTGGCCTACTGAGAAGAACTGACAACAAAAATGACGCAATCGTGTTAAGATTGGGTCAGTCAACAATTTTCGTTCATTGACCGTAATGGATCAATCATTACCACAAGGTTTTGTTCACGTGTGACCTTAGATTTATGAAACAAATAGGGAAGAACTGGTTTACCAACAGAAGGAATAACGATTGAAATAACCCCAATGATAATGTAGAGACTTCTGAAACTATTGGTTCTTTTAAGAATAGATGAAATAACTTAATAGATAGGGATAAAAAGTGGTAATGGACATGGAACTACCTATTGTAGGCCTCATGGTCCTTTGCAGTCTCCTCTATTCTTACGTTCTTATGAAGAGTCAGTAAAAAGTTCATAGGTTTTGATGCAATTTGCAAGATACAGTTTGCTCTCGATAACTGATAGACTCTGACCACTTTTGTCTCATTTGAGGTGATCCGGACGAATTAGGACCGAATCCCACTGGTGGCGTGATAGGTTTCTGCAGTTCCCCCTTGCCTCATCATGCAGGACGGTAAATAATTTGTCTGAAGAGAAGCGACGAAATATTCCTGATAGATAGCTCTTCATAAGAATGGCGTGGAACTACAAGCGCCGTGGAGCTCAAGACTGGGGCGGGGGAGAAAGTGTAGGGAGGGGAAGGAAGTGGAAGGAGAGAGGAGTTGAGGGAAGGAGAGAAGGAGAGAGAAAGAGAGAGAGAGAGAGAGAGAGGACGGAGGACATAGAGATCGGACTCTACAGCCAAGTAAACACAGCCGTTGGGGCTCCAGTAGTTCCTCATAACCTACGCCTCAAAGAAGCCTAGAATTCTCAAACCTGCACTCCAAGACTCCTTCTAAAGGAGTTAGCTAACTTCACGGGAGTGACAATCTGAATGTAGGGGTTAGTATCAGCAGGCCAGATAAGAATTTGGTCTTCCTGGGGCATTGGCAGACGCTTCGTTCTTGATACTTGTAGACTACCGAGGCCGTTCTTGGAGTTCATTATATATATACAGATCCTTCTTGTTCAAACGGAATTCTAAAAGCCTGAGGGAAAGGAGAGGAAGATGGAGGGGAGAGGGAGCGGAGAGGGGCGTTGATGGAAAGAAATATGTCAGGTCAGAGTTGTAGAGGGAGAGGGGAGGGAGAGGGGAGGGAGAGGGAGGAGTAGGAGAGGTGAGGGAGAGGGGAGAGTAGGAGAGAGTCTGGGTTAAGAAAGGGAGTTAATCTCAGAACCGAAGAGATGACAACAAATAACCCCCATCGTCACAGTTTTAATCTAAGTCTGCCCCTCAAGAGGAGGTGAGGATAGGAAGAGGTGAAGCAGGAGATTATGGAAGAAAAATCAGATAGAAGAAATAGGGGGAGAGGAGAGAGAAGAATACTATGAGGAGGAAGAGGAAGATGATGAAATAAAGAAGAAGACGATGAGAAGGTGGTGACGAAAAGGAATAGAAATAGAGGAAGAAATAGTAGATGAAGACTAGAGGAACAAGAAGGAGATGGAAAAGAAGGAAGGAGGAGCAGCAGGAAGAAGAGAAGGAATAGAAGAAAGAATAAGAAAAGGAGGAGGAGGAGGAGTAGCAGGAAGAGGAGGAGGAGGAATAAGAGAAACAGACAGAAGGTCACAGAGTACATGAGATATGTTTGACGTATCACAAGCAGCATTTGATGGGACATTATCTTAGCTGATGAGTTTAGCCATCACGTTGGTATTTCGTGTGATGAAGAATATACTAGTCATAGCCAGATAAGGATCTAAATTCCATTTATTTAAAGTTGGCGGACTTTTTCTCACGAATCTTACAGAATAGTTTCTTTGTAATTCTTAGGTTGAATTGGTGTATATTTCTTATTAATATTCTATGTGTACTGAGGTGATGTGTAAAGCTGGTTAATATTTACACACACACACACACACACACACACACACACACACACACACACACACAAATATATATATATATACATATATATATATATATATGTGTGTGTGTGTGTGTGTGTGTGTGTGTGTGTGTGTGTGTGTGTGTGTGTGTGTGTGTGTGTGTGTGTGTGTGTGTGTGTATGTGTGTGTGTGTGTGTGTGTGTGTGTGTGTGTGTGTGTGTGTGTGTGTGTGTGTGTGTGTGTGTATAATATATATATATATAAATATATATATATATATATATATATATATATATATATATATATATATAAATATAGACATATATGATATATACATATGTATATATATATATATATATGTATATATACACATATGTATATGTATATATATATAAGTTATATATGTGAATATATATATATATATATATATATATATATATATATATATAACATATATGTGTATCTATTTGTATTTGCACAAACGCACACACACAACAACATACACACGTGTATGTATTATGTGCATGTTATACGTTCCATTTACGTCAAACTGAAAAACAAAACATTTCACAACTAATTCACGCGATATGGTGTAGACAAAGCACCAGGACGAACAGAGAGAAATTGTATGAGTAGCGTCTGGTCCCCCAAGAGGCAAAGGTCACCTCCCCATCATCAGAACACACCAATGATACATGAGAATATGGCGGTGTCTGGCATCTTGTCACGGACGATATAATACAACGATAACACAATAGAATATAACACGAGCTCACCAAATGTCCTCCTTTTCGTTCTATTCCAAGGGACAGCAATGATAGATGACTTTCGCAATGTCACTCCATCGATTAAGGTAATGATTAGAATATAGTAGAAGCAAATTAGCAAAGATTATTAGTGGGGTGAAGTTGCCATATTAGAGCAAATAGATTTAAGTTGAAAGGAGAGTTGTTTTATATGGGCACGGGCATTTGTCTTCTTGAACCGCCACAATTTTAGTTTTGGTGAAAAGATCAATAAAAGGTTTATGCATATCTAATATACATATATATATATATATATATATATATATATATATATATATATATATATATATATATATATATATATATATATATATATATGATATATATATACATATATATATATATATATATATATATATATATATATATATATCTATATATATATATATATATCAGCATGCTAGGACGGTGCCCCTTACAGAGAACTTTACATCACCGATGGCAGGGTTTGAACCACCATCCCCTCGACCTTTGCCACAAGTAACGACGCCCTAACCCGCTTGGTCAGACTTCCTCCCCTCTTCCTCTTCCCTCTTCCCCCTTTCCCTCTTCCCCCCATCCCTCTTCCCCCCTTCCCTCTTCCTCTTCCCTCTACCCTCTCCTTCCTCTTCCTACCTCTTTTCCCACCCCTTGCCTTGCCGGGACATGCCTAACTTATGGGCTTCCCGCTGCAAGAATACCAAAAAGGGGGAGAATATCAGAGCCGGATTCCAGCAATCTCACAAAATAGTGTAGGATTGAGGCTGAAGTGGGAAGAGTGGGGTTACAAAAGGGTGTTTAAATCTGTATATACGTATACATATATATATATATATATATATGTATATATATACATATATATATAAATATATATGTGTATATATATATGTATACATCTATATACGCATATGAATATATATATATATATATATATATATGTATATATATATATGTATACATCTATATACACATATGAATATATATATATACATATATATATGTATATATATATACATATATACATACATATGTATATATATATATATATATATATATGTGTATTTACCTAGTTGTATTTACCTAGTTGTATTTTACGGGAAGGGGAGCTATGCTCGTGAGGTCCCGTCTTCATATCTCATTTTATCTAAACTATTTTTAAATTCATGTATTGTTTTTGCACACACCACTTTCTCATCTAGCTTGTTCCAACTGTCTATTGCTCTGTGAGGAAAGCTGTTCTTTTTCAAATCTCTTCTATAGTTGTCTTTTTTTATTTTCTTTCCGTGTCCTCTTGTATTTCTGTCATCCCATTTTATCAGATTCTCTCTATCAGTAATTTCTATGCCTTTCATGATTCTGTAAATAGCTATCAAATCTCCTCTCTCTCTTCTTTGCTCTAGTGTCTGTAGTTTAAGTCTTTGTAGTCTCTCTTCATATGATAGTTTTGAGAGTGTTGGTGCCAGTTTAGTAATTGCTCTTTGTATTCTTTCAAGTTTTTCTATACATTTTTTTGTACTTGGTGACCATATCGTTGCTGCATATTCCAATCTTGGTCTTATCAGGGTGATTAGGATTTTCCTCACCATTTCTTCATCCAGGTATGTAAATGCCACTTTGATTGTTCTTATTAAATTATAAGTTTCTCCAAAAATCTTATTTATATGTTTCTCAGGTGACATATTATTCATAACAATGACTCCCAGGTCCCTCTCATTTTCTACTCTTTTTATTCCTTCTTCTCCCAAATTATATGATCCTGTTATTCTGTTTTTGCTTTTTCCAAATTCCATTATACTACACTTTTTTGTATTGAACTCCATCTCCCACTTCCTACTCCATTCTTGTACTTTATTTAGATCTCTCTGTAGTGATTCACAATCTTCTTCAGTTTTCACTCTTTTCAGTAATTTTGCATCATCTGCAAAGAAGCTCATATAGCTTTCAATTCCTTCATCCATATCATTAATATATATAGCAAACATTATTGGGGCCAGAACTGTTCCCTGCGGGACACCGCTTATTACTTCATTCCATTTTGAGTGCTGATCTCTTATCACTACTCTCATTTTTCTTTCTTGCAAAAAGTCTTCCATCCAATTTAGCAATTTACCTTGTATTCCTCCTTCATATTCTAATTTCTTAAGCAACTTCTTATGTGGTACTTTGTCAAAAGCTTTTTTTAGGTCTAGAAATGCACAATCAGCCCATCCATCTCTTTCTTGTATTATATCTATTAGCCTTGAATAGAAACATATTAAATTGGTGACGCATGATCGTCCTTGTCTGAATCCAAATTGCCTTGGATTTAGTACGTTGTTTTTTTCCAAGTATTTTACCCATCTACTTTTGATAATTCTTTCACATATTTTTGCTATTGTACTTGTTAGAGAGACTGGTCTATAGTTGGTAGGTTCTTCTTTATTTCCTCCTTTATATATAGGTACTATATTTGCTTTTTTCCAATCTTCTGGAACTTTTCCTTCTTTTAAGGAACTGCTTATTATGCTATGTATTTTGTCTGCCAGTTCATTCCTACATTCTTTCAGAATCCAGTTTGCTATTTCATCTGGCCCATGCGATTTTCTGACATCAAAATTACCCAAGTGTGTCAATATTTCATTCTTCGTTACTTCTATTTCTTCCATAGGGGGGACTTTTTCCTTCCACTCAATCTCTTCAGGTTGTATATTTTCCCTTGTAAACACTGATTTAAAATGTTTGTTCATAATTTCTGCCATTTCCATTTCCTCAGTGTATTCAACTCCTCCTTGTCTTAATTTCTCCAAGTCTTGTTTGTTTTTCAGTTTATTGTTTACAAATCTGTAGAATAGTTTTGGTTGATCTTTACACTTTTCTATAACATCTTTTTCATATTTTCTTTTTTCCTCTCTGCACTTTTGTACATATTCATTTCTATAACCAGTATATATTTTCCATTTTTCAGGTCTTCTGTCTTTTTTCCATCCGGTCCAGGCTTTGTCTCTTTTGTCTTTTAACTCCCTACAACTTTTGTTGTACCAGCATTTTACATATTCTTTTTCTTGTTTTTGTCTTGGGACATACTTTTCCACTCCTTCTTTGTAAATTTTTGTCAAAATATTCCATTTCTCTTCCACTGATGTTTCTTCTTTGTATATTTCTTCCCAGTTTTCTTGTTGGAAGAATTCTCTTATTTTATCAAAGTTTGTTTTTTCATACATCATTCTTCCTTTTCTATATTGTTCATTTCTTTTCATATATTTTTCTTCATTAAGTTCCAGTTCAATCAATATGTGGTCACTTTTACCTATTGGTGTTTTATATTCAATCTTGTCCACTATTCTAGGTTCAGATGTAATTATTAAGTCTAGCCTCGATGGTTCTTCTTCATTTCTATACCTAGTGTTCTCTTGTATCCATTGTGTCATTGAATGGTCAGTAATCATCTCAAGTAGAGCATTTCCCCATGAGTCATCACCACTCTTTACTGTCATTTCTTCCCAGCAGATTTCTTTGCAATTAAAGTCGCCCATCATAACTATTCTTCCTCCGTCTTCCATTATTTTAGTTAATGCTATCTTTGTGTCCTCTAACATACTTTTATGTTCACTCTTCTCCCATGAGGCTGTTTTCGGAGGCACATAATTGATCACAAATTTTCTGCTCTTCTTATCTCGGTCTTCCACTTCTATCATAATCATCTCTACTGTATTCTTTCCATATATGACACCTTTCACGTTTATATCCTTCTTTGTCAGGAACATAACTCCACCCCCTTGTTTTTTCTCTCTGTTTCTAATCCAATAATTGTATGTATCATGTCCTACACTGTTGGGTGGTAGTGGGCCTTTTAATTTTGTTTCTACAATTCCCATTATGTCCGGTTCTTTTTCTTTCAAATAATCATTCAGTTCATTCAATCCTGTTATCAATCCATCTATATTTGTGTAAGACACTCTTAGTTTTCTGCCACTTCCATTGTGTTCTCTGTTTCCCTTATGTTTTTCTTTAGTATGTCGAACTGCTTTATTTTCATGTTCACTACTCTCCAATAGAATCTCTCTTTCTCTGACTCCGTTCTTTCCTCGTTTTTTGCCTTAGCTTCAATTCTTTTCTGCTTTTCTGCCTCTCTTTCCTCCTTATTCATTTCTCTTTTTATCCATACCTTTTTATATTGATCATTTGTTGCTAGTTTCCCTGTCTTGGATAGAATTTTCTCTGCCGTTGTTTGTGACTTGAATTTAATCTTAATTGGTCTGGTCTTATCTGTACTATATTTTCCGAGTCTGAATTTTTCCTCAATTTCCTTTATAATTTCTGGTTCATCTTCCTGGACTAATTTTAATAAACTGCTTACCCTTTCATTTTCCTCCTTGATTCTTGCGGTTCTATCTGGGTTATGTTTCTCTTCCATTCCTAATATAATTATACATTTCTTTTTGTCAGCTAATTCTCTTACCATATTCTCCTTCTGTCTCATCACTTTAATAACTGAGTCTTCATTATGTTCTTTCAATTGCTGTTTGACTATGTCAGTGAATGAAACCTTATTCCCTTCTTGAGTTATTCTCCAATTTTTAGCTTCTGTAGCTATTTTCTCACTGTTTTCATTACTATTCTTCTTCAATTTCTCATTCTCCTCCTTTACATTTCCTAACTGTCTTTTTAGGTCCTCTACTTCTTCAGTTAAGATTCTGTTAGCCTTCTCTAGTTGTTCCAATCTTTCAATTCTCTGGAAAATGGAGTCTACATTACCTAACTTACGTTCCAAGTCCTCGATCACCTTATCAACTCTCTCCTCTAGTCTTATCAGTCGGGGGGGGGTTGTGTCCCCCCCACCCTCTTTAAATCCCTGGAACATATTCTCGTCACTTTCTACTGTATTTCTCCTCTCTATACTTCTAATCTTTACATTTTTATTTGCCATTTCGTCATCCGGTGGTCGTTTCATGTTGACCTTACGCCCGTCTGCCTGGGCCAAGTCCTCCACATCCTCATTTCCTTCCATTTCCCCAGCAATCCCTCCCCTTCTCCTCTTTTCCTACTTACCTACTGCCTCACGAGCAATTTCCCCCCCCCTGCAAATACAAAAAGGCACTTCTCTTTGCGTTGGTATCCACAATCTGCACTTTTCTTCAGAGCGTTCTTCAAGCCGTCCGTTCGTTGAAAGTGTGTGTGTGTGTGTGTGTGTGTGTGTGTGTGTGTGTGTGTGTGTGTGTGTGTGTGTGTGTGTGTGTGTGTGTGTATACATATATATATATATACAAATGAATATATATACACATATATACATATATATATATATATATATATATATATATATATAATCTATGTGTGTGTGTGGTTGTGTCAATGTGTATGTACGGGAATGTTAGGATTAGCGAGAAGAAGAAAACCGTTTTAAAGCCTACAAGTGGTAGCGTGACCCGATTTGGGAGAGGGTAGGTTTAGGGGAGAGGAAACAGAAGCTTTCAGAATCCACAGTTCTGGCTCGTGTGACACCTGGAGATAAGGGCCAATTTTGCGTAAAGAGAGAGAGTTTTGAATGTGTACAAGTATACATTTGGAAGTGGGTAGAGACAACTTCGCCAACCGTGTAGTTAATGAATGGAATAAACTTCCTGCAGAGGCTGTGCAATGTAGTTCAGTTCGAAGCTTTAGGAATCATTTAGATAAACACCTAGGCAAGATGCTGTAATGACTCATTTATTTTATATTATTTGTTTATTTGTTTTGTTATCATTTGTCTGTTTTTTTATTATTATTTGCTTGATTCACATTTATTATCTGTCAATTTATTATTATTTATCTATACTTATGCATTTATTTATTTATTCTATTTATTACTATTTATATCATTATATTTTCATTTATTCATTTGTTTATCATTATTAATTTTTTTCGCATCCGAATTAGTTATGAACCAAAAGGTCTCCTGTCGGCATGGTCCGCCTTTGTAATCCTTTGTAAGTGCTTATAACATAATGCGTAAGTTTGAGGGCCTCATCGTGGACCTTGATATCATTCAGCGTTAACAGGAAAAATATTGTACATATGTGTATATATGTATATATGTATATATATATATATATATATATATATATATATATATTTATATATATATATGTATGTAATATAATATATATATAATATATATACATATATGTATACTGTATGTATATGTATATATATACATATATATATATATATATATATATACATACATATATATATATATATATATATATGTGTGTGTGTGTGTGTGTGTGTGTGTGTGTGTGTGTGTGTGTGTGTGTGTGTGTGTGTGTGTGTGTGTGTGTGTGTGTGTGTGTGTGTGTGTGTGTGTGTGTGTGTGTGTGTGTGTGTGTGTGTGTGTGTGTGTGTGTGTGTGTAATATAATATATATATAATATAATATATATATAATATAATATATATATTTATACATATATAAATACGTATGTATATATGTATTGCATGTATGTATATATATATATATATATGTGTGTGTGTGTGTGTGTGTGTGTGTGTGTGTGTGTGTGTGTGTGTGTGTGTGTGTGTGTGTGTGTGTGTGTGTGTGTGTGTGTGTGTGTGTGTGTGTGTGTGTGTGTGTGTGTGTGTGTGTGTGTGTGTGTGTGTGTGTGTGTGTGTGTGTGTGTGTGTCAACTCACTGTGGAAGGTTCAGTTGATATTCCCGGGTGCGACTGTTTTACCTGGACATGGCTTGTAGTTCATCCTTAATGATTCACTACAGGACCGGCCTGTCCCCTGACGGACAATACATCCAGGGCATTCATCGGGAGAAACTTGAATATAAATATTAGTTCAAAAATATTCGAAGTAACTCCTACTGTGGCCATTCAGGTTAAAGAAGTAAATAGACAAGAACCGGTTTACCAACAAGGTCATAATGCATGTTCTCTCTGGAAAGACATAGAGGGTGGAGTGATTTAATAGAGGTATGAAAAGGGGTCAAGGGCTTTAAGAAGGGTGATGCAGACAAGGTCATCATTTTAAGGCAGACGGGCAGGACTCGTAGTAATGGATTTAAATTTGACAAATTTAGGTTTAACATTTAAATAGCCAAGAATTGGTCTGCCAACAATTGGAATAGACGGAATAGGTTTAGTGAGCGCTGGAACCATTTTTTTTTTCTTTTTTTTTTTTTTTGAGGAGGTGAGATAACTTTATGGTTGGGTACGGCAGGTGGTTAAGGACATGAAACTGCCTAGTGTAGGCCATATGGTCTCTTACAGTCTCTTCCATTCTTATGTTCTTATGTTCTTATGATTTGTTCAGTCTCCCCTTAGTTTAAGACCAATTAAGTACAAGAGAAACTTATCCTAAGACCAAACTGAGACGCGTGCGACACAGGCCACGCAGCACAGAGCAAAGGTAGACCTCTTTTATGCTCAATCGAATTGTATTTTGAACTTCTCTCTCACTTGAGCTGCTGAGGTAGTACATCTAGAAGCATTTCATGTGTGAGAAAAGCTCAAACTTCACTTCAGCACCTCGACTTAATAGAATAGAGTGATAGTAACCAAGACTAAATTTAGAAACTATATCACTTTCCTGAGGGCGCCGAAGAGGAAAGGGTCGGAGATTTGGCGAGATGACCCTAAAAATATAAGTAATAGTAAAAAAAAAAAAAAAAAAAAATGAAAAATAAAAATAATGATAATAATAATAACAATAACAACAACAACAACAACAACAACAACAGTAATAAGAATAAGAATAACAACAACAATAACTAACAATAATAATAATAATAATAATAACAATAATAATAATAATAATGATAATAATAATAATAATAATAATAATAATAATAATGATAATGATAATAATGATAATGATAATGATAATGATAATAATAATGATAATAATAATAATGATAATAATAATAATGATAATAATAATAATGATAATAATATTAGTAATAATGATAATAATAATAATAATAATAATAATAATAATAATAATAATAATAATAATAATAATAATAATAATAATAATAATGATAATGATAATAATAATAATAATAATAATAATAATAATAATAATAATAATAATAATAATAATAATAATAATAAATTAAATAATACCAAATGAAATAGAATAAGATAAAAGAAAATAAAACAAGATAGAATGAAGATGGAACCAGAGGCGTCAAAGCGTCACACTTCTTGATCCAGAAAGAATCTGAATGAAATCAGAAACCTAATGTACAAGTATAAAGAGAAAAAAGTGAGCGGTACCTAACGTGACTAAAGTACATGTTGCTCGCACGTGTGAACACTTCTACAGAAAACTATTCAATTCTTTACCTTGGGAGCTCACTTTCCATGTTGGCCTTCCCTCGTCTCCCTGAGTATAATTCATTCATTTGTATATTTATTTATTTATACATATATTTATTCATTTATTTATTTATCTATTTATTTACTGATTTAGTTATCTGTGTATTTATTCATTTATTTATTTATCCATTTATTTTTTACTTATTTATTTGTATATCTCGATAGGCTTGTCTGGAACTGCCAATGACATACATCTTATGTACTCTGCCACCCATTCATTCATTCTTTTGTTACTCATTACAAAAGTTATTCTTCCTAAATGCAGGCGATTTTATCCAGGAGAGAGGTCGCCACTGCGCTGAGTGGCTTTGTTATCTAAAGGCCACAAATAATGTTAAAAAAATGAAAATAAAAAAAATGAAGGTGGGTTGGGGAGGGGGAGATGCTGGACACCTCTTCATTTCCATGACCAGTGAACTTCGCTTTGCATATAGATATTGGGTTCCCTTCCAGTTTAGATTGTTCTAGCCGTGTCAGAACAACACGCCACAGAGAACAGCTGCAAAATTGAGGATGGAGGCAAATATTACTTTCTTTTTCCGATACAAATTAACCTGAACTGGTTTGGTCCTCTTGGGCAATGTCTATCAAATGTTTGATTCACGCAATCAGGGATAGAACTTGTTTTTTAAAATGATACCTGTGGCCGCTAGGATCCCTTCAGGATCGTGTCACGTCTAACCTTTATCATAGCGTCGTACTGTGTGAGAATAAAAAATATATATATATATATATGAAGAATTGTCCCCTAACATTGTTCGGGGACCAAGCCTGACCATTTCAGTCGAATATGAAATTACCTTTGTCGATAGTCTGTTTTGTTTTATTAGGATTTGTTTTGTCTCGTGGTTTTTTTGTTTTGTTTTGTTTTTTGTCGTAGTTTCGTCTTATTCTATTTTTCGCTGTTCTATTCTGCTTTAGTTGGGTCTATTCAATTCTGTCATATCTTCTGTCATATTCTATTTTTCTTAGACGTTTCTATTATATTCTATCATATGTCATCTCATTCTACTTTGTTTTATATTATTCTGTGTTATCGTATTCTATTCTATTTTTCTTTATGTTTTTCCATTTCATTTCACTTTGTTTTCTCATTAATTTGATCATATTATATTTTATCCTATTTCGTTTTATTTCATTTTATCTTAATTTTTTTTGTCTACGTTTAAAGATATTGATTGTTCCATTAGGAAGAGTGGTGGCCGAGTGGACTGGTGTGTTGGCATCTGAGAGATATAGAGAGAAAGAGAAAGAGAGAGAGAGAGAGAGAGAGAGAGAGAGAGAGAGAATAAAGAGAGAGAGAGAGAGGGAGAGAGAGAAAGAGAGAGAGCATTGACAGAGAGAGAGAGAAAGAGAGAGAGAGAGAAAAGAGAAAGAGAGAGAGAGAGAGAGAGAGAGAGAGAAAGACAGAAAAAGAGAAAGAGAGAGAGAGAGAGAGAGAGAGAGAAAGAAAGACAGAGAAAGAGTAAGAGAGAGAGAGAGAGAGAGAGAGAGAGAGAGAGAGAGAGAGAGAGAGAGAGAGAGAGAGAGAGAAAGACAGAGAAAGAGAGAGAGAGAGATAGAGAGAGAGAGAGAGAGAGAGAGAGAGAGAGAGAGAGAGAGAGAGAGAGAGAGAGAGAGAGAGAGAGAGAGAAAGAGAGGAGGAGAGAGACAGAGAGAGAGAGAGAGAGAGAGAGAGGGAGAGGGGGTTCCAACAAAAATAAACATGAGACGGCCGTAAATGGGATATCACACTGGGCTATTTTTCCTCCGACATCCTACCTCCAACTTCCATTTTAATAACTAGAATCTGACCGCTTACACAAATCTAGATTTCTCCAAGAACATTTCAACAGTATGCCCAACAGTCGTATAGGTTTGCAATCTCTTCGTTCATCATTCGGTTTTGCTATATATGGCGGAAAGATAATTAATTTGATATTTGGAGATATGAAAAATAAAATATTGTAAACGAAGTCATTTTTACTCAAACGAACTTTTATCACCATAAAAGGTAAAGGTTTGTAAATTATATTAAAATACATACCCATACATATCTCTCCATATATATGCATATTTATATATATACTGTGTGCGTGTGTGTTCATATACACACGTATGTATGTATATATGTATATACATTATTTATTATACATTATTCATTATAGCCACAAAAGATAAAGGTTTGTGAAATGCATATGTATACGTATCTATACATGTACATATTTCTACATATACTGTGCACGTATGTGTGTACATACACACATGTATGTATAGGTGTATATACGTAATATCTACATATACTGTGTACTTATGTGTGTACATACACACAGGTATGTCAATATATATATATATATATATATATATATACGTAACATCTACATATATGTAACATCTATATATAGTGTGTACTAGAGTGTACATACACACGTATGTGTAATTATATATACTCGAATTCATAACATCTACATATAGTATGTTCTTATGTATGTACATATACACATGTATGTGTAATTATATATATATATATATATGTATACATGTATATGTATACATATATATATATATATATATATATATATATATGTATGTATGTATATATACATTACATCACTGAAGGTTTCCGTAAGGCGAATAAATTCAGATTTAGTATATATACTGTGATGAAAGCGAGAGTCAAAGTGTGGTGGTGAATATTCACGGCCCTTGGCGGTACAACAATGCTCTCTCCGCGCGCAGGGCGCCGGACCCAATATGGAGTCGAAATCAGTCAACCGAGCTCTCCAGAATAAACGACCCAGGGTCACAAGCACGCCCGCTCCAGATTAAACACAGCTAACTGCTCCTGAAAGGTACGCACAGTACAATAGCTTGCACGGGTCTCAGACCAACACGTTTTAGGTTTAAGAAAGTAAATAGTCAAGAAAAAATAGTTCCTGATACTCAAAACAACCCCGATCATGGGCATTTATCTGTGTGTCATTGTGACAAACGGAAATAAGCTCCACCGTAAGGACTCGAACCTTTGCCTTAGCGACTGCTTATTATGAAGCAAAGACGATAGCTTTGAGCTAGCCAGACTGTACAAAAGGAGCTACCTTCTTTGCTTCATAATAAGTAGTCGTTGGGGCAAAGGTTCGAGTCCTTGCGGTGGAGCTTATTTCCGATGGCCATATAGGTTTAAGAAGGAAATAGGCAAGAACTAGTTTACCAAACGAGTGGTTAACGAATGGAATAGACTTAGTAACCAGGTAGTAGTGAGCGCTGAAACTATCGGTTGATTTGATATAGGTTAGGTAACTATATGGATAGTGATAAAAAGAACATGGAACTGACTAGTGTAGGCCTTATAGTCTCCTCCATTCTTATGTTCCTATTTCAACCCTCCTTGAGGTTTTGGTTACTGTCAATGGGTTCATTCACTCATCAGCTTAAAGAGCGCTTTCGAAAAGAAAGATCTAAGCATGTTTTGTGACTGTGTGAATGCCATTGTAACCAAGTATACAATTTCCTCCCTGATTATTCAACCTCCATTTCCTCTCCCTCCTCCTCCTCCTCTCCTACCTCTTCCTCTCCCTCCTTTTCCTCCTCCCCTACCTCCTACTCCTCTCCCTCTTTTTCCTCCTCCCTACCTCCTCCTCCTCTCCCTCCTCTTCCTCCTCCCATACCTCCTCCTCATCTCCCTCCTCTTCCTCCTCTCCTGCCTCTTCCTCTTCCTCCTCTTTCTCTCCTCTTTCTCAATATCCTCTTCCTTTTACTGCTTTCTCTGCTTCATCTTTCATTCCTCTTCATTTCCCTCCTCTTCCTCTCCCTCTTTCTCTCTCTCCTCTTCCTCTCCCTCCTCTTTCTCTCCTTCTTCTTCCTCCTCCTCCTCTTCCTCTCTCTCCTCTTCCTCTCCCTCCTCTTCCTCCCCCATTCCTCCCCCTCTCCTTCATTTCCCTCTCCTTCCTTCTCCGTCCTCCCTTCTCTCCTTCCTCTTCTTCTACCTCCTCTTCCCCCCTCTCCTTCCTCTTCATTTCCTTCCTCTTCCTCTCCGTCCTTCCTCCTCCTCTTCCTCTCCCTTCTCTTCCTCTCACTACTCTTCATCTCCCTCCTCTTCCTCTCCCTCCTCTTCCTCTACCTCCTTTTCCTCTCCCTTCTCTTCCTCTCCCTTCTCTTCCTCTCCCTCCTCTTCCTCTCCCTCCTCTTCCTCTCCCTTCCTCTCCCTCCTCTCCCTCTCCCTCCTCTCCCTCTCCCTCCTCTCCCTCTCCCTCCCCTTCTCCTTTCTCTCCCCCCTCTTTCCTCTTCCCCCTCTCCCTCTCCTTCTTCTTCATTTCCCTCCTCTTCTCCTCCCTCCCGTTTCTCTTCCTCTCCCTCCTCTTTCTCTTCCTCTCCTTCCTCTACCTCCTCTTTATCTCCCTTCTCTTCCTCTTCCTCTCTCACCTTCCTTTCCTTCCTCTTCCTCTCCGTCCGCTCCCTCTCCCTCTTCTTCCTCTCCCTCTCCTTCCTCTTTATCTCCTTACTCTTTCCTCTACCTCCTCTCACTTCTATTCCTCTCCCTCTCTCCTTCCTCTTCCTCTCCCTCCTCTTCCTCACCCTCCTCTTCCTCACCCTCCTCTTCCTCACCTTCCTCTTCCTCTCCCTCTCAGAGTTCCTCCAAGCCGCGGAAGCCATTCGTAGCACTTTTGGCCTAAACACGGCGGCTGTAAATTCTTGTTACATCTGGACAGTAACGAGTCGTCCCGTGACTACCGATGGTCCAGATCTTCACGCCAAGATCCTACGGAAACTCCAATGTCTTCCCGATTTGCCTCAAGGTGACGGCACACTAGGATAGCATGCTACTTGCTTTTGCTACTTCGTTTTGGGTAGCAACGACTTCGGTTACAGTATTCTAGACTTCCGTAAGAACGTCTCAGCAATGTGTCTAACATTCGTATTCTTAGTTTAACTTTTCTTGGTTCGTCATTCAGCTTCTCACTGTAAGACGCAAAGAGTAATTTGACTTTTGGAAATTTCGAAAAACACAAAAGATCGTCACCGAAGTCGTTTCTACTCAAACGAAGTAGCAAAAGCAAGTAGCATGCTAGTCAGAAATGCCAAGTGTGCCGCCACCTTTATCCTTGCACTGGAGCCTACAACACTCTCCGCGTTGATGGTAGAGCTTGCTACACCTCAGTTTGTACACAAGGCAGGCAGGTCCCCAGAAGCGTTAGTAAATAAGTCTACAATTTCCTAGCACCTTCTTCAGCCTCCACTTCTTCTCTCTCCTCTTCCTCTCCCTCCTCTTCTTCTCCCTCCTCTTCCTCTCCCTCATCTCCCTCCTCTTCATCTCCCTCCTCTTCCTCTCCTTCCTTTTCCTTTCTCTTACTCTCATTCCTCTTCCCCTCCCTCTTCTTCCTCTCTCTCCCCTTCCTCTCTCTTCTCTTCCTCCTCATTTCCCTCCTCTTTCTTTCCCTCTTCTTCCTTTCCCTCCTCTTCCTCTCCTTCCTCTTCTTCTCCCTCTCACTCCTCTTTCTCTCCTTCCTCTTCTTCTCCCTCTCCCTCCTCTTTCTCTCCCTCCTCTTCCTCTCGCTCCTCTTCCTCACCCTCCTCTTCCTCACCCTCCTCTTCCTTTCCTTCCTCTTCCTTCTCTCTCTCTTTTTTCTCTCTCTCTCCCTCTCCCATTCTCTCTCTCTCCCTCTCTCCCCCTCTTTCTATCTCTCTCTCTCTCTCTCTCTCTCTCTCTCTCTCTCTCTCTCTCTCTCTCTCTCTCTCTCTCTCTCTCTCTCTCTCTCTCTCTCTCTCTCTCTTCTCTCTCTCTCTCTTCTCTTCTCTCTCTCGCCATCTCCCATTCTCTCTCTTCCTCTCTCTCTCTCTCTCTCTCTCTCTCTCTCTCTCTCTCTCTCTCTCTCTCTCTCTCTCTCTCTCTCTCTCTCTCTCTCCTCTCTCTCCTCTCTCTCTATCTCTCTCTCTCTCTCTCTCTCTGGGGGGAGAGGGAGGGGACACTTGTCTTACTTTACTTCATATGGGGGATATATTCTTTAAGTGATCTTGTGTAAGCCGGATCATTGGATGTAAAGCTCCTAATTAGGAACTTAGCTGTGGCAAAGGAGCTCTATCCTATATCTGACCAATGCCAGCCGTACTGATGGAGCTGAAGAGAGTAAATATCTTAAAAGGTTTATGAAATATGGTGATGCCAGCTACACGTAAGAATTAGATTTTTTTTAACTAAGAAAATAATGATGATTATGATAATGATAATAATGATGATAATAAGAGTAATAATAATAATAATAACAACAACAACAACAACAACAACAACAACAACAACAATAATCATAAAAATAGCAACAACATGTAATCACTTTTTATATTTTCATAGGTAGTTAGAATCCTGTTACTAGTTATTTTTCCAGTTCTAACACTCTCTAATTCAATAAACACTCTTCCCCCCCAGGCAACGGAGAACTCCCACTTCTAAACAAAATTTATTATCAACTTTCATTCCATTTAAGTGAGGTGTTTATTATGCATTTGACGTCGGGTGAGTGCCCCGCTCATATGTGACATATTTCACTTTTTTTCATTTTTTCGTTTTATGAATTTATTTATTTATTTATTTTTATCTATATATTTTATCTATTTGTTTTTTATTTTTTATTTGTTTATTTATTAATTTTTGTTATTTTATTTTTTATTTATTTATTTTATTATTTCTTTCTTTATTTCTTTATTTCTTTATTTATATATATATACATATACATATATATATGTATATATATATAATATATATATATGTATATATAATCTTTTTTTTTTTTTTTTTTTTTTTTTTTTTTTTTTTTTTTTTTTTTTTTTGTAGTGGCTGATTTCCCTTCGTCTCTGGAGACCTGTGACTCAATCTGTATTTTCTTAGGCTTCCGTGGACGAGAATTAAAACTAAACTCAATTCACACCTTCAGACAATCGGTACTATTGATCTTTTCTTTATAGACACTGAACAGATTTCATTCGCCTAAGAGAACAGTAGGCGGGATACAGGGATGACCCGTCATCCACGAGGAGCTAAGAAGAGAGGGGAGGAAAGGGAGGTGGACGGGAGTGGAATGGGTGGGAGTGGAGTGCGTGCCTTTTGACTTGGCTACCCCCCTTTGAAGGGGGGAAAAGCCATTGATATATAGATAGTAAAGAGTAGCCGTAGGACTAAAAGGATAAATCTCTTAATCTCTGTATTGCTTTTATGATGACATTTGTTCCGATTGAAGTCCCCCTCATCCTTATTGACCTCCCTTCGGGTTGGAATCTTTTGAAAAGAGGATTTCAAAATACCACGTGACTGGAATTTGTATCTCTGTTTTTGTTATTTCCTGAGCGGTTCTAATTTTGATTTATTTCATATTATTACTTTTCAAGGGTTCTTGAGGCGTAAAGGACAAATTTAGATTTAAGAAGGAAATAGGCAAGAATTGGTTTGCTAATAGGGTGGTCAACGAATGGAATAGACTTAGTAACCATGTAGTGAGCGCTGAAACTATCGGTTGTTTTAAGAAACGGTTAGACAACCTTATGGATGGGGATGACAGGGGGTAAGGGACATGGAACTGCCTAGTGTAGGCCTTATGGTCTCTTGCAGTCTCCTTCATTCTCATGTTCTTATGTCAACTCCTATACCATCGCCTTGCACACCCAGGTGAATGGGTGGTAAGAGACATGGAACTGCCTAGTGTAGGCCTTATGGTCTCTTGCAGTCTCCTCCATTCTTACGTCAACTCCTTTACCATCGCCTTGCACACTCGGGTGAATGGATGGTAATAGACATGGAACTGCCTAGTGTAGGCCTTATGGCCTCTTGCAGTTTCCTCCATTCTTATGTCAACTCCTTTGCCATTACCCTGCACACTCATGGGAATAGGTGGTAATGGACATGGAACTGCATAGTGTAGGGATTATGGCCTCTTGTAGTCTCCTCCATTCTTATATCAACTCCTTTTGCCATCACCCTGCACACTCAGGGGAATAGGTGGTAATGGACATGGAACTGCTTAGTATAGGCCTTATGGCCTCTTGCAGTCTCGTCCATTCTTATGTCAACTCCTTTGCCATTACCTTGCACACTCACGGGAATGGGTGGTAAGAAACATGGAACTGCCTAGTGTAGGCCTTATGGCCTCTTGCAGTCTCCTTCATTCTTATGTTCTTATATTCTTAAGGAAAATCAGGTGTGCGGTAGAACGGGTACAAAGCAATGCCTCGGTCGAAGAAGATTCCAATTTGTCCCGAATCTCTTCACAAACGAGCAAAACTGAATCGTCTGATGTCTACAGGAGCCAAATGTCTGAAGCACATCTCGAGTGATGTGTAAAGAATGTGGATTCTGTGCTGTCTTCCCTATATTTGATTATCTTGACCTGATATCGCAAAGAAGGTACAATTCTGTCCAGATCTAGTTCATTCTTATCTGATTTTAACCTCTTCTTTATATATATATACATATATATATATATATATATATATATATATATATATATATATATATATGTGTGTGTGTGTGTGTGTGTGTGTGTGTGTGTGTGTGTGTGTGTGTGTGTGTGTGTGTGTGTGTGTGTGTGTGTGTGTGTGTGTGTGGTATTTGCAATGGTCTTGGATCACGTGTTGGACTCGTGATCGACAGCTATTACCCTACCAGTGAGAAATTATTTCTCGTATTAGGCCGGAACTTTGAGTAATGCTGTGACTTTACACACGCACACACACACACACACACACACACACACACACACACACACACACACAACTCCTCCCTCCCCCTCCCTCTCTTTGTCCTTCTCTCTTCCTCCCAGTTCCTTATTCCTCCCTTTCCCTTTCCTTTTTCACACTCTCCATATCCTTCTCCTTCTTCTCCTCTATCTCCCTTTCTCTTCCCACTCCCCTCCTTCTCCCTATCTCCCTTTTCCTCTTCTTTTCCTTCTCTTTTTTCTCATCTCTCTCTCTCTCTCTCTCTCTCTCTCTCTCTCTCTCTCTCTCTCTCTCTCTCTCTCTCTCTCTCTCTCTCTCTCTCTCTCTCTCTCTCTCTCTCTCTCTCTCTCACTCACTCTCTCTCTCTTTCTCTCTCTCTCTCTCTCTCTCTCTCTCTCTCTCTCTCTCTCTCTCTCTCTCTCTCTCTCTCTCTCTCTCTCTCTCTCTCTTTCCCCTTTTCTCCCTCTCCATCTTATTCTCATTCTCCTCCTGTATCCCCTCTTCTCTTCTCCTTCCCCTCTCTCCCCATCTCTCTTTTCCTCTTCTTCTTTTCCTTCTCCTTTTTCTCTCTTCTCTTTATCATATAAAACTAGATACACAGCATCATCGATTCTGGGGAGGTGATGATGGTAGCCACTGAAGCTACTTGACACAAGCAGAAGTTGTTCGAGGATAAATCATGCACCAGAAGTGAGGAGAAGTCTGGAAAAGCATTCCTCCTGTTTGGAGGCCATCAAGCAGTGTTACAAGGGTGAGAGAGTAGGACTTCGATGTCTCTTCTGGGAGCAGTTTGATCTGGAATCGAAGTCTGCAGTAGGCTCTGCGGTCTGGATTACCCGATGGGAATATTTCCATTCGAAATGCAGGTTCCAGAGTTGGTTGCCCGAAGTGATGTAAGAGGATACTGAAGGAATGCAGATAGTAAGAGACCATTTGGTCTTTGGAGCGGGGGAATGATGAGGTTGTAGTGAATAGTGTAGGTCCCAGCACATCAGGTCATTTCCTCCAAATGACGTCATTTGATGGACCCCCTCAACTTGCAGCAGTTTTTTTTTTTTTTTTAAGCAAAATCAAGTGACGAACTTAAAGGAACACCTCAAGCCTTCACCCTTCCACTTACTTTTAAATTGGACCAATTTAGATTTAAGAAGGAAATAGGCAAAAATTGGTTTACCAGTAGGGTTGTCAACGAATGGAATAGACTTAGTAACCATGTAGTGAGCGTTGAAACTATCGGTTGTTTTAAGAAACTGTTAGACAATTTTATGGACGGGGATTACAGGTGGTAATGGACATGGAACTGCTTAGTGTAGGCCTTATGGTCTCTTGCAGTCTCCTTCATTCTTATGTTCTTACCTACGCTTATGCATTTAAGATGAATAGAAGACTTAATACCCTCTGGTCTTATCGAAATCTGTTCTTGGGGGTATAAAGAAAAGTCCTGGAAAATATCAGATTAATATTTTGTATAAAAATTCTATCTTATTCGTTTATTTACTGAAAATAGAAATGAAAATAGTTCCAATAGTTCACTCATTTGTTCATAGGCGTCCAATTTTATTTTCATTTATATATTTATTTTTTTCAGTTAACTAAAAGTTAAAAGCTAAAAGCAGTAGGCTCATATTGGAGACGGGGCATCAGGCTGAATTGGAGTTGAACTTTGGGTTATCGGGGTCTGAAGAAGTCTTAGAACCGCTGAACCAGACACTGAAGGCATTTCCTTACACCCGATGGCATCTTAACAAATTCCATTCTGTTAAACACCAGACGATTTTATTCACGGACAGAAGCGCTGGTTACCGGTAATGAAACACTAAAACTAATACGTATAAATGAGATGAACTCAGAAATATGTTCTTCAACCCAGTCAGTACAATGACGACCTTTATGCAATTTATTCCCGATATGGGCAACAGGCGACTGCAGCTGTAGGCGGACTCGAGCCTGAAACTTCTTATTTCGAAGGGCCCCAAAATCACCCGCTCAGTTGCACAGAATGGTCTGTTTTTAATCTGAGGGAAGTTGATAGAAATGCGTGACCGTCTTGATGGGGTTAAGACGTTTAACCCTTGCTGCAGTTGCCCTGTGGCCTTAGGGCATGTTGGCCATCGCCAGTGGCCACAGGGAGGACACGAGTTCCGATTCCCCCGACATGGGTTGTCCGCGTGTGGCCCAGGCCACGTGTAGCCCAGGCCACGGGGCCCCTCGCCAGTGGCCACAGGGAGGACACGAGCTCCGATTCCCCCCCCGGTCACGGGTTGGCCGCGTGTGGCCCAGGCCGCGTGTGGCCCAGGCCGCGTGTGGCCCAGGCCACGGGGGCGCACGTCAATGGTAATGTTATATACATAGACGCTAATGGTAAAGCACGAACAGTTAATGCTTAGCGCTAATGAAGTTCCTGCATTGGTTGGGCGCGCTGGGTCGGTGGTTGTAAATTTATGTGCACGTAAGAGGAGGAGAGAGGAGGAGGAGGAGGAGGGCCTGCGGAGGAAGGAGGAGGAGGAGGAGGAGAAGAGCCTGTGGAGGAAAGAGGATCTGGAGAAGGTGAGGGAGGAAAAGGAAAAGGAGGAGGAGGAGAAGAGCCTGAGAAAGAAGAAGGTGGAGGAGGAGGAGAAGTGCCTGTGGAGGAAGGAGGAGCTGGAGGAGGTGAGGGAGGAAAATGAAAAGGAGGAGGAAGAGGAGAAGAGCCTGTGGAGGAAGGAGGTGGAGGATGAGGAGGAGGAGGAGAAGGGCCTGTAGAGGAAAGAGGAGGAAAGAGAGGAAAAGGAAAAAGAGGAGAAGTAGGAGGAGGAGGAAGAGGTAGAGAGGGTGGAGATTGTAATAGGAAGAAGAGGATCCACAAAAGGGAGGAAAATGAGGAGAAAAGGGATGATGAGAAAGAGAAGAGAAACAAAAAAATGGAAAGGGAAGAGAAGAAGGATGACCGAGGAGGAAGAGGGAGGATGAGAATGAGGAGGGGAAGCAAAGAAGAAGAGCAAGGAGGAAAAGCTAGGAGGAAGACGGGAAGGAAGAGTGTGGAGGATGAGGGAAGATAAAAGAAGAAGAGGAAGATGTGGAAGAATAAGAAGAGGGAGAGGAAGAATAGGAAGAGGAGGAAGAAGAGGAAAAGGAAGAGGAGAAAGAAGAGATAAATGAGGCGAAGTGTAAAGAAGAATAACAGTAAGAAGAGGAAGAGGAGGAGGAGAAGGTTGAAGAAGAGCAGAAGGATGAGGAAGAGAGGGAGGAGAAGGAAGAGGTGAAGAATGAGGAAGAGGAAGAGAAGGAGGAAAAAGAAAAGGAGAAAGATGAGGAAAAGGAGGTGGAGAAGGAGGAAAAGGAAGAGGTGAAGATGAGGAAGAGGAGGAGGAGAAGGTTGAAGAAGAGCAGAAGGATGAGGAAGAGAAGGAGGAAAAGGAAGAGGTGAAGAATGAGCAAGAGAAAGAGAAGGAGAAAAAGGAAGATGTGAAAGATGAGGAAAACGAGGTGGATGAGGAAGAGAAGGAGGAAAAGGAAGAGGCGAAGAATGAGGAAGAGAAAGAGAAGGAGAAAAAGGAAGATGTGAAAGATGAGGAAAACGAGGTGGAGAAAGAGGAAAAGGAAGAGATGAAGGATGAGGAAAAGGAAGAGGAGGAGGAAAAGGAAGAGTAAAAGATGAAGAAGAGGAGGTGGAAATGAAGGAGGAAAAGGAAGAGAAGAATGAGGAAGAGAAAGAGAAGGAGAAAAAGGAAAAAGCGAAAGATGAAGAAGAGGAGGTGGAAATGAAGGAGGAAAAGGAAGAGAAGAATGAGGAAGAGAAAGAGAAGGAGAAAAAGGAAAAAGCGAAAGATGAGGAAAAGGAAGTGGAGAAGGAGGAAAAGGAAGAGGCGAAGAATGAGGAAGAGAAAGAGAAGGAGAAAAAGAAAGAGGCGAAAGATGAGGAAAAGGAGGTGGAGAAGGAAGAGGAGAATGAGGAGGCGTTGATCGAGGCCAGGATGGTAAGTTCGGCACGGGGATGATGATGAAGGCGTGGCATGCTCGCCATCCGCGATATTGTACCTCATCGCTCGTGGCCGCGGAATATTGACGAAGTGCAGCCGGATGCCAACCTCGGGAGCGATCGGCAGCACCCCGCCCGGTCCCGCCTCCCTCACGACCCCGCCCGCCCGCCCGGCATCGTCGTCCCTAAATCCCATCCCATCCCATCGCCAGCTAAGAATTTCATCCCGACCCAAGCGCAGAATCCCAAAGTATCCCACTCGCGTGGAGTTTGTTGAGATTTTCTCGTGTTTTCCTGGGGAAATCGGGTTTTAGTTAGTAGGCCATGACAGACTCCGAAATTTGAGTTGTTGTCTTTATTTCCCCTTTGTTCCTTTCAAGGTACGGAATTCTTATAAAAAAAAATTCAGCATAAATTTAGTGTTACAAAAAGAAGGATAAAGATAAAGCTAACTTCTCTGTCATACATAAATCTAGTAGCAACTGATTAGTTAAGAATTTGTATGTCTATCGACTTTAACCTGAGCCCTAAACGTGACTCTGTGAGACCGCGCTACTGCCACATCACTCCATCACTCTCCTCAGAGAGGCTCGCTACCTCTCTCTCTTTCTCTCTTTCTGTGTGTGTGTGTGTGTGTGTGTGTGTGTGTGTGTGTGTGTGTGTGTGTGTGTGTGTGTGTATATGTGTGTGTGTGTGTGTGTGTGTGGGTGTGTGTGTGCGTGTATATATATATACATATGTATATATATATATATTATATATACATATATATATACATATATATATCGGTGAGCAACGTCACATGAGCCATGTTGCCAAGTGAGATGGAAAGTTTCTAGAGTCGTTTTCTTCCCCTCAAATCCCTAGCCGTTCCTAGCGCCATGCAGTTGTATTATAAACATACACATATTCCATAAATAAATTATGTACGAATTAACAGTGAGACAGACCGCCATGCACAGGTAATCTCTAGATGTATAAACAAAAGGGATTTCAACGGGCCACCGCAAAGGGCTCAAGTTAAAGTCGATAGAGTATAATAACTCCCTTCTACAACACTGCCCTCTGTTAATAACATATCTCCCCCGTCATTGGGACGGATTACGCCACCCTGTTCCCTACATCGCGCATAATCATGAGCACTTGGTCATATCATCAGGGAGCAAAAGTCCATCAGAAGGCGAAATATCTGACCCTCACGGGTAATTCCCCAAACATTAAAGGTCGCAGAATATTCATATGTATTCTGACATGTTTCTATAATAATCTAGGCTACATTCACTAAAGTGGTCACCTGAAGGGGAAAGCGAAAAAGATCTTGGCGTACTTGCAGCAAATAACTTTAAACTAAACATTGTATTTCTGCCAAAAATGAATAGATGATTAATTGTATGATAGTCATGTGCGGTTCGCCTTCACAAACACTATCTACTCTATTTGGGCCATACCTACAACTTCCCTCCTATTTCAACTTTCTTCTTCTTTCCCCTTGGTTTACAGACACTCACCATCTATTTCTCACGTAATTCATGATTGACGATGATTCAGATTAACGTCGCAAACTCCCCCTATCAGGAGGCAAGGACGGTGCCCCTTACAGAGGGCTTTGTAGCGTGGAATTTAATGAACCATGCCCTTGGTCCAACTCGCTGGCGGCAAGGTTCGAACTGTAGTCACCTCGACCTCCACCGCAAGTAGCGACGCTCCAAATCTCTCGGCCATACTATCCATAAATTCAATTGCTGTTGGTTCCTCACATCTTCCCATTTCTCCAACCTAAGGGCATCATTACTCTACTACTCTCTCTCTCTCTCTCTCTCTCTCTCTCTCTCTCTCTCTCTCTCTCTCTCTCTCTCTCTCTCTCTCTCTCTCTCTCTCTCTCTCTCTCTCTCTCTCTCTCTCTCTCTCTCTCTCTCTCTCTCTCTCTGTCTCTCTCTCTCTCTCTCTCTCTCTCTCTCTCTCTCTCTCTCTCTCTCTCTCTCTCTCTCTCTCTCTCTCTCTCTCTCTCTCTCTCTCTCTCTCTCTCTCTCTTTCTTTCTTTCCCCTCTCCTCTGTCTCTCTCTCTTCCCAATGTTATCACTCTTCAGCCGCCATCTTTGTTCCTTTCAAATGTTCCCACGGTTTCCACACAATCATCTTCCTGTTCCTCTTCTGGACTTATTCCATTATTTTCTTTTCACTCCGAGGAACAATATGAATTTTCTTTTCCAAAAAATAAAGATACATACGATCTTGTTTTGTTCTGTTGTTAAGCCTCTTAAGTATTATCTCTCTCTCTCTCTCTCTCTCTCTCTCTCTCTCTCTCTCTCTCTCTCTCTCTCTCTCTCTCTCTCTCTCTCTCTCTCTCTCTCTCTCTCTCTCTCTCTCTCTCTCTCTCTCTCTCTTTTTTTTCTTTTTTTTAACCTTGTACTTATATTCAACTTAAGTGTATTTTCTTTTAGTTCTCACCAGCAAACTCTATTAAGTTGCAAAGAACTTTACTTTTACGTTTATGTACTAGATCTTTTTATTCATATGATTTGTTATATGCAGATATTTTTTAGAGAGGGTTGGTAATACAAGATTATTTCATTGATCTTAGATTAAAAGCTTCCCTGGCCTTGAACTTAGTGATGGTGGAAATTCAGCGACATATCCAGTAACATTACACCAGATTTACGTTATCAACACATACTTTCGACTTAACCGTCATCACCAACATCATCACCACTACAAAAACCTCCATCATCATCACCATCATCATCATCATCATCATCATCATCATCATCATCATCATCATCATCATCATCATCATCATTGTCGTCGTCATCCTCGTCATCGTCGTCATCATCATCATCATCATCATCATCATCATCATCATCATCATCATCATCATCATCATTGTCGTCATCATCCTCATTGTCGTCGTCATCATCATCATCATCATCATCATCATCATCATCATCATCATCATCATCATCATCATTGTCGTCATCATCATCATTGTCGTCATCATCATCATCATCATCATCATCATCATCATCATCATCATCATCATCATCACCACCATCATCATCATCGCAAATGTCATCATCAGAAACAGACAAAAATAGTGCAGCCAACATAAGCAAATCCTTAATTTCGAAAACAACGAGTTACTATTTTTTTATATATTTCTTTGACAATCACAAGGAAAGACTAACCTGCCTTTTGTTACGCTTCTTTTCAATCACACAAAAAGCTGAAAGAGCATCAATTGGCCCATTGCTATTTCCTCGTCATTTGGGTAAATGCTCTCTGGGTTACACGGCAAAGCTTGGAACACAAAGCCCAAAGAGAGGAGATGGGAGCCGGGATAGCAGAGCTTCATTGTTGGAAAGCAAAGAACAGACTACGTAGCATGGAACGTAGGTCACAAAATGTAGACCATACAGCATAGATCGAGGATCACGGAGCATAAAAGGTACAGCATACCACATAAAGCATATACTATAGAGAGCCGAGTTAAGGACATAGAGAATATTGCACTCTATCTAGATCTTTCTTTTATTGCTTTCAAGTTACCCTTTTCATTCAAGGCTACTTTCACTTCAGCTAGAAGATGTCTCATCCAGGATATTCTCCTCGTGTTGCTACATGGATAAATTCATTATCCATAATTCCTCTTCATCTTTTTTTATCTTTTTTGTCCTTCATAACTATGTCCTTCCTCGGCTCCTCTGCTCTCTATACTCGTAACCTTACTGTGTGTGTGTGTGTGTGTGTGTGTGTGTGTGTGTGTGTGTGTGTGTGTGTGTGTGTGTGTGTGTGTGTGTGTGTGTGTGTGTGTGTGTGTGTGTGTGTGTGTGTGTGTGTGTGTGTGTGTGTGTGTGTGTGTGTGTGTGTGTGTGTGTGTGTGTGTGTGTGTGTGTGTGTGTGTGTGTGTGTATGTGAGTGTGTGTGACAGAGAGAGAGCAAGGAAGAGACAGAAAGAGGAAGGGAGAGAAAGAGAACAAAAAAAAAGAGCGGTAGAGAGGGAACAAGGGAGAGAGAGAGAGAGAGAGATCAAAAGCAAAAGAAAGAGAGAGAGAGGTGGGAAAGAAGCAAAGGAAAGAGAGAGAGAGAGAGAAAGAGAGAAAAAAACGGGGCAAATCGTCGGCCCCTCAGCCATATCCCCCCCGGGAACACTCATACGTCACACGAAAATCCCTCTGTTGCCCAACATCCATTATTACCTCCGACATCGTTACTCAATACCCATTTACAGCCATCCCCCCCCAAACTACCCCCCCATCGCCACCCAGCATCATTCCGTATTCCCCCATGTTGTTTAGCGTACAGCTCAGGACCATCAGCCCCGTGGCTTTCCCGTGTGGGCTGACAAAGGCCTCGGACCCACGCCCACGGAATACGAAATAGATTTGAGTAATAATAATAATCATAGCGTGGGTGGATGATGTACTCATGGTGGGCGGTGCTCATCGCAAGGGCGTGTATATGGGGGCTTTCATTCTCCTCTTATCCTCCTCCTCCTCATCCTCCTCCTCTTCCACTTCCACTTCTTGCTCATTCTGTTCCTCCTCTTCCCCCTCTTCCACTTCTTCTTACTCCTCTTCCTCTTCTTCTTACTTCTTCTCTTCTTCTTCCTCCTCCTCTTCCTCTTCCTCTTCTTCTTACTCCTCTTCTTCTTACTTCTCTTTTTTTCTCTTCCTCCTCCTCCTCCTCTTCCTCTTCTTCTTGCTTCTTTTCTTCCTCCTCTTCCTCCTGTCCCACTTTTTCTTACTCCTCCTCTTCCTCCTCTTCCTCTTCCTCCTCCTCTTCTTCTTCCTCCTCCTCTTCCTCTTCTTCCTCCTGCTCCTCTTCCTTCTCCTCCTTCTCCTCCTCTTTCTCCTCCTCCTCTTCTTCTTACTCCTCTTCTTCATCATCTTCCTCCTCTTCTTCATCGTCTTCCTCTTCCTCTTCTTCTTCCTCCTCATCTTCCTCTTCTTTCTCCTGCTCCTCTTTCTCCTCCTCCTCCTCTTCTTCCTCCTCCTCCTCCTCCTCCTCCTCTTTAAGGCGTGGCGCACATACACATGGTCTTCAATAGCTTCGCTCAACTGCATCGTCTCAGCCGAGGCATTTTCATATGCTGTTGGGGGAAGATTGCTTGTACATTACGTGCAATCATGACAGATTCTCCCCACCCCTCCACTCCCCTCCACCCCCATCCACCACCATCCCCCTCCACCACCAGACACACCAATCTTCCCTCCCCTCTATCCACTACACAACAGCAACAGTAAAAATCTTTGGATTTTGGGATGGGGGATAGGGGTGAGAGGGGCTGGAAAGGGTGGGAAGAGGGATAGTGATGGGAAAAGTCGAATTTTTTGTTATTAATTTCGTATTTCTTAAAGACCGCAGACAAGGATTTGTATCGTTGTGTTTCTTGGTGGATCAGAGGCTCTGTGGCGGTGGTGACCGGCGTCATCAAAGCCAGGTTTACGGAGTCCATATCAAAGCCCCGTGAGTGTCCCCCGCAACCTGGAAGCCAGAAGCCAGAAGCCAGAAGCCAGAAGCCAGCGCGCGTATCAAAAGACGAAACAATCCGTAATTGAGTACCGCGCCCAAAAACGGCGGCTTTGGGGTCGTCATGGCCGACGATCAAAGAGCCAGTCGAGCTCAAACAACGGCACATTTACCCCCAGATTTTTTGTCCCCCATGGGGACTTTTTTCTCCCCCCGGGGACTTTTTGCCCCGCGGTGGCGGGTGCCACCCTCAAACGCAGTCCGGGGAAAAGAACGAACGAAGGACAAAGGTCCTTCCGAAAGGAAACTCAGACTCTTGAGCTCCGGCTATCCGTGGCCCGGGGGGTCAGGAGGGCGAGGCGCCAAAAACAACGGTGGACTTGAAGAGGACAAGAACCCGACGAGGGTGCCGCCACTTGAGAATGTATACAGAAACAGATGGGAGGGAAGGAACGCAGGCCGGTATATAAACAGACAAGCCCGGTAATATAAAGAAGAAACAGGACCGGTAAGGAAGAAACAGGCCCGGTAAGGAAGAAACAGGGCCGGTATCACAGAAAAGGTTGACAGTGATGTATACGGGTTAGGGCGCCGCTACTTTCAACGGAGGTCGAGGTGATGGCGGCTCGAACTCTTCCACCGGCGAGTTGGACCAAAAGCATAGTTATCTAAATTCCACGCTACAAAGTCTTCTTTAAGGGGCACCGTCCTAACTTCCTGGTAGAGGAGGGGGGAGGAATATTGCGACGTTAAACCGAAATGTGTATAAGAAATTGAAGTGGTACATAACTGTATCTCGCAGTAATTTTTTTTTTTTTCGGTTCTTTGAAATTCTTTGACGCCGGAAGGTCTGTCACGGTCCCCTACGCGTTGTTGTGCGCGAAATGACCATATATGGTAACTCCCATCGTAAAGCCGAGTCTCCTCAGATGAGGACACGTACAGCTTTGAGCTAAGTTACTCTCATATCCCGAACCCGCGGCACCAAACATGCACTCACTGTGTGCTTTAACCAGCCTTACTCTCACTCTACACCAGCTGGGCGTAATAAAGAACAATACAATAAATAACAAAAAAAACTACTTTGACCCACAAAAAATAATACCATATGAAATAAAAATACTGTGGTCCACAAAGAAGTTTCACGTAAAAAATCAAGTAGATATTTAGCCAGATAAATTTATGATAGATAGAAATCAAAATTACAGTTAAACTTAATTGAAATTAATTATGGTTAGAATCAGATTTGTAATTAGAAATAAAGTTGAAAAATTAAAATAAAAATGAAAAATATATCGACTAAACCAATGAATGAATAAGTGTATGTATAGATAAGACATATCAATTAATCAGAATAAAAGACAAATAAATGTATATACATATTAGATAAATAGATAAATGACTTAATGAGTAAAAAGAAATTAGTTAATCATTCAATACATCATTCAATTAGTCATTCAATTAAACAATTATTCATAATATGAACAGATAAGACGACAAAGTCCCAAAGTAAGTTTTTAAGGATAAAGGTAATTTGCTTTTGCATCGTAGAGTGATTGACGCTACTCAGGAATGAGTTGGTGCTATCAGAATAGGTTCCATGACACTTAAACGCGGAACACACGAATAACGTTTCGGCACCATGTTCCCAATTCCTCCGCAGCTTTTTCCCACTTTGTTCGTTTCAACTACGGTCCACACGAGCAAAGCAGGAAAAAGCTGCCGAGAAAACGAGAACTTGGTGCCGAAACATTGTTCGTGTGAACCGTGCTTTACCGGAAATTCTGGTGCAGAGCAAACCGGGAAAAAGCTGCCGAGAAAACGGAAACTTGGTGCCGAAACATTGTTCGTGTGAACCGTGCTTTACCGGAACTTCTGGTGCAGAGCAAACCGGGGAAAAAGCTGCCAAGAAAACGAGAACTTGGTGCCGAAACATTGTTCGTGTGAACCGTGCTTTACCGGAACTTCTGGTGCAGAGTAAAGCGGGAAAAAGCTGCCAAGAAAACGGAAACTTGGTGCCGAAACATTGTTCGTGTGAACCGTGCTTTACCGGAACTTCTGGTGCAGAGCAAACCGGGGAAAAAGCTGCCGAGAAAACGGGAACATGGCGCCGAAACATTCCTCCCATGAACCGCGCTTTACCGGGACTTGTCCTGGCGCTGAGGAACTAGCTCCCGATCTTGGAAGAAGACTTCATGCAAGAGAATAACAACGACACCAGAGGTCAACTGGGGTCAATTTGGAGTGAACGATCTCAGGTCGCCTGACGTGACTAGAAATCAAATGGCCTTTATCGTCTTTACAACGTGTTATGAATCAAGTTTCGAGCTTTCATTCGATAAGAGTTTTGCAAATTCATTTGATAAGATGGATGTTTTATGTTCTTCAGTGGGAAGGAGCAAGCATAAGGGAGGAGTGGGGTTGAATTCATATGTACGTTATAATAGCAATTCAGATTTTTATCTTATTCTATTCTACTTTATTTTATTATATATATATATATATATATATATATGTATGTATTTATATATATATATACATATTATATATATGATATATATGTATATATATATATATATATATATGTTTTTTTTTTTTTTTTTTTTTTTTTTTTTTTTTTTTTTTTTTTTTTTTTTTTTTTTTTTTTGTAACCGAAAGGAGACAAAAGAGGGAAAAAAGCAGAAATATATTTCCTCCAGGTAACATAATAATCTCTTCAACCAGTGGAAGTTCCTTACCGTATTACCGAGTCTATCTTGGCTATCGTCAGGTCACCTAACACAGCTATGAATACAGCCTCCATGACCCTTTTATCTAAGTGTATAGTTTATAGAACTTTCAGGATAACACCAGATTTTTTTCTTATGAAAGAAAGGAAGGGTTGGAAGAGGTAGTGATGAGGAAGGAAGGGTTGGAAGAGGTGGTGATGACGGGAATGGTGGAGGGAAGGAGAGCAAGAGGAAAGCAGAGGGAGAAGTATATGGACGGGCTGATGAGGGCGACGGGAAAACAACTCAAAGCAGCACAGATGTTACAAGTAACTATAAAGGGACCGTGAACGGTGGCGCTCCATGGTTGCCGAAGTCCAAGAGGATATGGCACGACGGTAAGGTAATTATCAGTCTAGATCTGCGTTTCCCAGCCTCTTCCGATCCTGAGGGCAGCCCCTGTAGTCAGGTCCAAGCACTCCCTAACCCCCTAAACCCCTAACCCTATTACTAGAAGGATAAAGGAAAGTGTATGTATGTATTGTAGGTTGGGAAACGCCGGTCTAGACGAAAGGACTTTCACTTCACTTCCTCCTTACCATTTGGTTCACCATCCCACTCCCATGCAGTGGGAAGTGAGAAACCCCTGGTAGGGCAAAGTCCTGTATGTTGCGGCTCGCCGCTTTTTTTTTTTTTTTTTTTTTTTTTTTTTTTTTAGGTTATACTTCTACTTATACTGACAGTCGCCATTCATTTTATTAGTTAATAGTTAATCAAGACTTTCCCCCCGGAGCCTATCCATGAGCTAAAGATATATTTACAGAATTGATCAAATGAGTTTCCAGCTAAGAGCCCGGCTATGTACAATCCATTCATTGTTTTGGCTCAAACTAGACGATTCTTTTTAAGCACCTGGGCGGTTTGGGTGCCTAAGCAAGAGTCAATTACTCGCATACCGCGGGGGTTAACGACGATTTCACTCCGGGACAGTCGCCATCCTATTTTGTGTAGCATTTCTATTTACTTAATTATTCATTCATTTATTTGTTATTTTCTTTATTCATTCATCTCCGTTTATTTACTTGTTTGTTAATTTATCTGTCTATTCATTTGTTTGTATATATACTTGTTTATTTATTTCTTCATTTTTATTTATGTAATTATTTAATAATCTATTTATTTGTTATCTCATTGGTCATTCATCTCTGTTTATTTATCTACTTGTTTTATTTGTTTATTTGCCTGTCTATTCATTTGTTTCCTTATTTACTTATTTATTTGTTAATTTTTATTTAGTTAATTATTCATTCATTCATTCATTTGTTATTTTATTTATCCATTCATCTTTAATTATATACTTATCTATTTGTCTATTTATTTGTTTGTTTATTTTTTTTTTATTTATTCATTTATTTATTTATCTATTCATTTATTTATTCATTTATTTATTCATTTGTTCATTTTCATTTAGCCAGTCAACCCAGAGGGAAAACAAATATGAAAGCGATCACTAATATTTCTCGTTTCCTTGAGGGAGAATTAATTTAAACTCACACTTTTGTCCTTTCGAATTAGTTCCAATAGATTTCGCCCGAAGGCCTTCTGGCTCATTTCTGTGTCCCTCAATCTCATTCCAAACATTTCCTCATTTGTTTTATTTACCTTCACTTACCTTTGTGTTGTGCAGAGTTCATATTCGCTTGTCGGTGTCCTTTATATATTTTTTCTTGTCCTGTTTGAATAAATCTTTGATTCCTTCGGCTCTATGAAAAATTATATTTTCATTTCCTAGTTTGCGAACTAATCTCTTTGTTTGGTGTTTTTTCTTTATCTTCTGCTTAATTATAATTCTTCTTAAACTGATACTCATCTTGACTTGAAGAAACGGACGGCAGTTGTAAGAGGACAAGACTTGCGTGCAGACAAACAAGATATACGATTGCATCTCAAGGAACATCATTTGATGTGTCGGGCTATCAAGTGATTGGAGAAATGTTACAAGACACACAACTCATATTCACACGAACATAACAACATTCTATATGAGGAAATATTACGAAAATGGAGGGAAAGTATATGTGTATGTATGTGTATATACACATATGCACAAATTTCACAAGTCACACGAGTCCGAGCGCTTTCGTGATATATATCACGAAAGCGCTCGGACTCCGTGTGTTTTTCCTCTTCCTAGTGGAGTCTGCATACACATATGTGTGTGTTAAATAATTCTGCCACTGGGATTCGAGCCCTTGACTATGTGTCATTGTATCATTAGACAGGACGATACCACGCCTCGACGGACATTTGAAAGAAAAGCTTCAGAACTTGTCCTGTAAGCCTTGTTTACACGGGGCAAGTCAAGTGCGCAAGTTACTTAAACTGGAGAGGAAAGCGAATAAGTACATATTCACACATGCCAAGTCAGAGACAAGTGGCCTGTGTGAACATACATTTGCTCGTTTTCTTCCTCTCCAGTTCAAGTAACTTACGCACTTGACTTGCCTCTCAACTTTCCCAGTGTAAAAGTGGCTATACATCGAAATTTAACACGCAATTGTATATACATACACACACATACACACGCACGCACACACACACACACACACACACACACACACACACACACACACACACACACACACACACACACACACACACGCACACACACACACACATATATATATATATATATAATCTGTATATATATACATATATATATATATATATACATATATACATAAATATATGTATGTATGTACAGTATATGTGTATGTATATGTATATGTACATGTACATGTATATGTACATGTACATGTATATGTATATGTACATGTACATGCATATGTATATGTATATGTATATGTATATGTATATGTATATGTATATGTATATGTACGGGCATATGGGTATGTATATGTACATGAACAGGCATATGCACATGCACATGTACAGGTGCATGTGTACATGTATATGCATATGTATGTATATATGCAGAAATATGCATTTAAACTTCTGCATATATACATACATATGCACACATATATAAACATACCTGGAATACATATACACCAACTAGAGGGGATGGTGAAAAGGAGAGAAGTGTGTGGAAATAGGCACGTGCCTCTGACTTAGCTACCTCCCTTATAAGAGGGAAAGACCTCTTGGTAGATTGATGTATATATGCATATGTATATATATACATATATATATATATATATATATATATATGTATATATATATATATATATGTATATATATATGTATATATATATGTATATATATATGTATATATATATATATATATAATATATATGTGTGTGTATATGTATATGTACACATATGTGTATATGTATACGTATTTAGATGTTCAAACTCTACACCTTTGTTGCCTCAAAACAATTTTAAAACGCAACACGATTCTGTGTACTTAGTGTAATCACAGCAAACAATCTCGAATAAATGCACACTGTACTTATATGCAGTGCACATAATTCTTAAACATTGCCTTATTGAAACAAAGTTGATTCACTAATAGTTCGTGCAAATTTTATTTTCAAATGTGTCAATAAACGCTATAGATTAACACGTTGGAGTGCGGGTAAATGCGGCATTATGACACCACATATACATAAAGCTGACAAGTTTGTCATTTATGATTAAGATTTAGGCTTTGGTGACTTCCTGTATAATCATGAAGGTCATAATTCTAAGACAACAGAGCAGGACTCGCAGTAATGGGTTTAAACTGGACAAATTTAGACTTCAGAAGAAAGTAGTTAAGAAATGGTTTACCAACAATGGTTAACGAATGGAATGGACTCAGTAGCCATGTAGTGAGTGCCGAAATAATTGGTTGTTTTAAGAGAAGGTTAGATAGCTTTATGGACAGGGATGACAGGTGGTAATGGACATGAAACTGCCTAGTGTAGGCCTTATGGTCTCTTACAGCCTCCTTCGTTCTTATGTTTTTATAATATGACTCGACAAACCGGCGTTTATGTCTACGTTTAAATGTTATTACAATTGCTTAAGAGAGTTCACCAACTGCTAACAATGATCAAACTACAAGTGGTTACATGTACATGATAATTCACACATTTTCATAGAATTGACGTATGCATTATATCTACCTAAATGACAAAAGGATTACAAAGGATTACAAAGGCGGAGCATGCCGACAGGAGACCTTTTGGTCCATATCTAGGTCGGATGCGGAAAAAAATCATAATAATGATAAAATAAAAAAATAAAAACTATAATAATGTAAATAACAAATAAAATACATAAATAAATGCATAGGTATAGTTAAATAATAAACAAAGAGGTAAATAGTAAATAATAATAAATTAACATATAACTGATAATAAATGAAAATCAGACAAATGATAACAAAACAAAAACAAATGATATGAAATAAATTATAATCATTACAGCATCTTGCTTAAATGTTTATCTAATTGTATGATCAGACCTCCAATTTTAATTTAGTATAGATAATAGGGATTCTCGCTGGCCGATCAGGTTAGAGCGTCGCTTCCTGCAGCGGAGGTTGAGGTGACGGCAGTTCAGACACTGCCACCAGCGAGTTGGACCAAGGGCATGTTTCTCAAAGTCCTCCTGATAGGAGGAGTTCGTGACGTTAAACCGAATCACAGATGACATGTATGGACTCGAACCCACAACTAACCGAATACGAGACCAGAACGCTTACGATGACGTCACTAGTACCGTAAAAGATATCTAGTAATACACAGTAGATACTAGTTCATTACTAGCTGATGATCACTATGCTAGTTAATTACCTGTGTCAAATCCATCTGATGGAACTTTTTCCTAAGATGAAGCCTAAGTTGATTTCTTAAGTACATAAGAACATAAGAATGAAGGAGGCTGCAGGAGACCATAAGTCCTACACTGGGCAGTTCCATGTCCTTGACAAACTATCATTACCATCCATAAAGTTATCTAACCTTGCCTTAAAACAAATAATTATTAATTTCAGACGATTTTGTTCATCTGATTGGAGAACCTTGTAAAGAGGAGCTAACATAGTTTCCAATCTTTTACCTGAATCATATACTACATATTTTTTTTCGAAAAAAAAAAATCTTTATCGTAACATTTACTTGAGGTACGATGCTTCCCAAGCTGCGTTCTTTTTCTCTTCCATTTCTTTTTTTTTCTGAATCTATCAATCTCCTCTTTCCATTCTTTTAACTTTCTTTTGTCTTTTTCCTCATTCGTCAATTGACTTCCCAACGATATTACCTTCACTCTACATCCCCTATTTCTATTATTTTTTCCTTGTTCGCATTTTTCGTTCTCATTCTCTCTCTCTCCATCTGTATATGTATATACATACATATATATGTAAATATATATACATATATGTAAATATATATATACATATATAAACATATATATATACATGTATATATATGTATATATATGTATATATATATATATATATATACACACATATATATATATATATGTATATATATATATATGTGTATATATATGTATATATATATATTATATATATACACACACATATATGTATATATGCATATATATATATATATATATGCATATGAATATATATGCATATATATATATATACATATATATACATATATATATATATATATATATATATGGGATCCGGGCCGGATAGCGACTGTCAAAACAGCGACAGTCATAATAGCGACTTCATAAGGGCGACGTAATCAGGTGAGCGACTTTCAAAACGGCGACTGTCCTAATGGCGACCGCATTATAACAGCGACTGTAATAATAGCGACTTTACTATCGACCGGTCAGAATGGTCGCAGACTTATGTTTCAATTGCTTGTGTTTTCGTGTTTGTATTTGCGCGTTCAGTTGTGTTTACTTTGTGAGATAGGTTCAGAATGAAATATGCTCAAAAAGTCGCAGACTTATGTATCTATCGCTCTTCGTGAGATAAGTTCGCTGAAGTGAATTTACTGGTCGGTTGCTCGGTCGTCGGTTTTTTAATTCTTATAATAATATTTTTTCTTTCAATAATAAGTAAATAATAATAGCAACATTTAGGATTGGCCGAAACGTCGTACCCTGCAGAGTTCTGGCCGAAACGTCAGTTGCCGAAACGTCTGTGGCCGAAACATCCTACATTCCATGCGCTCCCCTCCTGCATGCTCATAATGATGTTGAACTTCTGGACTGGGTTCAAAATAATTGTTTTGCACTATCTTGGCGTTGAATCTATCTTGACATTAAACATCATGGTAACACAGAGCGTTACCATGACTTTTAATAACAAGATAAACTAACGCCAGAATTAGTTTTTGGACAACCCAACCCTAGACTCCTTGTTATGATATGTTATCAATGTTAGGCAACTTTTTGTGCAACAATAACACCATTTACCTTAGTCCACACATGAAAGCTTTATAATTTTAATTTAGATAATTTGGTGCACTGTATAGAAATTTAGATAATTTGTTTAATAAATTTAATTTCGTTGTCACACAGTATGTGCAAAAAATATTGTCACTTGAAATGATATTTCTTTAATTATTTTTATAATATATTTTCTTTCAATAATAAGTAAATAATAATAACATTTGGAGGACAGGCCGAAACGTCCTACGTCGGGTTTTTTAAAATTCTTTTAATAATATTTTTCTTTCAATAATAAGTGAATAATAATAGCAACATTTAGGATTGGCCGAAACGTCGTACCCTGCAGAGTTCTGGCCGAAACGTCAGATGCCGAAACGTTTGTGGTCGAAACATCCTACAGTCGATGCGCTCCCCTCCTGCATGCTCATAATGATGTTGAACTTCTGGACTGGGTTGTTCAAAATAATTTTTTTCACTATCTTGGCGTTAAATCTATCTTGACATTAAAAATCATGATAACACAGAGCGTTACCATGACTTTTAACATCAAGATAAACTAACGCCAGAATTAGTTTTTGAACAACCCAACCCTAGACTCCTTGTTATGATATGTTATCAATGTTAGGCAACTTTTTGTGCAACAATAACACCATTTCCCTTAGTCCACACATGAAAGCTTTATAATTTTAATTTAGATAATTTGGTGCACTGTATAATTTCAATTTAGATAATTTGTTTCATAAAATTAATTTCGTTTTCACACAGTATGTGCAAAAATGTTGTCACTTGAAATGATATATATTTCTTTAATTCTTTTAATAATACATTTTCTTTCAATAATAAGTAAATAATAATAGCAACATTTGGAGGACTGGCCGAAACGTCCTACCCTGCAGAGTTCTGGCCGAAATGTCAGTGGCCGAAACATCCTACATTCCATGCGCTCCCCTCCTGTATGCTCATAATGATGTTGAACTTCTGGACTGGGTTGTTCAAAACAAAATTTTACATTATCTTGGCGTTAAATCTATCTTGACATTGAGCATCATGACTATCAAGATAAACTAATGCCAGAATTAGTTTTTGAACAACCCAACCCTAGACTCCTTGTTATAATATGTTATCAATGTTGGGCTACTTTTTGTGCAACAATAACACCATTTACCTTAGTCCACACATGAAAGTTGTATGATTCTAATTTAGATAATTTGGTGCACTGTATAATTGCAGTTCAGATAATTTGTTTCACAAATTTAATTTCGTTTTCACATAGTATGTTCAAAAAATATTGTCACTTGAAATGATATTATATATATTTCTTAATTCTTTTAATAATATATTTTCTTTCAATAATAAGTAAATAATAATAGCAACATTTGGAGGACTGGCCGAAACGTCCTACCCTGCAGAGTTCTGGCCGAAACGTCAGTGGCCGAAACATCCTACATTCCATGCGCTCCCCTCCTGCATGCTCATAATGATGTTGAACTTCTGGACTGGGTTGTTCAAAACAAAATTTTGCATTATCTTGGCGTTAAATCTATCTTGACATTAAGCATCATGAACATCAAGATAAACTAACGCCAGAATTAGTTTTTGAACAACCCAACCCTAGACTCCTTGTTATAATATGTTATCAATGTTAGGCAACTTTTTGTGCAATGATAACACCATTTACCTTAGTCCACATATGAAACTTGTATAATTTCAATTTAGATAATTTGTTTCATAAATTTCATTTCATTTTCACACAGTATGTGCAAAAAATATTGTTACCTGAAATGATGTATAAGTAATTTTTCTTTTAATTATTTTAATAATATATTTTCTTTCAATGATAAAAAAATAATGATAGCAACATTTAGAGGACTGCTGATGCGATAATGTCGCTGTTATGACAGTCGCTCTTATAATACAATCGCTATCATGTGGTCGCTGTTGTGATGGTCGCTGTTTTAAAAGAATCGCGATTGTGTAGTCGCTCTATTGACAGTCGCTGTTATGACAGTCGCTATTCGGAACCCGAGCCATATGTATATATATATCTATATATAATATATATATATATATATATATATATATATATATATATATATATATATATATATATAACAAGGACAACTATTACACAGGACGTGCGCACCCAGATCCCTGGGTCCGCTAGCGGAGGCCATTGCTTTCTTTGTAACCTAACATTTTATATTGGACAAATATATCAAAACTAGAAACCTAACATTGTATATAGGACAAATATATCAACTGTTGACTTATTCAATGCATTATAAGTTAATATAAACTTTTATAGTGAAATAAGACACTATTTTTAAGGCAGATAGTAATCCCACAATATTTAAATTCTATACAAAAAAAAATCTATTTAAATCAAATAAATCTGATTTAAATAAAAAAAAGAATGGATTTTTTATATATTTTTTAAAAAGATAAAAAAAAAAATCGCCAACCCTGGTGTCCACTAACCTCATACAATAATACCTGTTAAGTCCGGCTAAAATTAGCATTTCAAAGCATAACAGTGCCTTAGAAATATTTTCTTATTTCACTATGAAAGTTTATATTAACTTATACTGCATTGAATA
>NC_134812.1:12036130-12073630 GCF_046742065.1 Oratosquilla oratoria | reverse complement strand
AGACCATAAGTCCTATACTAGGCAGTTCCATGTCCTTTGCCACCCATTCACCTGAGTATGCAAGAGGGCGATGGCAAAGGATACGCAAGAACATAAGAATGGAAGAGACTGCAAGAGACCATAAGGCCTACACTAGGCAGTTCCATGTCCCTTGCCACCCATTCACCTGAGTATGCAGGAGGGTGGTGGCGAAGGATACACAAGAACATATGAATGGAGGAGACTGCAAGGGACCATAAGGCCTACACTAGGCAGTTCCATGTCCCTTGCCACCCATTCACCTGAGTGTGCAGGAGGGCGATGGCAAAGGATACACAAGAACATAAGAATGGAGGAGACTGCAAGGGACCATAAGGCCTACACTAGGCAGTTCCATGTCCCTTGCCACCCATTCACCTGAGTGTGCAGGAGGGCGATGGCAAAGGATACACAAGAACATAAGAATGGAGGAGACTGCAAGAGACCATAAGGCCTACACTAGGCAGTTTCATGTCCCTTGCCACCCATTCACCTGAGTGTGCAGGAGGGCGATGGCAAAGGATACACAAGAACATATGAATGGAAGAGACTGCAAGGGACCATAAGGCCTACACTAGGCAGTTCCATGTCCCTTGCCACCCATTCACCTGAGTGTGCAGGAGGGCGATGGCAAAGGATACACAAGAACATATGAATGGAGGAGACTGCAAGGGACCATAAGGCCTACACTAGGTAGTTCCATGTCCCTTGCCACCCATTCACCTTAGTATGCAGGAGGACGATGGCAAAGGATACACAAGAACATAAGAATGGAGGAGACTGCAAGAGACCATAAGGCCTACACTAGGCAGTTCCATGTCCCTTGCCACCCATTCCCCTGAGTGTGCAGGGCGATGAAAAAAGAGTTGGCATAGGAACATAAGAATGGAGGAGACTGCAAGAGGCCATAAGGCCTACACTATGCAGTTCCTTGTTCCTTACCGCCCATTCACCGGAGTGTACACGGCGATGGCAAAGGGGTTGACATGAGAATGGAGGAGACTGCAAGGGACCATAAGGCCTACACTATGCAGTTCCATGTCCTTTACCACCTGTCATTCCTACCTGTCAAGCTATCTCATCTTCTAGGACATAACAATGGACGAAACTGCAAGAGGCCATAAGGCCTACACTAGGCAGTTCCATGTCCCTTACCACCTGTAATCCCTATCCATAAAGTTGTCTAACAGTTTCTTAAAACAGTCCATTGTTTCAGCGCTCACTAAACGGTTACTGAGTTTATTCCATTCGTTAACCAGTCTGTTGGTAATCCAGTTCTTGCTCATTTCTTTCTTAAAAGGAGAATATCGTCTTAAATACGGTTACGGTCTCTCCTAGTCTTGTTTTCCTGACGCGTGGGGAGGTATCACCGTATTGAAGGACTCAGACCACGGTGATAAAACATCGATAAAACAACTGAAGGAAACCTCCCCCCCCGGAGGTTTCCTTCAGTTTTTTGTATCGTGTATCGCTCGCCAGAATAAAAACATCAAATTAGGAAAATCGTTTGGAAGGTTAATCGTGACTTTTTTTTTTTTTTTTTACTTCCTCTTCCTGTGTTCATTTGCCATCGTCCTCTTCATCGTTATCATTGCCATCGTCATCATCATTATCTCATCTTTATTGCCATTGCCGTTGTCGTCATCGTTGTCATTTGCGTTGTCTTCATCATCGTCGTCGTAGTCATCTTCGTCGTCATCGTTGTCATCGTCGTCGTCATTATCATCATCGTCATCATTCTCGTCGTCGTCGTCATCATCATCATCATCATTATCATTATCTCGTCTTTATATTGCCATTGTCGTCGTCGTTGTCGTTTGCGTCTCCATCATCGTCGTTGTCGTCATCTTCGTCATCAATATTGTCGTCGTCGTCGTCGTTGTCGTTGTCGTCGTCATTATCATCATCATCATCATCACCGTCAATATTGTTATCGTTGTCGTCGTCGTCGTCGTCATCATCATCATCATCATCATCATCATCATCATCATCATCATCATCATCATCATCATCATCATCATCATCATCATCATCATCGTCATCATCATCATCTTCATCATCATCATCATCATCATCATCATCATCATCATCATCATCATCATCGTCATCATCATCATCATCATCTTCATCATCATCATCATCATCATCATCATCATCATCATCATCATCATCATCATCATCATCATCATCATCATCATCGTCATCATCATCATCATCATCTTCATCATCATCATCATCATCATCATCATCATCATCATCATCATCATCATCATCATCATCATCATCATCATCATCATCATCATCATCATCATCATCATCATCATAACCATCATCATCGTCATTGCTACCGTCAGTCATTTCCATCGTCGTCAGCATCATCGTCGTCATCACCATCGTCGCTTTCATCATCGTTACTACTGTCATCATCGTCGTGATCATCACCATCATTATCACTATCACCGTCATCACCATCGTCATCGTTACCCTCGTCATCGTCATCATCGCCCTTTATTTTCATTATCGTCGTCATAGTTCTCTTCGTCAAAGTCGTCGTCGTCGTCGTCGTTATCGCCATTGTCGTCATTACCATCCTCGTCTCCATCTTCGTCTTGCTCCTTCTCTTCGTCTTCATCGTCATCCTCGTCGTCCTTTTCCCGTTTTTTCCCGTTTTCTATATTGCCACACTCTCCATTTTCTTCATTTCTTTCTCCTTACATTCTCTCCCCAATTCTTTTCCTTTTCCTCTTCTTCGTCCTCCTCTACATCCTTCTCTTCTTTTACTTGTTTTTGCTTTGTTTCTTCCCTTTTCACATTCCTACTTTTCCTTTTCCATTTCCCCTCTTCTTCCTCCTCCTCCTCCCATCCCTCTTTTTACTCCTCCCCTCCATTTCCTCGATTTTCCCCTCTTTATATTTCTTATCCCTAATTTTTTTTCTGTCTTTCCCCTCAGTCCCCGTTTTACTCCTTTCCCCTCAATCTGCTTTTCCCTCTCTTATGATTTTACTTCCCCTCTCTCTGTTCCTCTTCCCACCTCTCCTCTTCCTCTTCCTCCTCCCTCTCTCCTCAGTCTTATTCCTCCTCCTTGTGATAACCCAGTCCTCTTCCTCCTCTCCTCTTCCTCCTCCTCTTCCCACCTCTCCTCTTCTTCTTTCTCCTCCCTCTCTCCTCAGTCCTCTTCCTCCTCCTCTTCCCACCTCTCCTCTTCCTCCTCCTCCCTCTCTCCTCAGTCTTATTCCTCCTCCTTGTGATAACCCAGTCCTCTTCCTCCTCCTCATCCTCCTCCTCCTCATCCTCCTCATCCTCCTCCTCCTCTTCTTCTTCTTCTTCCTCCCTCTCTCCTCAGTCTTATTCCTCCTCCTTGTGATAACCCAATCCTCCTCCTCTTCCTCCTCCTCCTCCTCTTCCTCCTCCTCCTCCTCCTCCTCTTCCTCGTCCCTCTCTCCTCAATCTTATTCCTCATCCTCATCCTCACCCCCCTCTTCCTCCTCCCTCTCTCCTCAGTCTTATTCCTCTTCCTTGTGATAACCCAGTCCTCTTCCTTCTCCTCTTCCCACCTCTCCTCTTCCTCCTCCTCCCCCTCTCCTCAGTCTTATTCCTCCTCCTCGTGATAACCCAGTCCTCTTCCTCCTCTCCTCCTCTTCCTCCTCCTCCTCTTCCCACCTCTCCTCTTCCTCCTCCTCCCTCTCTCCTCAGTCTTATTCCTCCTCCTTGTGATAACCCAGCCCTCTTCCTCCTCCTCCTCTTTTTTTTCCTCCTCCCTCTCTCCTTAGTCCTCTTCCTCCTCTTCTTCCCATCTCTCCTCTTCCTCCTCCTCCCTCTCTCCTCAGTCATCTTCCTCCTCCTCTTCCCACCTTTCCTCTTCCTCCTCCTCCCTCTCTCCTCAGTCCTCTTCCTCCTTCTCTTCCCACCTCTCCTCTTCCTCCTACTCCCTCTCTCCTTAGTTCTCTTCTTCCTCCTCCTCCCTCTCTCCTCAGTCTTATTCCTCCTCATTGTGATAACTCAGTCCTCTTCTTCCTCCTCCTCCTCCTCCTCCTCCCTCTCTCTTTAGTCCTCTTCCTCCTCCTCCTCCTCCTCTTCCTCCTCCCTCTCTCCTCAGTCTTATTCCTCCTCCTTGTGATAACCCAGTCTTCTTCCTCCTACTCGTCCTCCTCCTCCTCCTCCTCCTCCTCCGTCACGACTCCATTCCCTCATCCAGTCCGGAGCCCAAAAATCTCAGAAATCAAGTTGCAGCAACACAATATCTTTTGCTCGCCCTTTTGATGGTCCGCCTTCGAGTACGGCACATGTTCCTTTGGCTTTCGTCAAGTCCCGAAAAGCTTCGCTCCCCCCGTGTCGGAAACGCGTATAATAATAACGCGTCGGCGCGGGACGCAGGAGCGAAACGCAAGCGATCCTGAGCGATAACAAAAGTTGTCGTGTTTTTCTTTGCCCCTTCTAGGCTGGCATTCACCCGTCATTCGTTGTTTCTAGTTCCCTTGTACAGCAAACTAGACTCGCCCCTCCGTGTCTCTGTGGCCCCGTGAGCTTCCTAGATGAGCAATATATATTCTAGATATCTCGTTTTAGGAACTTTTCTTTTCCGGGAGGGGAGGGGGGAGGGGGGGGAGGCCCCAGCGAGTCTATTAAAGCAGCTGTGAAATCATATTCTTCTGGAAGTCGCGTCTAGAAACAAGCCTTCGTTACTCTAAACTCATCATAGCCTTACTCCTCTCATTTACCTCGAAACAAAAGAAATGACAGCCATCGGGCTTTGCTGTCTGAAGCGGAAAGACGGAGTAGGAAGGAAGAGAGGAAGAGACAATGGGGGGAAAAGACAAGAAAGGAGAGGAAAGGAGAGAAAGTTGTGTGTGTGTGTGTGTGTGTGTGTGTGTGTGTGTGTGTGTGTGTGTGTGTGTGTGTGTGTGTGTGTGTGTGTGTGTGTGTGTGTGTGTGTGTGTGTGTGTGTGTGTGTGTGTGTGTGTGTGTGTGTGTGTGTGTGTGTGTGTGTGTGTGATTCACCATGGTCTTCAGATCACGTGTTGGACTCGTAATCGATAGCTATTTCCCTCCCGGAAGAGAGCTCAGAGTTCATATATGACTGATCTATGGGTATTGCTGTGACCTTACACCCAACTCCCCGCCCACGAGAGTTGGAGTAACGACTCGCAGTGCAGCGATTCTGAAATTATTTCATCCCTGGGCGGGAACCTTAACAACTGTGTGTGTGTGTGTGTGTGTGTGTGTGTGTGTGTGTGTGTGTGTGTGTGTGTGTGTGTGTGTGTGTGTGTGTGTGTGTGTGTGTGTGTGTGTGTGTGTGTGTGTGTGTGTGTGTGTGTGTGTGTGTATTGCTTATTATAAAGCAAGGACCATACCACTGAGTAGTCGCTCAGGCAAGGGTTCGAATCCCAGTAGGAAAGTTTATCAATTCCATACGTCATAATGTCACAACCTGTCGGAAGGCTATCCAGCATAGGGGATTCGATGAAATCACAATAGATGCTGCGTCCCGCGCAAGTGTCCTCGGTGGAACGACATAGTCGTGATCCAGGTCGTTCCATTTTGTAGGGTCGTCGCGGCGCAATGGTATAGTCCTTGCTTTATAAAGAGCAGTCGCTCAGGCAAGGGTTCGAATCCCAGTAGAGAGTTTATTCATTCCATACGTCATAATGACACATATGTGTGTATGTGTATATATATATAGATATATATATATATATATATGTATGTGTGTGTGTGTGTGTGTGTGTGTGTGTGTGTGTGTGTGTGTGTGTGTGTGTGTGTGTGTGTGTGTGTGTGTGTTTGTGTGTGTGTGCATGTATGTCGGCATATATATATATATATATATATATATATATATATACATATATATATGTATGTATGCATGTATGTATATATTAGTGAAAGAAAGAAGGAAGTAGGCTATCTCGCATACAATTAGAATTAAACACGACAGCATTTTTTTCCCGCCGTGGAACATAACATCCCCTCCCGGTATGCCTTCCTGTCGCAGCCCATTGAAGTCCATTGTTGCCCAGAGTACACAACATGTTGTAGCTAACGCCACATTTTCATCCACATAAAGAAGAAACTCCATCCGTGGACCAGCTGGTGCAGTGACGCATTGTACAAAAATAACGCTGCTGGATACCCCCAAGGCGATGTATAACAAACTATTTTAGTTTTAGCTCAAAAAGGAGGGTTTTTACATAAGAACATAGGGATGGAAGAGACCGCAAGAGACCATAAGGCTTATGCTGGGTAGTTCCCTGTCCATAACGCCGCTGGATACCCCCAAGTGATGTATAACAAACTATTTTTGTTTTAGCTCAAAAAGGAGGGTTTTTACATAAGAATATAGTAATGGAAGAGACCGCAAGAGACCATAAGGCCTATGCTGGGTAGTTCCCTGTCCATAACGCTGCTGGATACCCCCAAGCGATGTATAACAAACTATTTTAGTTTTAGCTCAAGAACGAGGGTTTTTACATAAGAACATAGGAATGGAAGAGACCGCAAGAGACCATAAGGCTTATGCTGGGTAGTTCCCTGCCCATAACGCCGCTGGATACCCCCAAGCGATGTATAACAAACTATTTTAGTTTTAGCTCAAGAACGAGGGTTTTTACATAAGAACATAGGGATGGAGGAGACCGCAAGAGACCATAAGGCTTATGCTGGGTAGTTCCCTGTCCATAACGCCGCTGGATACCCCCAAGGCGATGTATAACAAACTATTTTAGTTTTAGCTCAAGAACGAAGGTTTTTACATAAGAACATAGGGATGGAGGAGACCGCAAGAGACCATAAGGCCTACGCTGGGAAGTTCCCTGTCCATAACGCTGCTGGATATCCCCAATCGATGTATAACAAACTATTTTAGTTTTAGCTCAAAAAGGAGGGTTTTTACATAAGAACATAGGGATGGAGGAGACCGCAAGAGACCATAAGGCTTATGCTGGGTAGTTCCCTGTCCATAACGCTGCTGGATACCCCCAAGGCGATGTATAACAAACTATTTTAGTTTTAGCTCAAGAACGAGGGTTTTTACATAAGAACATAGGGATGGAGGAGACCGCAAGGGACCATAAGGCCTACGCTGGGAAGTTCCCTGTCCATAACGCTGCTGGATATCCCCAGGCGATGTATAACAAACTATTTTAGTTTTAGCTCAAGAACGAGGGTTTTTACATAAGAACATAGGAATGGAGGAGACCGCAAGAGACCATAAGGCTTATGCTGGGTAGTTCCCTGTCCATAACGCCGCTGGATACCCCCAAGTGATGTATAACAAACTATTTTTGTTTTAGCTCAAAAAGGAGGGTTTTTACATAAGAATATAGTAATGGAAGAGACCGCAAGAGACCATAAGGCCTATGCTGGGTAGTTCCCTGTCCATAACGCCGCTGGATATCCCCAAGCGATGTATAACAAACTATTTTAGTTTTAGCTCAAAAAGGAGGGTTTTTACATAAGAACATAGGAATGGAGGAGACCGCAAGAGACCATAAGGCCTATGCTGGGTAGTTCCCTGTCCATAACGCTGCTGGATACCCCCAAGGCGATGTATAACAAACTATTTTAGTTTTAGCTCAAGAACGAGGGTTTTTACATAAGAACATAGGGATGGAGGAGACCGCAAGAGACCATAAGGCTTATGCTGGGTAGTTCCCTGTCCATAACGCCGGTGGATATCCCCAAGGCGATGTATAACAAACTATTTTAGTTTTAGCTCAAGAACGAGGGTTTTTACATAAGAACATAGGGATGGAGGAGACCGCAAGAGACCATAAGGCCTATGCTGGGAAGTTCCCTGTCCATAACGCCGCTGGATACCCCCAAGCGATGTATAACAAACTATTTTAGTTTTAGCTCAAAAAGGAGGGTTTTTACATAAGAATATAGGAATGGAAGAGACCGCAAGGGACCATAAGGCCTATGCTGGGTAGTTCCCTGTCCATAACGCTGCTGGATACCCCCAAGGCGATGTATAACAAACTATTTTAGTTTTAACTCAAGAACGAAGGTTTTTACATAAGAACATAGGGATGGAGGAGACCGCAAGGGACCATAAGGCTTATGCTGGGTAGTTCCCTGTCCATAACGCCGCTGGATACCCCCAAGTGATGTATAACAAACTATTTTAGTTTTAGCTCAAAAAGGAGGGTTTTTACATAAGAACATAGGGATGGAGGACACCGCAAGAGACCATAAGGCCTATGCTGGGAAGTTCCCTGTCCATAACGCCGCTGGATACCCCCAAGCGATATGTAACAAACTATTTTAGTTTTACCTCAAAAAGGAGGGTTTTTACATAAGAATATAGGGATGGAGGAGACCGCAAGAGACCATAAGGCCTATGCTGGGTAGTTCCCTGTCCATAACGCTGCTGGATATCCCCAGGCGATGTATAACAAACTATTTTAGTTTTAGCTCAAGAACGAGGGTTTTTACATAAGAACATAGGAATGGAGGAGACCGCAAGAGACCATAGGGCCTATGCTGGGTAGTTCCCTGTCTATAACGCTGCTGGATATCCACAAGGCGATGTATAACAAACTATTTTATTTTTAGCTCAACAAGGAGGGTTTTTACATAAGAACATAGGAATGGAGGAGACCGCAAGGGACCATAAGGCCTATGCTGGGTAGTTCCCTGTCCATAACGCCGCTGGATACCCCCAAGCGATGTATAACAAACTATTTTAGTTTTAGCTCAAAAAGGAGGGTTTTTACATAAGAATATAGGAATGGAGGAGACCGCAAGAGACCATAAGGCCTACGCTGGGTAGTTCCCTGTCCATTACCACCTGCCATCCCTACCCGTAAAGTTATCTCATCTTCTCTTAAAGCAAGTTAGCAAATTCGTTACAGAGACGATCTTGATATTCTTTTCTTTTGTGATCAACAGCAGACACTTTTATGTAACAAAAGACAGAAACCCATAAGCAAGGGGTCTAATTTAAGATTGAATAGATAGGGAAGAACTGGTTTACCAATAGAGTGGCTAACGAATGAAATAGACTTAGTAACCATGTACTGAGCGCTGAAACTATCAATTGAGAAGGTGAAGATGGGGAAGACAGGTGATAGAGGACATGGAACTGCCAAGTGTAGACCTTATGGTCTCAATTGAGAAGGTGAAGATGGGGAAGACAGGTGATAGAGGACATGGAACTGCCAAGTGTAGACCTTATGGTCTCTTGCAATCTCCTCCTTTCTTGTGTTCAAAAGAGACCATGTACTGAGCGCTGGAACTATCAGTTGAGAAAGTTATATAACTTTATGGATGAAGATGATGGGTGTATCGTGGACACGAAACTCCCTTGTGTAGGCCTTATGGTCTCCTTCATTCTTATGTTCTTATGTACTTGAAAGGTCAGGGGGGAACAGCACTCTCGTCGTCAAGTGACCAGAGTCTTTTATTCACCATCTCAAGGCCTGTCAGGACGTTTTACTTTGCAGCAATGAGGGGTCGCTCCGTAAAAGGCAAAAGTGGTGGGGGGGGGAGAAAGGGGAGGGGGAGTGTGAGGAGAAAGGGGGAGCTGGGGAGGGGGAGAAAGGGAGAATGCGAGAAGAAGGAGGAGGAGGAGGAGGAAGGCGAAGAGAGTGAGGAGGATAAGGGGAAGGGTGAGGGGAAGGAGCACAAGGAAGAGTATGAACAGGAGGAGGAAAAGGAAGAGGAGGAGGAAAAAAGAAGAGGAAAAAAGCGGAGGTGAAAGAGGAGGGAAAAGAAGAGGAAGAAGGCAAAGGAGGACGGGGAGGAGGAAGAGAAGAAGGAAGAGGAGGAAAAGAAGAAGAAAGAGGAGAATAGGAAGAAGTGGGAGAGGAGGAAATGGGAAGATGAGAGGAAGAAAAGGAGGAGGAGGAAGAGAAAAAAAAGGAAGATTAGGAGAAATAGGAGGAGAAGGAAGAGAAGAAGAAGGAGAAGGAGTAGAATAGGAAGAAGAGGGAGAGAAAGAGGAAAGAGGAAGGTGAGAGGAAGGAAAGAATGAGGAGGAAGAGGAAAAAAAGATTAGGGGGAATAGGAGTAGGAGAAGAGAGACGAAAAGAATGAAGAAGAGAAAGAGAAGGAGGAAGAGGAGAATACGATTGCAACAGTGGGGAAGTAAGAAAGTGAAAAGGGAGGAAGAGGAAAAGGAGGAGAAGGAGGAATTAAGAAAAGAAACAAAGACAATAAGAAGAAACAAAATTAGAAAAAAAGAAGGAAAATAAGACATAGAAGAAAATGGAAAACATTTTTCACAAGAGATAATTCAGTAAGTGGAGCATCATCCCCGACAGACCACAGCCACACTCTCCCTTCTCCTCCAGCTCTGTAGATAACTCGTGGCAAGCTTCCAGTCAGCCACCCGATTCACCTTCACCGCGTTCAAGTACGATTTACTGTGTCGCAATATGTATTCGGCCACGCCCCTACTTCAGGCTAACCTCCCCTATTCGCCACGCCCCCTAACCCCCCACTTCGACCACGCCCCTAACCCCTTCTTCGGCTACCCCCTCATGCGACCACGCCCCTTAACCCCCATCTTCGACCACGCCCCACATCCCCTATTCGGCCACGCCCCCTAACCTCCTCTTCGGCCACACCCCCTAACCCCCTCCCCTACCACGCCCCCTAACCCCTTCTTCGGCTACGCCCCCTCACCCCCCTCGACCACGCCCCCTAACCCTTTCTTCGGCTACGCCCCCTCACCCCCTCCTCGACCACGCCCCCTAACCCCCCTCTTCGACCACGCCCCTCACCCCCTCTTCGGCCACGCTCCCTCACCCCCTCTTCGGCCACGCCCCCTAACCCCCTCCCCTGCCACGCCCCCTAACCCCCTCTTCGGCAACGCCCCCTCACCCCCTCTTCGGCCACGCCCCCTAACCCCCTCCCCTGCCACGCCCCCTAACCCCCTCTTCGGCAACGCCCCCTCACCCCCTCTTCGGCCACGCCCCCTCACCCCCTCCTCACCCCCTCCTCAGCCACGCCCCCTCACCCCCTCCCCTGCCACGCCCCCTCACCCCCTCTTCGGCCACGCCCTCTAACCCCGTCCCCTTCCACGCCCAATTTGTGCCCTCTCTGAGGTTATTCTACGAACAGGGTCGTCTGAGAAGCGGAGAAGAATTATGAAAAAACAATTGTGAAGAATAGAGCTAAAAAATAAGGAAACGTAGAGTACAAAGTACAAGGAAAGGAGTGGAGAATCAGGTGAAGAAGAAGAAGAAGAAGAAGAGGAGGAGGAGGAGGAGGAAATGGAGGAAAAGAGAAGGGATGAAATTATTCTTTAACAAAAGAAAGAAAAGACGTGAGAGAAAGACAAAGGGGGAAGAACAAGAAGAACAAGAAGAAGAAGAACTAACGTTCAAGAACAAGGAGAGACGAGAATTTGGAGAAGACGAACGGCACAAAAGGCGGGGGGGGGGAGAATCCAAAACGAAAATTTCGAGAAGATCAAACGAAGGCGGCGAAGAAAATCAGTTTAAACCTTTAACAGGAAAATAGAGTAACAATGCCTCTGGAGGGAGAAAGGGTAAAACAGGATAAAAAAAAAGGACAAAAAAGGACATGAAAGGGAGGCTTGATCTTGGCTCTGAGGACATTGGGGCCAGACCACAAGCGGGTTAGGTCTGAAAGCAACCTCAGCGAGCGAAAGAGAAGAAGTAAGAAGAGAAAAAAATAAATAAAAAAGAAACATGGGAGAGGAGAGTAAGTCAGAGAAGGAGAAGGAGAAGGAGAAGGAGAAGGAGGAGAAGAAGGAAGAAGAGAAAAAATAAATAAAAAAGAAACAAAGGGAGAGGAGAGTAAGTCAGAGAAGGAGAAGGAGAAGAAGAAGGAGAAGGAGAAGGAGAAGGAGGAGAAGAAGGAAGAAGAGAAAAAAATAAATAAAAAAGAAACATGGAGAGAGGAGAGTAAATCAGAGAAGGAGAAGGAGGAAGAGAAAAAAAATAAATAAAAAAGAAACATAGGAAGAGGAGAACAAGTCAGAGAAGGAGAAGGAGGAGGAGAAGGAGGAAGAAGAAAAATAAATAAAAAAGAAACAGAGGGAGAGGAGAGTAAGTCAGAGAAGGAGGAGGAGAAGAAGGAAGAAGAGGAAAAAATAAATAAAAAAGAAACATGGAGAGAGGAGAGTAAATCAGAGAAGAAGGAAAAGGCGAAGGAGGAAGAGGAAAAACAAGTAAAAAAGAAACAGAGGGAAAGGAGAGTAAGACAGAGAAGGAAAAGGAGAAGGAGAAGAAGGAGGAAGAAAAAATAAATGAATAAAAAGAAAATAGAGGAAGAGGAGAGTAAGTCAGAGAAGGAGGAGAAGAGGAGAGTGCCAAGATAAGGATGAAGAGATAAAGAAGAATTAGAAAATGTGAGATGTAATGATAAGTGGAGGGAAATAGATATAAGGACGACTGGGAAGGAAAACGAAAATAATTACGAATTTGATTGGAAGAAGAAGGAAAGAAACTGATGGCAACTCAGACGTGACAAGAGTAGAAAGGAAAAGAGAGTAAGTGAGAAGATTGTGAAAAAAATAAAAATATATATTCAATTTGAGAGTTGTGGAGATAGAGATAGAGAAAGAGAGAAAGAGAGAGTGAAAGAGAGAAATAAAGTGAAGGAGAAAGAAAAAGTGAAATTGAAAGAGAAAGAAGAGAGAAAGAGATAAAGAGAGAGGTGTAGATAGAGAAAGAGAGGGGAAAGTTAAGTAGAAACTTAGATATAAAGAGAATGCGATAGCGAAAGAAACAGAAAAAGAGAAAAAAAAGAGAGAAAGAGAGAGAAAGCACGTGAAAAATCCTCGGGAAAGGAAGAAGAAGCAAAAGTAGAAAATTAAGGACATGGGTAAAGGAGAGAAATGCTACAAATAAATTAGATAAAAACATTTTTGGGTTAACCAACTACAGTGACATCGCCAAGACGAAAAAGTGCAACACAAATTCTTCTGAAATTCAAAATTGAAGACAAAATCACGTATCCAAAAAACATTCCGTTAACTAATGTAACATGAGTATATATATATATATATATATATATATATATATATATATATATATATATATATATATATATATATATATACAATTGTTTTTGTGAGCGCCTACGTTCACTGGTGATGACAAGAAAATGAAGATTTCGTATATGGATGCTGTAACCAAAATGTCCCAAAGAATTGCAACAAACCTATACATGGAGAAAAAACAGATATAAGTTCACACCATCTTCCTATAAACTTTAACAATTCTCATGAAAACTCTGGGACCACTCACGACGTCATCGGTCACAAAATACAAAAAAAAATAAGAAAAATAAAAATTAAAATAAGATTAAAATATGAGAAAACTCATCTTTCAGATTAATAAAACAAAAGCTACGATCTGTTGTATTCAAAAATCAACAACAACAAAATATCCAAAAAGTAGCGTTCGGAAAGGAAAGGACTCGTCCCACCTCACCCATGTAAGGCATTAAAAAAAAAAAAAAAAAAAAAAAAATCCCGTTTTTCGATTTTTCTTATTTTCTTCGCGAAGCCTTCAAAACTCGAAACTGACGTTCTTCGTCTCGGTGACTCACCCTGAGAGGTCTTAGCACGAAGGACGTGGAACTGGAGGGCGAGGTGGAGAGTCTGTGGTCGCCCAATGACCAGGCACCACAACTCAAAAAAAAAAAAAAAAAAAAAAAAAAGGAGTGAAAAGAGGACAAGAAAAGTCAAAATGGGCCAACTGGGAAAGGTTTCGAGGTTCCTCCGGGGGATGGACGGACACCAGAAGGAGAGCCAGCTGCCACGTCAACTTGCCCCTTGGCCCTCTTCATCAAGGTGACCAGTTTCCTTTATGTTTGTCCCTCTCTAGGCAAGGGACACAGTCGTAATAAACAGGGTCGGGTAGGGGGAAGTTAGAGGGATTTTATATCAATAAGGATTTTTGAAGGTGGAAAAAAGACACAGGTCTAGGTCCGAGTTTTTTCCTGACCGGTTTTCCTCTAAGCTTCTTCAGATGATTTTTTTTTTTTTTTTTTTTTTTTTTTTACATTGACAACCCGACTCCTCATTCCCACCCGGTAGACTTGCAAATGGTCGGACATAAGTATACAAGAAACCAGAGCTAGGCGCGTTCCTAGGTGGGTTCCTCTGTGTCCTAAGCAAAGTCATACCAGTCAGGACATCGAGGAACGCACATAGGAACGCACCGATGAACGCGCCCAGCTCTGCATGAAACTATTACAATAAAAAAAATTACCTTCAACTTGTCAGTGTCTCAACTCTTATTTTCCTTAGCTCGCCCGATAGTTGGATAAAGTCTAAATAAGATATAAAGTAAAAATTAAGATATTAAATAAATTTGAAATAAAAATATAAATCTATGAGGTACGGCGCCTTGTTGAACAGAAGTTGTGGCCCTCAAGCCTCGAGTTCTTTCTTCTCTCTCTTTTTTGCTCTCTCTTATCTCTCTCTCTCTCTCTCTCTCTCTCTCTCTCTCTCTCTCTCTCTCTCTCTCTCTCTCTCTCTCTCTCTCTCTCTCTCTCTCTCTCTCTCTCTCTCTCACTCTTTTATTCTGTCACTTTTTTCTCTTTCCTTCTCTTTGTTTCATTCCCTATCTTTCTCTCATGCTCTCTTCTTTGTTTTCTCTCTCTCTTTCTCCTTGTATGTTGAACAGGAGTTATGGTCCTCAAACCTCTCGTCCTTTCTTCTCTCTCTTTTTCGCGCTCTCATTTTTCTCTTTGTGTGTGTACGTGTGTGTGTGTGTGTGTGTGTGTGTGTGTGTGTGTGTGTGTGTGTGTGTGTGTGTGTGTGTGTGTGTGTGTGTGTGTGTGTGTGTGTGTGTGTGTGTGTGTGTGTGTGTGTGTGTGTGTGTGTGTGTGTGTGTGTGTATGAATGTATGTATATATATATTTATTTAAGTCATTTGGGGGTCAAATGTCGTCGTTATCTTCGTCTTCGTTCTCGTCGTTGTCTTCGTCGTCGTCTTTGTCTTTGTCACCGCCTTCTTCTTCATCGTTCCCTTGGTCGTCAGCGTCGTCTCCGACAAAATACGCACACATACTTCATAAACAGAGTTTAAGCGGAAATACTGCTAGAGATCATTACATGTAATCTTCCTTTTACCAGAGATTAACCCATAGTTCGACAGACAGAAGATGGAAGAAAAATCTTCCAGGAATCTTCTGTCGAAAGGAAAACATGGAATTAGTACTTATTTGTTTCGTGTTAAAGAGAGCTTAGCTTATACGTTTGCGAAGCCGCCTTCTTAATCCTACAGTATCCGTCCATTCAGTCAACTGGAGCGAATTGATGTCAAAAGAGGATTCTGTTCAGGTGTGAGAGGTTTTCAAAATCCCAAGAAACCTTGTGGAGGAGTCATGTGATCAAATAGAGGTATTTAACTGGGTTAAGGGCTTTAACAAGGGTCATCATATCAAGTCAGAAGAATATGACTCGTAGTAATGGATGTGAATTGGAGAAATTTTGGTTTAAGAAGGAAATAGGCAAGAACTAGATTACCAATGGAGTGGTTAACGAATGGAATAGACTTAATAGTCATGTAGTGAGCGCTAAAACTATCTGTTGTTTTAACAAAAAGGTTAGACAGATTTATGGTTGGGGATGTCAGGTGGTAGTAGACACGGAGCTGTCTAGTGTAGGTCTTATGGTCTCTTGCAGTCTCCTCCATTCTTAGGTTCTTGTGTTCTTTGAGGATTCTTTCCCCGTCTGAGTGAAATCATCTGGTCTTGAAGGTGTTGCTGTGTTGACGAAGTCAGAAGTCTTCCGAGCTGTGGGAAGGTCGAGAGCCGCACTAAGAAGAAGAACGCGAGAGCCAAAGAGTCTGAATGGCATCGTCTGGTCTTGAAGGTGTTGTTGTGTTGACGAAGTCAGAAGTCTTCCGAGCTGTGGGAAGGTCGAGAGCCGCGCTAAGAAGAAGAACGCGAGAGCCAAAGAGTCTGAATGGCATCGTCTGGTCTTGAAGGTGTTGTTGTGTTGACGAAGTCAGAAGTCTTCCGAGCTGTGGGAAGGTCGAGAGCCGCACTAAGAAGAAGAACGCGAGAGCCAAAGAGTCTGAATGACATCGTCTGGTCTTGAAGGTGTTGTTGTGTTGACGAAGTCAGAAGTCTTACGAGTTGTAGGAAGATCGAGAGCCGCACCAAGAAGAAGAACGCGAGAGCCAAAGAGTCTGAATGGCATCGTCTGGTCTTGAAGGTGCTGTTCTGTTGACGAAGTCAGAAGTCTTCCGAGCTGTGGGAAGGTCGAGAGCCGCACTAAGAAGAAGAACGCGAGAGCCAAAGTGTCTGAATGATATCGTCTGGTCTTGAAGGTTCTGTTGTGTTGACGAAGCCAGAAGTCTTCCGAGCTGTGGGAAGATCGAGAGCCGCACCAAGAAGAAGAACGCGAGAGCCAAAGAGTCTGAATGGCATCGTCTGGTCTTGAAGGTTCTGTTGTGTTGACGAAGCCAGAAGTCTTCCGAGCTGTGAGAAGATCGAGAGCCGCATCACGAAGAAGAACGCGAGAGCCAAAGAGTCTGAATGATATCGTCTGGTCTTGAAGGTGCTGTTGTGTTGACGAAGTCAGAAGTCTTCCGAGCTGTGGAAAGATCGAGAGCCGCACTAAGAAGAAGAACGCGAGAGCCAAAGAGTCTGAATGGCATCGTCTGGTCTTGAAGGTTCTGTTGTGTTGACGAAGTCAGAAGTCTTCCGAGCTGTGGGAAGATCGAGAGCCGCACCAAGAAGAAGAACGCGAGACCCAAAGAGTCTGAATGGCATCGTCTGGTCTTGAAGGTGTTGTTGTGTTGACGTGACGAAGTCAGAAGTCTTCCGAGCTGTGGGAAGGTCGAGAGCCGCACCAAGAAGAAGAACGCGAGACCCAAAGAGTCTGAATGGCATTAGGATTGATCCGCGAATGTGGAGGACTCAAATGTCGTTAGAATGGATTTTGTGACCTTCATCACAAGGTCACACTTCCCCTGGCTCACCCTCACCTAGGATTGGGATTTTTTGTTCTGGGTGAGCTAGAACAAATCTAACTTTCTAGATGGTTTGGCAGGTGTGTTTACAAGTTACTAGAACGAGGGGGAAAAGAATTAGAAGTTGTCATACTTTGATCTGTAAAGTACAGAAGGAACCCACGAGATACTAAAATCTTCACAGGAGGAGTCGACTGGTAATTTTGTTCATTTTTGTGTGATTTTATTTGACCTTTTTTTTTTTTTTTTGTAACCAGTCTTTGTCTTAATCCCTTGAAGGAAGCACCTGCCCCCCCTCATCACCCAGAGAGCAAAAAGCTCTCTCGATCCTGTCGAGAGAGGATTTTATTATTATTATTATTATTATTATTATTATTATTATTATTATTATTATTATTATTATTATTATTATTATTATCATTATTATTATTATTATAACTACTATTATTATTATTATCATCATTATTATTATTATCATTATTGTAACTACTATTATTATTGTTATTATTATTATTATAGTTACTATTATTATTATTGTTACTATCATTATTATTGTTACTATCATTATCATTACTAATATTATTATTATTACTATTATTATTATTATCATTATTATAATTATTATTATCATTATCCATTATTATTATTATTATTATTATTATTATTATTATCATCATTTTATCATTATTATCATTATTATTTATTATTGTTATTATTATTATTATTATTATTATTATTATTATTATTGTTATTATTATTATCATTATTATTAACATTATTATCATTATTATTATTATTATTATCATTATTTCTTTTTCTTCTCTCCTTTTTCTTCTCATTCTTATAATTTTTCTTTTTATTTTTCTTTCTCTTTCTCTTTTTTCCCTTCTCCTGTTTCTTCTCTTCTTCTTCTTCCCCTGTTCCTTCTTCTTCGTCCTCTTCTTCTTCTGGGCGCCGTTAAGTAGTTTCACTCTTCCAAAAGAGAAAACCTTTCCCCACCCAAAGAACTAAAACTCGTCTCGATTGACTAGCTCGGAAATGGCGGACACCGATTTGGACAGCCCCCGGGCGGTTCTATTCTAAAATCAAAGACTTGATATCCCTGTGGTAGACGAGATGTTGTCCCCCTCTCTGGTTGTGGACTGAGGTGCACAGGAGAAAGGTTTAACTTTTATGAAGATGGAAGGAGAGTTTCTCTCTCTCTCTCTCTCTCTCTCTCTCTCTCTCTCTCTCTCTCTCTCTCTCTCTCTCTCTCTCTCTCTCTCTCTCTCTCTCTCTCTCTCTCTCTCTCTCTCTCTCTCTCCTCTCCCTCTCCCTCTTTCCCTCCTCTCTCTCTCTCTCTCTCTCTCTCTCTCTCTCTCTCTCTCTCTCTCTCTCTCTCTCTCTCTCTCTCTCTCTCTCTCTCTCTCTCTCTCTCTCTCTCTCTCTCTCTCTCTCTCTCTCTCTCTCTCTCTCTCTCTCTCTCTCTCTCTCTCTCTCTCTCTCTCTCTCTCTCTCTCTCTCTCTCTCTCTCTCTCTCTCTCTCTCTCTCTCTCTCTCTCTCTCTCTCTCTCTCTCTCTCTCTCTCTCTCTCTCTCTCTCTCTCTCTCTCTCAGCTACAATCTTTGTACTCAGGTGAATAGACTCCATAGCTAAGATGCTTAATGGCGTGACTAAATGGAACAAGGGAAACCCGTAGGAATTTATATTCAATTTATATTTATTCTCTTGCTTCTCAAAGAGATAAATAATGCTCAGGAAAAGAGAAAGAACATAAGAACATAATAACGGAGGAAATTGCAAGAGACCATAAAGCCCACAATAGGCAGTTCCATGTCTCTTACTACCTGTCATCCATAAAGTTGTTTCATCTTCTCATAAAACGATCAATACTCTCAGCTTTCACTACATGGTTACTGAGTCCATTCCATTTGTCAACCACTCGATTGGTAAACCAGTTCTTGCCTATTTCCTTCTTAAACATAAATTTCCCCAATTCAAATCCATTGGTACGAGTTCTGTTTTGCTGACTTAATATGATGACCTTAACCGCATCACCCTTGTTAAAGCCCTTAACTCATTTGAATACCTCTATTAGATCACCCCGCACTCTACGTCTTTCCATTGAGACGTTGCTTAACGGTGGTATTCTTTAAAAAATATATTTCCTTATAAATCTTATATAAATCCTTGGAAGGGAAAGATTTATATAAGGAAAGAATTTTTCTCTAAGAATACCACCTTAAGATTCTTACGGTGGTATTCTTAAAAAAATATTTCCTTATATAAATCTTTCCCTTCCAAGGATTTATATAAGGAAAGATTTTTTTTAAGAATACCACTGTCTGTCTTCGTAAGGTAAATTTCGGAACCCATGTATCATTTTGGTCATTCTAACTTGACCCTTTTGAAGGTACCATCATCATATGAAAGTAGACACATTTTAAAACATTAGGAGCGCTAAGAAAATTAAACAGAAGCTCAGGTCATTGACCAATTAAAGGACAGACATCATCGGAAAGCTTCTGAAAGAATTATTTGGTGAGCGAAAGCTTCTGAAGCGAAAAAAAGAAAGTTAAGTAAAGCACTCAAAAAATTTGAGAAACAAATGGAACAAATTGACGGACGAAGTCCTAACAAATGTCGATGTGAAAAGATAAATTTAGGACAGATATGTTGAGCTGGAAATTCAATGCATGTTCAAACGAAAATTTAAAAAAAAATGTAGACTGGACATGAAAATATTGAAATGCTATGCGACGCAATAAAAAAGAACATCCTATTAGGAGACTGTTATTGATAATAATAATATTAATAGTAATAATAACAACAACAACAACAACAATGATGATGATAATAATAACAACAGTAATGAAAATTGTATTTGTGTGTGTGTGTATTTACCTAGTTGTATTATACGGGAAGGGAGCTATGCTCGTGGTGTGTGTGTGTGTGTGTGTGTGTGTGTGTGTGTGTGTGTGTGTGTGTGTGTGTGTGTGTGTGTGTGTGTGTGTGTGTGTGTGTGTGTGTGTGTGTGTGTGTGTGTGTGTGTGTGTGTGTGTGTGTGTGTGTGTGTGTGCGTGCGTGCGTGCGCGCGCGCGCTTATCTGTGTGTGTGATTCACCAAGGTCTTGGACCACGTGTTGAACTCGTGACCGACATCTATCACCTTCCCGAATGAGAGCTAAGATCTCGTATATAGCTCGATATTGTGATAACCCTGTGACCTTACACACACACACACACACACACACACACACACACACACACACACACACACACACACACACACACACACACACACACACACACACACAACTCCTTGCCCTTCAGAATATTTGCAAATACTAACCAGAATAAAGTAATCTATGCACTCAGAATAAACGAGTAAGCAAATAAAGTGTATACAAACCTTTACCACATTCTCCTTTCTCCGAGTCCCCTTCGCCACTCTGGCTTCCCCCGGCCAACGCGAAGGCTCCGGCCGTAGGTAAGCTCCTCTCCTCACCCTAACAACCCTGTTATGATCCCGGGTGCGAACATTTCGATGTGTAGCGGACTGTACACTTCGCGTAGGTGAAATCACGTTACGCGTATAATTCCTGCTTACGTCGTGGGTGGCGGGACGCCTGATCTTCAAATGAATTCCATTTGCAAATGATTTTGTTGCCGAACACATTTTAGTCCCCGTCACGCATGGACTGCTGTTGATGGATCCACTTACATGTTGCCTGGGTCGATTCCTGTAAGTACTTCCACACACACACACACACACAACAGTTCCAGTGACTTTTTTCACGTATTGATATTTTTCCCATACTTTTATCTTTTTTTCATTTATTCATTTACCTATCAGTTTGTATCATGTATCGTTTATGAATGTGTGTGTGTGTGCATGTGTGTGTGTGTACATGTATGTATGCATGTATGTATGTATGTATGTATGTATGTATGTGTGAATAAATGAATGAATGTATTTACACGTATAGATGTATGTATTTACGCATGTATCCATGCACACACAGACACACACACACACACACACACACACACACACACACACACACACACACACACACACATATAAATATATATATATATATATATATATATATATATATATATATATATATACATATATATATATATATATATATATATATATATATATGAATAGAGAAGAAGAATGTGAAGAACCCAACCAACCAACTATCCAGCTGGTACAAATGCCAATTTCATGTACTTGGGTCCCCCCCACCCCCACCCCTACCCCTTAGCAGATGGCGAAGGCATCGCTTCCTTAATCCCACGGGCCAGATGGCGCCTCCGGACTCAAAAGTTGGCTACAAAGACATCAAACGCATCAGACAAGACCTACATGACCACGAGGGGGGGAAAGGAAAGGAGAAGAAGGGAGAAGGGAAGGAGAGGGGGAAGAGGAAGGAAGGGAAGGGGAGAGAGGAAGTAAAGGGGAGTGAAGAGGGGATGGGGTAAGGGAAGAAAGGTGTAAAGGGAAGGAGAAAGAGGGAAGGGAAGGGGAGAGGGGACGGGGCAGGGGAAAGGGTAAAAGGGGAAAGGGAAGTAGGAGACGAAGGGAAGGAGAGAGAGGAGGTGAAGAGGAGGAGAAAGGGGACGGGGCAGGGGAAGAGGAAAGAGGGGAAAGGGAAAGAGAGGGGGAAGAGGAAGGGAAGGGAAGGGGAGAGAGGAAGTAAATGGGAGGAGAGAGGGGACGGGGCAGGGGAAAAAGAAAGAGGGGAAAGGGAAGGAGAAAGCGAGAGAAAAGAGAGAGAGGAAGTGACGGGGAGGGGAGAGAAAACGGGATAGGGAAGGGGAAGAGGAAGAGAAGAAGGGAAGGGGAGAAAGAGGAAGGGAAGGGGAGGGGAGAGGTGAGCGGAGTAGGGAGGGGGTAGGGAGGGGGAAGAGGAAGAGGAGATGAGAAAGAAAGAGAAAGAGGATAGGACGGGATAGGGAAGGGGAAGAGGAAGAGGAAGAGAAGGGAAGGGAAGGGGAGAGGGGACGGGATACGGAAGAGGAAGAGGAGAAGGGAAGGAGAGAGAGAGGAAGGGAAGGGAAAGGGAGAAGGGACGGGTTAGGGAAGAGGAAAAGGACGAGGAGAAGGGAAGGAGAGAAATGAAGGGAAGGGGAGGGGAGAGGGAACGGGGTAGGGAAGGGGAAGAGGAAGAGGAGAAAGGAAGGAGAGAGAGAGGAAGGAAAGGGAAGGGGAAAGGGAGCGGGGTAGGGAAGAGGAAGAGGAGAAAGGAAGGAGAGAGAGAGGAAGGAAAGGGAAGGGGAAAGGGAGCGGGGTAGGGAAGAGGAAAAGGACGAGGAGAAGGGAAGGAAAGAGGGAGAGGAAGGGGAAAGTGGAGGAGAGAGAGAAGGAAAGGGGAGGGAAGGAGAGAAATGAAGGGAAGGGGAGGGGAGAGGGAACGGGGTAGGGAAGGGGAAGAGGAAGAGGAGAAAGGAAGGAGAGAGAGAGAGGAAGGGAAGGGAATGGGAGAGGGAGCGGGGTAGGGAAGAGGAAAAGGAGAAAGGAAGGAGAGAGAGAGAGGAAGGGAAGGGGAAGGGAAAGGGAGCGGGGTAGGGAAGAGGAAAAGGACGAGGAGAAGGGAAGGAAAGAGGGAGAGGAAGGGGAAAGTGGAGGAGAGAGAGAAGGAAAGGGGAGGGGAGAAGGGAATGGGCAAATGAAAAGGAGAAGTAAAGGAGAGGGGAAAATGAAGAAGATGGAAGGATAAGGATGCATAGGAAAGGAAGAGAAGGAAAGAGGAAGAAGAGGAGAAAGGAAAGAAGACATTGTGGAAGAGAGAAAGGGAATGAGGGAGGAATGAGGAAAGAGAGGACACAGAAGAAAGAGTGGATATGGAAGAGAGCAAATATGGACTGAGGGACAAGGAAAAATGTGAAAAGAGGAGAAGATAAAAGTCAGAAGTGAAAGGAAAAGAGAAGAAGGAAAAAGAAAGAAAGAAAGAAACGAAGACAAAGACGATGGAAAAGACGAAGAAGAAGAAAAAGAAAAAGCAGAAGAAGAAGACGACGAAGAAGAAAAAGAGGCAGATGAAAAAGAAAAAGAAAAAAAACAGAAGAAAAAGAAGAACGAGAAGAAGAAGAAGAAGAAGAAGAAGAAAAAGAAAAAGAGTCAGAAAAAAAAATCATGCAAGAACAAGAAGAACCGAAACAAGCCAGAAGTCAAAGAACAAAAAAAAAAAAAAAAAATCAGAAGAAAAAAAGGTCTGCAAGAAAAAGGAGAAAAAAAAAGACGGAAATAAAAATGAGTAAAATGAAAGAAGAGAGAAAGAAGGAATATTGAGGGAGTAAGTGAGGGAGTAGTGGAGAAGGAGTCAAGCATCCTTTTTGAGACCTTATGTTGGAGAAGTTGAAGAGTTTGTAAGAGACTAAGATTGTTCATGCCTCCTTCTTTACCTGGTAGCACTTTTCCTTTTATTCTTGCTGCCGTCAGGCGATTTTATTTGCCATTATCCTCCGTAAGAATAGTATCATATCCTATTTATCTATACTATATACCAAGGGTTTTTCCCCTTACAAGAGAGGTAGCCAATGAATCATAACTCATTTCGGTCAATTCCATCAGAATTGGAGAATACTTTATGTGCGCTGGTGGCGTCAACGGAAGCGTGCTGGTACCGCATTCGCTTAGTTGTGAGTTCGAATCCCGCACTCCTCTCCGATACTCAGCAGTGACTGACAGTACAAGGACATAGGGTGAAGGTGACTGCTTCCTGGCGTAAGTTCCTCCCTTTGAGAATACTTTCTCTCTTTCCCTTTCTCTCTTCTCTCTTTCTCTCTTTCAATTGCACGCTTTCTCTCTCTCTTCCTCCCGGGTGGGAAAGAATACGAAGCTGGGGAAAGGATCTAATCAAGTGCAAAGGAAAGAATACGGAGGGAATAAAAATAAAACAAAATTGAGAAGCAGGAGGAGGAAGGAGGAAAGAAAGAAGTTGGAATAGAGGAAGAGCTGAAGACGAAGAGAAAGATATAGATTGGAAAAGGAATGTGGTGAACAACGGGAGGTGGAGACAAAAGAAGTTAGACAAGAAAACTTAATAATATTTGATACCTCGAGTTTCAGGAACTTGCTGGCCGAGCGGATTAGAGCGTCACTACTTGTGGCGGAGGTTGAAATGACGGCGGTTCAAATTCTTTCCCTAGTGAGTTGGACCAAGGGCATGGCTCTTTGAATTCCAAGCTACAGATTCCTCTGTAAGGGGCACCGTCCTAGCCTCCTGAGAGGCGACGTTAAACTGAATCATCAATCAATAGATCTATTAGGAGAGGGGATCAGTCGCCGGCTGTCGGTTCTCTGTAACTAAAAATAGAAAAAATAAATAATAGATTTCATTAAAGTTGTTAGATCTGTTGGCATCGAGTGCCAGCCCATCAGGGTTGCACCCCCTGATAGGATATATAGACACACATAAGGGAGATGGCCCTCTCCGACGTCTGCATTGTGTGACCACCACAAGACAAAAGAACATAAGAATGGAGGAGACTGCAAGAGACCATAAGGCCTACACTAGGCAGTTCCATGAGGTGTACGAAGGGAGAAGGAGGAGGAAGGGTAGGAAGGGAGGAGAAGGGGATGTAGGAACATAAAACATAAGAATAAAGGAGACTACAAGAGACCATAGGGCCTACACTAGGCAGTTCCATGAAGTGTAGGAAGGGAGGAGGAGGAAGGTTAGGAAGGGAGGAGAAGGGAGATGTAGGAACATAAGAATGAAGGAGACTGCAAGAGACCATAAGGCCTACACTAAGCAGTTCCATGTCCATTACCATCTGTCATCCCCATCCATAAAGTTGTCTAACCGTTTCTTAAAACAACTGATAGTTTCAGCGCTCACTACATGGTTACTAACTCTTCCATTCGTTGACCACCCTATTAGTAAACCAAATCTTGCCTATTTCCTTTTTAAATCTAAATTTTCCAGTTTAAATCCATTACTGCTAGTCCTGTCCTGTTGTCTTAATATGATGACCTTGTTTGCGTCACCCTTGTTAAGGGTAGGAGGTTAAGAGGAGGAGGAAGTATAAGAAGGGAGGAGGAGGAAGAGTAGAAGGGGGAAAGGAGGAGGGGAGAAGAAGGAAGAGAAAGATCAAGGATAAGAGGGAGGGAAGAATTGGAAGAGGAGGAGGGGTAGGAAGGGAGGAGGAGAAATAGGAGGAGGAAGGGTAGGAGGGGAGGCGAAGAAAAAGAAGAAGAAGGAGTGGGTGTAGGGAGGAAGGAGGAGCAAAGGTAAGAGAGGAAGAAGAAGGAGGAGGAGGAGGAGGAGGTGTAAGAAGGGATGAGGAGGAGGAAGAAGAAGGGTAGGAGGAGGAGGCAAAGGAAGAGGAGTAGGAAGAGGAAGAAGAAGAAGAGGGAGGGGTGGAGGGAGTGGAATGAGAGGAGAGGAGGTGTGGGGGGGAGGGGAGGAATCAGAGGAAATATTGGCTGGATTATATATGAAGACCCGGAATCAAGACGACATTAGGGTCGAGGTAGAACACGGTGAGGATCACCGAACTGGATGGGGGGTGGGGGACTCTTCCCGAAGACCTCTAGGGGGTGGAGAGGGGGGGGGGTTATGGGGCATCGTCAGACCTCAAAGCATTTTTTTTCTATTTATCTATTCTTATTTCTATTTCATATTTTCTTGTTTTGTCTTATTCAATTTTCTTTTCTTTTCTTTTTTGTCTATTTTTTGTTTATCTATTTTTCATTGTTTTATTTTATTTTATTTTTCATTTATTTGTTTTATCTTATTTATTTACTTATCTATTTTTTCTTTTTCTTTTTTTTTTTTTTTTACCTCATCGGGCCAATTTAGACTTTCCGAGTCAGTCATTGTCTTGGTTTAGTCTCCAGTTGATGCTCTGCTACTTAGCTTGATGTTAGTGTATGACATTAACATAAAATCAAAAAGAATACTGAGGTTAGTGAAAATCACATGTTAGTTAGCTTTAATGTATGACATTAACATGAAAAAGAATACTGTGAATAGTGAAAACCTCATATCAGGAAGTGGGAAGTGAGAAACCCCTGGTAGGGCAAACCCTGTCAGTTGTGGCGAGCCGCCCTTTTTTTCCGATGTTTGGGTCGCCTCCCCTCCTGGCCATGACAGTCGGAATCCAACGCAAGAAGCACACAGCGTGTCCCCGGGAATCGAACTCACGACTCGCGAGTTCGACACGGTATCCACTGGGCTCCATAGCATGGTCAGACCCACGGGTGTCCCCGGTAACAACTGGCATCGAACCCGGGACCGTGCAATCACGAAGTAAGAGCAAAGACCAACCATGTAGTGAGCTCTGAAACTATCGGTTGTTTAAAGAGAAGATGCGATAACTTTATGGATGGGGATGACAGGTGGTAAGGGACTTGGAACTCCCTAGTGTAGGCCTAACGGTCTCTCGCAGTCCCCTCCATCCTCATGTTCTTATGTAAAGATTAATATAAACCGCTGAAGATTTAACAGCTGGTCAAGATACCGCGCAAAGAAAAAGAGGAAACAAAATGGCGACCGTCGCACAAGAAATCGTACAATGAAGTGATCGCCGAGAGAAGCCAATGTTCGAAACAAGAGTTTTGAAGGAGACGCACTTCACACGCTTTGTTCTGACTGAGGAAAAGGAATTTTATTCATTTCAGGGGACGGCCCCTTGGATGAAAGTTGTCTTCGGTGGTCGAGACCCCATTCAGGTCGCAGTTCGAGTCCTGAATTATATAAAAAATTGTCTGTTTCTTGGCAAGAATAGGATATATTAAGGACGTCACTGTATTGATTGGAATGGATATGATATGGAGGGACTATCATGTGCAACAGATGTGAAACACTGGTAGCTTGTGGTCATTCTTGTGTGTGTATATATATATATATATATATATATATATATATATTATATATATATATGTATATATTTCTATATGTATATATATGTATATATTTATATATATATGTATATATGTATATATATGTATATATATACATATAATTATATATATATATATATATATATACATATATATACATATAGAAATATATACATATATATATATAATATATATATATAATTATATATATATATATATATACATTCTTATGTTTTTATGTTCTAGAAGGTTTGACAACTTTATGGATAGGGAACTGCCTGGTGTAGGCCTTACGGTCGCTTACAATCTCCTCCATTTTTATATTATATTCTATAAGGTTAGACAACTTTATGAATAGGGACGACAGGTGGTAATGGACATAGAACTGCCTAATGTAGGCCTTACGGTCTCTTACAGTCTCCTCTGTTCTTATGCTCTTCAACCCAAAGACCCCCGCAGCTTCACAGACTCGCCACAGCAGCATATGGGACAGCGTCAGAAGCTTCAGCTGCACAAGACGACTCCGGGCTGGCAACAGCTTCACGATAGCCAGCTGCTGAGCCATTGGAGGAGCCAGCTGATGCTCCTCTCTGGCTCTCTGGCTCTCTGAACTCTCTGACTCTCTGGCTCTCTGACTCTCTGGCTCTCTGGCTCTCTGGCTCTCTGACTCTCTGGCTCTCTGACTCTCTGGCTCTCTGACTCTGACTCTGACTCTCTGATTCTGGCTCTCTGACTCTCTGGCTCTCTGACTCTGACTCTCTGGCTCTCTGACTCTCTGGCTCTCTGACTCTGACTCTCTGGCTCTCTGACTCTGACTCTGGCTCTCTGGCACTATGACTCTCTGGCTCCCTGGTCCTCTGGCTCTCTGACTCTCTGGCTCTATGGCTCTCTGACTCTCTGGCTATCTCGCTCTCTGACTCTCTGGCTCTCTAACTCTCTGATTCTCTGACTCTCTGACTCTCTAGCTCTCTGGCTCTCTGACTCTCTGACTTTCTTTCTGGCTCTCTGATTCTCTGGCTCTATGACTCTATGGCTCTCTGGCTCTGACTCTCTGGGTCTCTGGCTCTCTGACTGACTCTCTGACTCTCCGGCTCTCTGACTCTCTGGCTCTCTGACTCTATGACTCTCTGGCTCTCTGACTCTCTGACTCTCTGGCTGTCTGACTCTCTGACTCTCTGGCTCTCTGACTCTGCTGACTTCTCCTGACTCTCTGACTCTCTGATCTCTCTGCGGCTGACTCTCTGACTCTTTGACTCTCTGACTCCTTGGGACCTCTGACTCTCTGACTCTGATTCTGACTCTCTGGCGCACTCTTGACTCTTGCCTTAGGCTCTCACTATGGCTCTCGGCTGACTCTCTGACTCTCTCGGTCTTGACTCTCTGACTCTTCTGGCGAACTCTTGACTCTCTGATTCTCTCTGACTCCCTGGCTCGTCTGAGCTGTCTGACTCCTTCTACTCTGGCTCGCTCTCTGACTCTATGGCTGCTCCTCTGACTGGACCTCTAGGCTCCTGACTTCCTCGGCCTCTGTCTCCCTTCTTCTCTGGCTTCATCTGCTCTCTACTCTCTGACTCTCTGGTAACTCTTTCTGGGTGTAAGTGTGAGCCTGCGCTGTCGGACTGTCTCTGGCTTCTCTGTCCACTCATGCTCTGCCTCTCTGTCATCCCACTCTTGTCAGTGGCCTATGCGCTCTGACTCTTCGCGTACTCTCTGAGACTCTCTCTGGAGATAGGCAGGCGACTGCTGACTCATATGATCTCTCTTGGCCCTCTGACGCTTTATCAATTATTTAGCTGGCACTCTTGTGTTTCTCTGTCCGTGTCTCTGGCGCTCTGACTCTCAGTGACTGCGTACCCCATACCTATTAAAATAGGTACAGTGAGCTCTCTGAATAGCTCTGGCTCGCTCTAACTCTCGTGCTCAGCACTCTACTCAGGCTCTCTGGCTCTCTGACTCCTGCGCAGTTTGTGACTCTGCTCTCCGTCTCTCTGACTCTCTGGCTCTCGAGACTCATCTGGCTATCTGTGGGCAACTCTCTGACCGCTCTGTCTATTCTCTGGCTCAAGGGAGATCAGGAGCCGAGATTACTTGAGCCCTCATTTGGCGAGAGTCTGAAGAGCTCGAGAATAATGATACCTGCAAGAACCCATAAGACATACAGTGCGTAGCTCCATGTCCTCTTACCACCTGTCATTCCCTAGTCCATAACGTTATCTCATCCTGCTAGAAACAGAGAATGGAGGAGACTGCAAGAGCATACAGGACTAACATAGGTACGTTCCATGTCCCCTTGACCACATGTCATCCCTCTCCGTAAAGTTATTGTCTTCCTTCTAGAACATAAGAATCGGAGGAGACAGCAGGAGACCATAAGGACTATACTAGGTAGTTCCATGTCCCTTAAGCCATGACCTTGATCCGTACCCTATGAGATAAATGTTATAGTCCTCTAGATGTGATGCAGATAACCATAAGAATGGAGGAGAACTGCAGGAGACCATATAAGGTACTGATTAAACACATAGGTAGTATTTCCATTAGTCCATTACCACCTGTTCACCGCCCCCATCCATAACGAACTGTCTAACTTTACACTTAAAAACAACCGATAGTATTCAGCACTCACTACCTGAATATTACTGAAGTCTATTCCATTTGCTGACCGCTATATTGGTAAACCAAGTTCTTGTCCAATTCCTGGTTTAAAATGTGTCGAATACGAAGAAATTAAAACAGGCAAGTCCCATCAGCTTTCAAGTCTGACCACACATATTATGCATGGAGTCTCAGCTTGGACTCCACGATGCACTAGTACTTTCACTGTCGGATTAATTCATTGAATCCTTTGTGCATCCATAATGCATGACTCTGTTAAATCTTAGTCTCTCTTCTTCTTCTGAGAGGTTAGGAGGGTAGACATATACGTGAGCCTATATGTCTTAAGATGAGCGGACATACTGGACAGTGACTAATATAAACGAGTGGATTGTGTAACTTCCCACCTAAGTAAATAAATCGAATAATATAGGCTAAATGTACTTCAGTATCAACGCAAATATATGATAGATAAATTTGAATTAATAAAATAGCAGTTAGAGATTACTATATGTGGTGTCAAGGCGATCATGGTAGAAAATCTCTGCGGATAGCATGTATGGAGTTGCCTTTCGAGAGGCAAAGGGAAGAGTAGGATGTTGTGTGTGTGTGTCACGAAGGAGGAGAAGTAACACGATGGAGTACAGTGGAGATTGATAAGTAATAAAGGATAAGACAAGTGTTTGCTTTCTACGGATAAATAGGAGTAGAAGATGCGACGGAGATAAATGAATAAATAGTGGATGTACATAGGTGGAGTGAGGAAAGGAGGTGAGACATAAACTGGATGGAGAAGGAATAAATGTGGAGTAGATGGGAGAGTAGAAGCTTTAGCGACCTCACATTCATGGCAATGGATCTGGAGCAGCAATACATGGAAGTGACTGTGAACACTCACTGCAACTCTTTTATAAGGATCATATGAGTGAGCAAGAGAGGGGAAGGGTAGGAGGAGGAGGAGAGGAGCGGCGGTAGGGAAGATAGATGGGAGGTGGAGGAGGAGGAGGAAGAGAAGGGAGGAATAGGGGGCGGTAGAGTGTAGGAGGAGGAGGATTAGGTGGGGAAGAGGAGGTGGAGGGGAGGAGGGGTAGGGTAGGGAAATGAAAGAAGAGGTTACAAGGTTAGGTGGAGGAGGAGGATAGGTGGAGGAGGAGGAGGAGTAGGTGGAGGAGGAAAAAGGTGGAGTAGGAAAGAAAATGAAGAAGAGTGTAAGGAGAGGGTAGATGGAGGAGGAGGAGGGGGGAGGTGGAAACAGGATGAAGAAGCTTTGGATGCGAAGACGTAAAGTGATAGGGTGGAGGAGCCGTGAGCAGCAAAAATGGAAGTGGTGGGTTGGTACTCTGAACAAGGCGTGTAGTCATATGGAGCTGAGCAAGTATGATGTACGGCTCTGAGAGAGGATTAGGACACACGCAGGGATAGCGAAAGGTCGAGGAGTAAGCATGTGAGGGAGGAGAGGAGGTATAGGATGGGAAAGGTCCAAGACACCAAGGTAGGAGAACTAGGGGAAGAATAAAGCTACACAGAAATGGAGGATAAAATAGGGGAAGAGGAGAGGAGCGATGAAGAGTAGGGCGGATGGAAGAAGAGATTGTAGATCCTACGGTGGCAGGAGATGGAACGTGACGGGGAGGGAGGAAGGAGCGAAGAGGGATTCCGAGGAAAGGATGAAGAAGATAGGGATGTAGAATGGAGGAGGATAGAGGTGAGGAAAAGGAGAGAAGACAGGGACTAGGATAGGTGAGGAGGAGGAGTAAGTGGTGAAAGGGTAGGTGGAGGAGGAGGAAAAGGTACGAAGAGATCGGGAGAGAGGTCGAGGAGTAAAGGAGGCATAGGCTTTGAGGGAGGGAGGAGTGAGACAAGGTTGGAACTAAGGAGAATGGAGTAAAGAGGAAATAGGAAAAAGTAATATAGATGGAAAGTACAGGGAAGATGTAGAATCCTACGACACATGTGTCGGGGAGGGAGTAAGACGAGAGACGAGGACTCTGATAGAAGGGGGAGGAGGATGAAGAGGGGGAGAGGAGGAAGAGGGGACGATAGGACGTGAGGAGGAGGTGGAGGAGGGAGCATGGAGAAGGATGGAAGAGGAGGAGGGCAAGAGAATGGAGTAAAGAGAAAGGATGTGGAGAGTTGGTGTGTGAGATGGAAAGGGATGCCTTTAGGCAAGGAGAAGAGGGAGATAGACGAGGAAGTACCTCCCCCAAGGAGGCTGAGAGGAGGTAAGAGGTAAGGAATGTGGAGTGAAGTAGGGTATGAGTGTGCACCTAGGTAGAGAAGCCTCGAGCGGCCGCCCGTAGAGGAGGGCAGAGAAGAAAACGGAAACGGATAGCGACAAGTCAGGCGAGAGAGGAGGGAAAGGTAGAACGAGGACCAAGGAAGGTGAGGAGGTTGTTGATAGAGGAGGAGAGGAGAAGGAGGAGAAAAGACAGGAAGATAGAGGTGGCAGCATGGCCGGTTGAGTAAGCAGGTGGCTCGGTCTAGCGCTCGCCTCCTCCTCCACCTCTGCCCACATTCCACTCTGGCCGCCCACGTACCCCTTTTGCCTCTTCTCCTTTTTCTTGCGGTTCTTTTGCCCGTTGCCTTCCGCTCGATGGCTGCAATTGCCTTATCTGCGCCGCCGTCCATTCAGCACTCTCCCGGTCACAACGACCCCTTAGCCCCCACGCCCACAAGACCTTTCATCCCAGGCAAATCCGGACCTCCTCGGACAGCCACTCTCCATCCATCCCCAAGCGCGTCTCCAACGTAGCAGGGGGAAGCTGCGCTACCCTATTACTCAATCAACCCTCCCAGAGACTCCTTAACCGCCAGTACTCCCCCTACCCCCCGCCTACTCCTCACCACTCCGCCCGCCACCTCGTCACTCTCCTTCCTCCGCCCTGCCCTCTGCTCCCGCCTCCTCTCTCTCCCTGCCTCCTCCATTTTCCTCCTTCTCCTTCTCCTTCCGGGCCTCCCTCCTTGCCTCCTTTTTTCTTTATGCACGGGTTTGCTGGAGGTTCTTTTTTGCTTGGCCCTTCTTCCCCGCCGCTCGGAGGCTTTTTTTTTTGCATGGTGCATATTCCTTGCAGAAGTGGTTGGTGCTACTCAATCCTAGGTTGCTACTTCCGCCTTACCTACTCCTCCTTGCAATCGGGTGTCTTTCCGAGATGTCAATTCTTTGCTCGGCACCTGTGCGGTATGATATATTCCAATTGTAACACAAGGGATGACGGCCCATTAGAGGAGTTCTCCTGTGGGAGACCAGGTTTTTATTGTTAGTGTTGTTGCGAAGATCTGTGAGTGTAAGATTGGAGTAGTGTGTCTGTGAGAAGCTAGGTGACGAATCCTAGTTCCATACACTCGTAGAGGCCTCCTTCCTCTGACAGCAGGTCCGGTGCCTCCCCCCGTCGTCCTTTTTACCCCAACCATACGCACCGCCCGTCCGACCGCCGAACGGTAGCAAGAAGACCGAATCCGCCTTTAAGGTCCCAGTTGCACTCAGTTCGGACCGCAGAGTGCCGCCCACAGTACGCACGAGGACGCCCGGACGCCGGACAGCAAGACAGCGACAGACGGGTTTCGCCCTACTCTTTTCTCACCTCTTTCTCCTCAGGTCAGCGGCAACCACGTCGCCGCCGCTTCTCCACGTACATCTCCGGGTCCGATCTCCGCAGTGATCCAGACCAGATCCTCGAAGGGCCGCCGCAGACAGGACAAGCCTACGCCAGGGGGGGCATTGAAGCGCAGGACTCCGAAGACGGACACGCGTAGCCGCACGCAGCCTTTTCCAATCAACAGAAAACAGACTCAAAATATTCACCTCCGAAGAAAGTCAAACCTTCCCATACTCTTCCTTCCCGCAGGCCTGCACGACGGCCGTCCGGCTATCATTACTCCTGGGCCCAGGTCTGGGTTGGTGGGGGTATCTGGGTTCGGCACTTGTCGCCTCAGGCCGCGCCGCCGGCCGTGCTTTCGCCGCTTTTTCGAGACTCGGTAACGTACGCCGCACGGCTCCTCTTCCTCTTCCTCATCCTGTTCCGTCGTTTCATCCTTCTCGTCCGTACTTTCCGTAGGAGCCGCCTGTGTCCCCGACGTCAGGGGCTTCCTCCCGCCTTTACTTCCTCCTCCTCCCCGTACTCCGCCTCCTGAGCCTCTGCACTGGCGCCGCACCACGTCCTTCTCTCCGCACAGGCGCCTGCCCTCTCCTCCTTTTCCTCTTCACTTCCAACGCACTGATGCCTCCTTCTCTTCCTCTTTTTCTACTCTTCCGGCCCCTTTTGTTTTCTCTCGACCCGCGACCCCTCTATTCCTTCTTCCACTCTCCATTCCTCTTCCTCTTTTTCATTTTCCTCCTCCTCCTCCTCTTCCTCTTCCTTCCGCTTTCATTCCTTCTCGTCCTACTTTTCCTCCTCCCTTCTCATTCCTCCCCCTTTACTTCCTCCTCTAACTCCTCCCACTCCTTCTCTCCTCCTCCCCTTCCACGAGCTCTCTTCCTCTTCTGCTCCTCTCGCTTTTTGGTTTTTGGTCTTTTCTCTCACTCTTGCCCCTCCTACTCTCCCGCTTTTCCTCCTCTTCCTCTCCTCTCCCACTTCCCTCCCTCTTCCTCTTCCTCCCAATTTTCTTCCTTTTCCGCCTTTTCCCTTTCCTCCTCCAGCCCCTTCTGCTCCTGTCGCTTCTTTTCTCTCTCTCTCTCTCTCTCTCTCTCTCTCTCTCTCTCTCTCTCTCTCTCTCTCTCTCTCTCTCTCTCTCTCTCTCTCTCTCCTCCCTCTCTCCCTCTCTCTCTCTCTCTCTCTCGTCTTTCTCTCCTCTCCCCTCTCTCTCTCTCTCTCTCTCTCTCTCTCTCTCTCTCTCTCTCTCTCTCTCTATATATATATATATATTTATATAATATAATATATATATATTATATTAGTATATATAATTATCTATCTATCTATATCTATCTCTATCTCCCCCTCTTTCTATCTCCTTCCCCGCCTTCTCTCTATTTCTCTTCTCCCTCCTTCTCTCTCCCTATTCCCTCTCGACGGACTCTCTCTCCTCTCTCGACACTCTCTCTCTCGACTCTCTCTCTCTCCCTCCTCCCTCTCCACTCTCTCTCTCTCTCACTCTCTCTCTCTTTTCTCTCTCACTCCTCTCATCTCTCTCCTCCGTTTCTCTCTCTCCCCTCTCTCATCTCTCTCTCTCTCTCTCTCTCTCCTCTCTCTCTCTTCATCTCTCTCTCTCTCCTCTCTCATCTCTCTCTCTCTCTCTCTCTCTCTCTCTCTCTCATCTCTCTTACTACTCTCTCTCTCTCTTCCTCTCATCCCTTTCTCTCCCTCTCTCCCTCTCTCTCTTTCTCTCCCCGGTGTCTCCTCCCTCTCTCACCACTTCACATCTCTCTCTCTCTCGTCTCTTGTCACGTCTCTGTTCTCTCCCTATCTCTCTCCTCTCTCTTTCTCTCTATCTATCTATCTATCTCTCTATCTATCTATCTATATCTATCTATATCTTTCCCCCTCTCTCTATCTCTCTTCTCCCTCCTTCTCTCTATTTCTCTCTCTCTCCCTCTCTCTCTTCCTCCCCCCTCCACGCCTCTCTCCGCACCTCTCTCTCTCTCCCTCTCTCTCTCTCTCTCTCTCTCTCTCTCTCTCTCTCTCTCTCTCTCTCTCTCTCTCTCTCTCTCTCTCTCTCTCTCTCTCTCCCCGATCCACCCCTCCCCTTCTTCCTATCTCCTCTATTTTTACCATCATTACTTTTCACTTCGTCTTTCCTTTTCGTCTCTCTCTGTCCATCTCCACTTCTGCCTTCAACTCTCCGCTTTCTATTTCCTCATCGCCCCGGTCTCTCTCTTTCTCTCTCTCATCCTCAACTTTGCGTCCTATTTTTGTGTTCTTTCGAACGCTTCCTCCCCCCTCCCCCCTCCCCCCTCCCCCCCTTGGCCTCGCCCCTTGACATCTGTTTCCTAGGCCTAAGTAACCCCCTTCGCTCCGATTTTGTTCTTTATTCTCACGAGAACTTTTTTCTCGTTCTCTCCATTTGTTCTGCTTCTCCTGAAATCACCCTCCCTCCCCACCATTAACGCTCTGAATCCGGGGGGATGGGGGAATGGGGATGGAGGTTGTATGAAGGGGGGAGAATAAAGTGGGGAAGGGGATGGTTGTATGAAGGGGGAGGATAAAGGGGGAGGGGGTGGTTGTATGATGAGGGAGGATAAAGGGGGAGGGGTGGTTGTATGAAGGGGGGAGGATAAAGGGGGAAGGGGGATCGACTTCGGGGGTGATATGGAGGGGGAGAGTGAAGGACTGGGGGGGGGGAGCTTGGGCACCCGAATGAAGTGGTAGGACATCATAGCGAACGTGGTTTAAATTGTTGTTTGGTGAGTTAGTTAACTGGTTATATGGGCGGGTGGGTTAAGCAATAGGTTAAGTACCAGAAGTTACGAATTATCATCACTATTACCACCTTCTTGTCGTCATTGGTATCACTGTCACCATTGCCATCGTCACTGTCATCATTATCATCACTGCAATCATTGTCATTATCATTGTCATCACTGCAATTGTTGCCATTATCATTATCATCACTGTTATCATTGTCATCACTGCAATCATTACCATCATCATTATCATCAACTGTCATCATCACTGTCATCATTATCCCCATTGTCATCATCATCATCACTGTTATCATTGTCAACACTGCAATCATTCCTATCATCATTATCATCAACTGTCATCATCACTGTCATCATTATCCCCATTGTCATCATTATCATCACTGTTATCATTGTCATCACTGCAATCATTGCCGTAATCATTATCATCAACTGTCATCATCACTGTCATCATTATCCCCATTGTCATCATTATCATTATCACCATTATTACAATCATCATTATCATATCCATAATTACCATTATCACCATCACAGAATCTTACCTGTGTTTCCCAGTATCACAATCTATTTGGATCATGATAGTGTAAAAACACACATAAGACTGAAGGAGTAAATTCTTCCCCTGTACAAGGCACTACACCAGGGGTGGGCAACCTCTGGCACGCGTGCCAATCATGGCACGTTATGGGGTTGACCCTGGCACGCCAGCTGGTCTTGAAATCTTGTTACATCATCGAAAAGCAACGCCACTACTTCAAACTAAAATAAAGGATCAAATTAAAACCAAATCGACGATGATTCAACATTTACTGCCATCCCCACTATATGTTTATGTCAATTTATTATTATTTACTATTTACCTGTTTGTTTATTATTTAACTTTACCTATTTACTTATTTACTTATTCTATTTATTATTATTGATATTATTATAATTCTTATTTATTTATCATTATTATCAGTTTTTTTTATCCGACCTAGTTATGGGCCAAATGGTCTCCTGTGGGCATGCTCCTCCTTTGTAATCCTTCGTAAAACAATGCATTTGAGTTAACGCTAACTTGCGTACTTTTAAGAAGCACTATTGGCGCGCAGAGTTCTGCACATCCAAGAAACTGTCAGTCTCTTCCCAAGGTTGCCAAACCCTGCACTACACCCACTGTCGTTACTAGGCCCTGTTCACACTAGCGTTTTGAACCGCGCGGTAACCGCAGCGGTACCGCATAGTCAAGGAAAAACTGCGCGGTTGTGTGTGAGCACCTCATCTGACACCACTTTGTTAATGCACACCAATGCAATTACAATGACACCATCGCCATTTAACCGCCGCGGTTCGAACCGCTAGTGTGAACAGGGACCAACCTACCGCGCATCCCCTCGGCACGCGGCTGCCCTACGCCCCCTACTTAGAGATGGTCTGCACAGCACCGCGCTGTATCCGCGGTTTACCCCGCTCGATCATCCGCTGCTTAAGGGCTGGACCGCGGCTTGGGCCTTGCAGAGCCCCCGGGGCATTTGCTATGCGGGTAACACAAGGGGATTGGCAACCCTATGCATTTATACACTGCCCCGCTTATCCGACACATCCATCACCATTGCCTAAACTCCCTACCTCCTCCTCCTCTTCCTCCTTCCTCCTCCTCCTCCTCCCACCTCCCAGATCCCCCCCCATTGGGTCCCCAAAGCCTGTAGGTTGATTTATCTTATTTTATTTTGTTTTATTTTATTTTATTCTATTTTATTTTATCTAATGTTTTTAAGGTCACGGACGGAGAATTTTCAGCTT
>NC_134812.1:12018630-12033630 GCF_046742065.1 Oratosquilla oratoria | reverse complement strand
ATTTATACGTACAAATTCATTATAACTTTAACACTAATATCATTTGCCTCTGATGCATGTAAATTTCTAAATTTTAAATATTTCTCATACTGTATATGTGGTTGTATTGCTTGGAGGCTGGTTTCTGACAGAAACCTAGGACCCTTAAAATATATCAAAGGGAAATGGAGTTTTTATTCGGCATATATCAATATTTTTTACAATTTATCTCATGAATCCTTCTAGAATCATGGGGACGACCAGCGCTCCCTGACACAATTCAAAATATAATCCATACATAATTCCTGAAAAATGCATCGATATGCTGTAGTAAATTACGGTACTTAATCGAATGACTCGTATGTTTACCTTGCAGTAATACTGTGAAATATTATGTTAAAGTTGTCACGCAATAATAGCAAATTGTATGACATCAATTGGTTTACTTGCTCTAAACTGTGAAAACAATTTGATCCTGACTTGATTTCCTATAGTAACTGGTGATTACCCCTTCCTTTGGTTCTGCAAATACATACAATAACTGTCATTCACAATGTCCGAATGCAACTAAAAAGGGTTTGGATTTGGATATATACGGGTTTAAAAAGTCTTATTCTTTTGAGTAAAATTTTTATCTGTACCCTAATTTTACGTTTTCTTCCATTGTCTTACTCATGAACAGAAAATAAAAAACTTGATGAGGTAGGGGTAACTACAAGAATATAATTTTAAAACATCGTATTTTTTCCATTTTGCTTTAAACTGAGGGCATAACATTGCCCACAGATCGGACCATACATGAGCTTTGAGCTCTCAAGTGTGAGGATGATAGTTTTCGATCACGAATCCAATACGCAGGCGGCATGGATCCCTGGGAGCAGATTCAGTTACCCAAGCGAGTACCACGACCCTTTTTTACAACAAATCACCTTTACATTTTTTTCTGCACAGAGGGATGATTTTCCGGCGATCATCCCTCTCCTACTATTAGCCGGATATGTAGAGACCAACTCTGACTCTACCACAAAATACACATGTCCAACATGCTCCAAATCCATCACTTCGATCCAACAGACAGAGCTTATTTCACTGCAACTCATGTACTGGGACCACCTCACTTGCATAACACTTGCTGACATAAAACAAATACACAAACACCTGGACCTGTTCTCTTTGCCGACCCACATAATCTCACTCCCACCATCCTACCCCAGCCTGTAACCTTACCCACAGCCCTATCCTTGCCATCCCCTTTCTCCCTTCCTCCTCCCCAAACATTCCTCTTCCTCCTTCTGACCCAGATCATAATCCTTCCCCACCAGTGCCACAACCCTGTACAACAACCTACAACACATAAAGACCACACAACCTCAACATCCTACAACATAACACTAATGGCACCAACACAAAAAGAAAACATGAACTTGAACACTTCTAACAACACAAGATACATGTTGCCATCATACAAGAAACAAAACTACAACACTCAAAAAACAAAAAAAAATCATAATTTCACGACCATACTGGCAGCAACAGCGGTGGACTCATCACCCTGATCCACCATTCCATCTGCTTCGTGGACACAAGTGCCACTACCAAAACCCTCCTTACTACCACAGACAACACCACTGAAACCCAATCAATCCAAGTTCGAACAGGTAACAAATCCACAATGACAATAGTTAAATGTACATCCCGCCCAGTCATACCCACAGTTCCAAACACCTTCAGGCCTAACCTTAACCAAATTGCCACTATCCCTAACCTTATCCTGGGTGGTGACTTCAATGCAAATTCATCGGCCTGGTATGTCGACAACCACGACACGGACAGAGGATTTGATCTACAAACACAACTTGACTCACTGACCATCATGAAGAACACTCATAATCACACACATATTACCAATCAAGCCCTCTACACTCACTCCTCTCCTGATGTCACCTTCTGTTCCCCTTGCCTAACCCCAACAACTTCATGGAAAGTGGTCAGAGCCCTCAGATCCAACCACCTTCCAATCATCATCATTACCAAAGCACGATGCACCCCAGTTGGCTCAACACACATGAGAAAATCATCACCATCCCTAAACCCAATAGTTCCAGCATCACGTTGCACAATCACACGTTTTTGCATCTCCTCTAAAGTCAAAGAACATCTCATACAACTCGTCACACTACATACCCCCTTGCTAAATCACAACTGTTTTAGACCCATATACTCCAAAAACACTCTTCTGATAAATCTCACACAAAGTGTTTTTGATGGCATCAATTCAGATAAGCCCCGACACAGAACATTTCTCACATTATACATCAGTAAAGCTTTCGATGCCATCCCCCATCACAAGCTCACAAACAAAATATATAACATAGACATCCAAAAGACGGCTGGCCAATTATCTGGCAAGTAGAAATGCCTGTCATATAATGACCAATCGTTGCACACCAAAATTTTTAAAGAACGGAGTATCACAATAAGCCCACACCCGACACCCCAGAAATACAAATTCTTCTTATGCAGACAACATAACAATTATGTGCACACACTGCAATGCAGACAAAGCTGCAGAAATACTACCATACCTCTATACACTCAATACCTGGTTCACTACAAATAGACAACATAGCACCATCTAAATCTACAGCCACACTTCTCACCAATTGGACACCAGAAAACAAATACATACCACACCTTTCTATCAACAACACTCTCATACCACACACACATACACCCAAAATTCTTGGTGTAACATACAATACATCCATGTCATTCAAATAACACATCACAAGCATAACACTTAGATTTAATGTATTTAAATCAATTGCAGGTACAATATTTGGACAAAACAAAGAAACTATTACTACAGTATACAAAGTATGCATATGCTCAGTGATGAAATATGTGAGCACCATATAGGCCCCTCATCTCACTAGGACACACCACAATACCCTTCACACCATACAAAACAAAACCACAAAGACAATTACAGGCTGCACAAATACAACACCTACAGACCATTTACACCATGAAATGAAAGTCCTCAAAGTCAAGGATCATCTTCACCTACAGACCATTTACACCATGAAATGAAAGTCCTCAAAGTCAAGGATCATCTTGATACAAGAGGCACACAAACACTTTCCACAATCTCTACAAACACAGCACACCCACTACACTACATAGCAAACACCCACACACACCAAGAAACATCAAAACAACACCCAAATACCTATATCACACACAAATACTTCCTTCTCTTTTTCCACAACCACCAAACACCAGTTTCCAGAAGCATATCCATAATCATATCATTCACTGCACCAACAAATTGAAAGACAATACATTGTTGTATGCCAGACCCCCTGATATCCATCCCTCTGAATCCTCTCTCCCCCGAAAGGACAGAGTCCACCTGCCCAGACTCTGATGCGGCCACCATCCATCCCTTCTAATCTACCAAAAGAGCCTGGATGACTGCATTGCAGACAAATGCCAAGGATGTAACTCTTCACCCCACACTATACATTATGGAAGACTACATTGTGTATGATCACACACCAGTAACACAACATACACTCTATTAAAAAGGATTTGTGGGAAAATCACATTCCAGCTGTGGAATGCCTCAGGGAGAAGGAACTGCTCAGCCAGGCAGTCTAAGGAACAACAACAAAGAACGTGGTGAATCAGTGATAAAATTCCAGACTCACACAGCAAGCACGGATATTTAACATGAAACTTAAGTTTTCCAGGAACTCCTAACCTAATGTAACCTAACATAACCATTCCACAGGAAAAAACAATTCAAATGCAAAAAAGAAAATGTTATTGTGATACTGGAATGGAACCAGAGCACTAAGTCACTGCCTCATACTTTGCATTAGCACACCTGATGGGAATTGATCCCAACAGGCACCATGAGGAGGTGGTACATCTCCAGGTGGTCTTTCTCCGGGAAGAAAAGTCTGGAAGTAAAAAGATGATGATGATATGGTTTAACGTCACAAACTCCCACCTATTGGAAGGCTAGGACAGTGCCCCTCACAGAGGGCTTTGTAGCATGGAATTTAATGAACCATGCCCTTGGTTCAACTTTGCTGGTGGCAGGATTCGAACCGCCATCCCCTTGACCTTCGCCGCAAGTAACGACGCCCTAACCTGCTCAGCCAGCGAGCTTCCTTAAAAAGAGCAGATGGAAAAAAGCCAGGGTCGTAGCCGGGAATAAAATTTTGGAGAGTTGCCACTGTACTGTGTCCACACACGCATACATATAATCATTAATAATATTTTGTATGCCTGTAATGATAGCTACAATTCTATGTATATACATCATGTATCACAAATTCACCATAAACTTAGTTTATTTTTGTAAGTTTTCTGGTGTAGTGTATTTATAATACTTTTGAGTAAAAATCAATTTGGGGGGCTAATTAGATTTTTGGGGGAGCTAAGGCCCCCCTCCATAGCCCCCCATGGCTGTGGCCCTGGAAAAAAAAACAGTAAGACCAAATTGAACTAGTTAACACTGAAGTACACCTGGCCATAACCCTTCCACCACCTTCATTAAGAAACAACAAACCTTCTAGCAAGAGGAAAAGCAAACACAGACTTCAATGCCATACAGTGATAACAATGAAGCAGAGATGCTCTTTGTTTATAGAGGCACCTGACCCCCACCCCCATGTAAAATGCAGATTCCACTTCTGAAAAAAAGGCATCAACTTGGTGACATCCTCAGTCAGGGTGTGTTTATGCCTCAGCTGGATAAAACTATATTGCATTAATTAAAATAAAATCCCTTAAATCTTTTGCAATGGTAACAACTACATATATCAAAAGGCCCTTTCCCCCTTAAAAGGGAAGGGGGAGGGTTGTCAAAGTCAAACTATACACCTACTTTACACCCATCCAAAACCCCAGTTGTTGCCCCTTCCATCTTAGTTCCTTGTAGATGAAGCGTCATCCCTACTGCTCAGGCCATAGGCAGTGCAGCATGAGACCTACTGCATATATCCAATTGATATACTTATTTGAGGGGGCAGACTCGAGGAAAAATGAGGTCTCAATTAACAAACCTCAGTAGGTCACGAGACTGACTCCTCAAATGAACAAAATAGTCCTTCACTAGCCAGAATCATTGCACTGCCCCTGGTCTCTTTTGTACAAGACCTGCATCCTCCAGGAAACAGAAAAGAGATTCCAGTGGGGACCACAAGTTACTTAGAGAAGTGATATTATTAACCAGAATAAAATATGTGAACTATGTCATTGAGGCACCCCTATATCTATCTATATACCAAAGGCTTCTTCCTCCTTACAAGGGATGTGGCAGCAGCAGCAGCAGTGACAGTGATGATGATGGTATGGTTTAATGTCACAAACTCCCTCCTATTGGGAGGCTAGCACGGTGCCCCTTACAGAAGATTTTGTAGTGTGGAATTTAATGAACCATGTCCTTAGTTTAACTTCACCACTGGCAGGGTTCGAACCACCATCCTCTCGACTTTTGCCGCAAGTAACAATGCACTAACCCGTTCAGCCAGCAAGTTTCCACAAGGGAGGTAACCAAGTTAAAGGCACACACCCACTCCCATCCACCACTTTCATTTCCCTCTTATCTTAGCTTCTCATGGATGAAAGGATCATCCCTGTCTCCTGCCCACTGCCCAGGTCAGAAGCAATGCAGCAAGGCACAGCACATCCGTGGCAGGGCCACTTCACTTACACAGTGACCACAATGTCCATCCATCCATATACCATGAGCTTTTTCCCCCTTACAAGGGAGGTAGCCAAAGTCAAAAGGCATATACCCACTTCCACCCATTCCACTTCCATCCACTACCCTTTCCTCCCTCTCATCTTAGCTCCTCGTGGATGACCACTATGTACAGTACTATGCTTTAGCACCTATAATCACATATTCTGGTGCATTCTTTTACAATGAAAGGTCCTCATAATTTGTTCTTTTATCATCTTCCACTTTCTAGATTTAATTGTTAGTTAAAATAAAAGGAAGAAAACCACATTAACATAAAATATTTTTATTGGAAAATATACCCAATCATTCCATTTTTATAGCCCTTTACAAATATAACAAATGCTATTTGTCGTAGCATATCACCGTAATTCCCAATCAACAAAATACAAAACATTAAAACAGTTAATAATATCATCTGTACATTTGCCTCCTCCCATATTTCACATGCATTTTAAAAACCTTTTGGTCACCTTGACCCTACATTCCCAACCTAATATAACGGAACAGGATTCCTACATATATACGAGTATAATACACCATTTTAATGTAGGACAATTTAGGCACAGAAATGAAACCATATATTCAGTTAAACTGTAACACAGTTGTGGATGGTGATACATTATGGCAATACATTTAAAATGCTGCAGTCACATATCTAGTAGCCTCAAAATACAATTAAAAATACTGGCTCAAAATATTGCCCTCAATCCTGAGAATGTTACCAACACCACAACTATCTCACAGTTTTACAAACACGGATGTGCGTCTTTTTAACTTATTAACAATGTTTCAACTCTAGTCTCAACCTGAGGAAGACGATATCAACAGCTGACATGTCAGTATGAGGCCTTGAGTGAAATTCCTTTGGTTAAGGGAGTTAATTGAAAGACTTGAACCTTTCACAATGGTGACCTTTCCTTAACTGAACAAAATACGATATTGGTCATGACAAAAACAATATATGCCCTTATACTAGAGGTTAATATTTCCTTTGAAACCAAACTATTGAACTAAATATAGAAGTAAACCATCTTGCTCCTTACCTGTTGTCATTCTCTCATGTGTTATAACTAAGAATACAGTTCCTTCATTTGATTAACATTCAATACGTATACATAACAAAAAACTATGGAACAAATGGATTTGACAGTTCTTTGTGTGTTTGGGGGGGGGGGGTGTAAACATACACACACATATACCATGAGCCATGCCCTCCTCATAAGGGTATAGTCAAATTCCTCTAATAATGTCCCAGGAAAGTTTGTATACATATCTACCCACTTAGTGAAAGCCAAGGATTGGCAATAGGAGATTCCCATTAACCCCTTCGTTACCGACCCGTCAACCTTACGTAAACAAACGTTTCAAATCGTCCCACGAATGGCTGGAGCCTTATGTTTGTAAACACAGACACTTGCCACCACATGGGTAGAAATAACCCAGAGACCGAGGCCTTGAGAGCCCTCAATACACACAGCTTATAACTGTGACACGTGCGTGTCACAGGGAGCACGCTCGGTTCCTGGCGGGTGCACTCAGCCGTGACACTCAGGTGTCACAAAACACACATCCGGTACTCAAGGGGTTAAGGGCCAATCAATCCACTGTCGCCTCAAATTTCACAAAGTGGGGGAAAAAAAAAGTTGCACACAGTGGTTGACAGCAGTTCTAGGAACTTCCCAAAGACCTCTCTGGGAGGGAACTTTGGACTGATGTCTGTGTTGTGTCAGTATGGGACAGTTTCTGTCATGGACTTAGTGAAAATTGTAAGAAATACAGCTGAAGGAGGTCAAATCAAGTGTTTTTAAACATCCACAGTACAAAGAGTAAAAAATACTTGTACAAGACATACATCAAAGAGTTCTTGATCATGTGTACAGTACAACATACTGTATCTTCTATAAGTAGTACATAAGAACATAAGAATGAAGGAAACTGCAAGAGACCATAAGGCCTACACTAGGCAGTTCCAAGGAAAATGAAAGGAATGTTTGAATCCAGTACGCTAAACAGGGATACTTGTAGCTGCTTCCTGACAGGTCGATGGACTAGAGGCCGTAACATACATCATTCATTGTGTGTTCTGAAGTCATTCAGTACTTTGACACCCAGATAGTCAGAGAACCTTACTGGGTCCCTCTATGACGTCTTTTTATCTCAAAGAGAAAACATCAAAATCTCAAGAGATATGACATAGAAATCCCCCATCCTTTTAACTACAGGTTATTAAAGATACTGGATGACCCTACAGACACTAGTGAATGATCCTGATATCGGCTCTAACGCCTGTTAAAAAAAAAAGATAAATGCGTATCAAAACCGTGACATTCAATTTTAATATACCCCCTGCCTTACGTAGCTATGTTTCAACCTCTAACACCACCACACCTTCATCCCCCGCACAAATTTAGTCAAGTCCTACTTTCTAAAATATCTTCCGAACCAAATATCTATTCCTCCTCTGCTCTATTCACAATACCATCCCCTTCTACCATGTTCTAGTGACCACAGGCTGAACCTTTACTCTAAATTACTCAGTGTACTAGTAGGCTTCACAGATCTTCTTACAGTTACTGACAAGGAGAGAAAGAGAGAGAGACAATGAGATATGCCCATAATGGATCTTCATCCATTTGACTTCATGTCAACCTCTTCCCCAAATTGTTACAACTTAAACTCTAAAGAGGCACCTCATTTGGTTCAAGGGAACATCACAGACAACTTCCGTAAGGCTCGTTCATGCCACACATAGGTTCAAGATACCTGAACACTTTCCTATTCCAAGTTCCAGGCTCACCATCAGCTAACAGCCTTTGTGTTAGTATGATACATACAAACATATACAGTAAGTCCTCGTTATACAGTACATATGCATTCCTGAAATCCTTACCACAAATTGAAGTTACCGTATACCGAACCCATTATAACATGTAATAATAGGATATGGCAGACGTACCTTCTCCCTGCTCTTTCCTCTTCAAAATATCTAGTGGATACCGTATCTGTGAATTTTTCTTACCGTAAATAGAATCGAGGGTAGTAATTACCAAATACCGTAACTGTGAATATACCGGATATAGAATTACCGTATAAGGAGGACTCACTGTACCAAAGACTCTTTCCCCCTTACAAGGGAGGTAGCTAAAAACAAAGGCATAAAATCCACTCCCACCAATTCCATTCTCACATACTCCACTCCCCCTCCCCCCCTCCCTCTTATCTTGGCTCCTCCTGGATGACAGGTCACCCCTGCATCTTGCCCACAGCCCTGGATCAGAAGCAGTGTCGCAAAACACAGCACATCCATAGCAAGGCCATTTCACTAAATCAGTAACCCCCCCACCCCACCCCTCCATCCCCTTATGCAGAAAATAGTGTTAGCATAACCTCTTCAAAACTGGGTATCATAAAGAAATACACATTGTTATTGGTTTTACATCGAGTCTACACAAATGACAACCTTGGGCATTCCAAAATAATTCTATATCCATTAAGTAACAAATAACAAGGGATACATTGCACACATAGTTACATCAAAGGTTCCACCCCCTCATGCAATAACAGGTGTAATTTCCATATAAGATGTTTATCTTACTCTGTGTGTGCCTTCTTCTTTTCAATGTCCCACATAATAAATTTGTTGACTGCCTTCATAAAGCCAATGAAGAACCATGTAGGGAGGTTGTCAGTAATCCATGCCTGCAAATTAAAAAATAAAAAGGAGTCATATAATGTACAAATTTGTTATAGAAAAAAGGAAAAATGGAGAGAGAGAGAGAGGGAGAGAAAGAGAGAGAAAGAGAGAGAGAAAGAGAAAGAGAAAGAGAAAGAGAGAGAGAGAGAGAGAGAGCGAGAGAGAGAGAGAGTGACAGAGGAGAGAGAGAAAGAGAGAGGAGGGAGAGAGGAGAGGGAGAGAGAGAGACGAGAGGGAAAGAGAGGAGAGGGGGAGAGAGAGAGAGGGAGAGAGAGAGAGGGAGAGAGAGAGAGGAGAGAGAGAGAGAGAGGAGAGAGAGAGAGGGGAGAGAGGGGAGAGAGAGAGAGAGAGAGAGAGAGAGAGAGAAGAGGGGAGAGAGAGAGAGAGAGAGAGTGAGAGAGAGAGAGAGAGAGAGAGAGAGAGAGAGAGAGAGAGAGAGAGAGAGAGAGAGAGGGAGAGAGAGAGAGGGAGAGAGAGAGAGAGGGAGAGGGAGAGGGAGGGAGAGGGAGAGAGAGAGTGAGAGGGAGAGAGGGAGAGAGAGAGAGAGAGGGAGAGAGAGAGAGAGAGGGAGAGAGAGAGAGAGAAAGAGGGGGAGAGAAAGAGGGGAGAGAGAAAGAGGGGGAGAGAGAAAGAGGGGGAGAGAGAGAGAGGGGGAGAGAGAGAAAGAGGGGGAGAAAGAGAAAGAGGGGGAGAAAGAGAAAGAGGGGGAGAAAGAGGGGGAGAGAGAGAGAGAGGGGGTTGAAGAGAGAGAGATGGTTGAAGAGAGAGAGAGGGCTGAAGAGAGAGAGATGGTTGAAGAGAGAGAGAGGGCTGAAGAGAGAGAGGGCTGAAGAGAGATAGAGAGGGAGGGAGAAAGAGGGGGAGAGAGAGAAAGAGGGGGAGAGAGAAAGAGGGGGAGAGAGAGAAAGAGGGGGAGAGAGAGAAAGAGGGGGAGAGAGAGAAAGAGGGGGAGAGAGAGAAAGAGGGGGAGAGAGAGAAAGAGGGGGAGAGAGAGAAAGAGGGGGAGAGAGAGAAAGAGGGGGAGAGAGAAAGAGGGGGAGAGAGAGAGAGAGAGAGAGAGAGAGACAGCAAGAGGGGGAGAGAGAGAGAGACAGCAAGAGGGGGAGAGAGAGAGAGACAGCAAGAGGGGGAGAGAGAGAGAGACAGCAAGAGGGGGAGAGAGAGAGAGACAGCAAGAGGGGGAGAGAGACAGCAAGAGGGGGAGAGAGAGAGAGAAAGAGGGGAGGAGAAAGAGAGAGAAAGAGGGGAGGAGAGAGAGAAAGAGAGAGAAAGAGGGGAGGAGAAAGAGAAAGAGTGGAGAGAGAGAGGAAGGGGGAAGGAGAGAGAGAGAGAGAAAGAGGTGGAGAGAGAGAGAAAGAGGTGGAGAGAGAGAGAAAGAGGTGGAGAGAGAAAGAGGTGGAGAGAGAGAAAGAGGGGGAGAGAGAGAAAGAGGGGGAGAGAGAGAAAGAGGGGGAGAGAGAGGGAGAAAGAGGGGGGAGAGAGAAAGAGGGGAGAGAGAGAGAAAGAGGGGAGAGAGAGAGAGAGAGAGGGGGGAGAGAGAAAGAGGGGAGAGAGAGAGAGAGAGAGAGGGGGGAGGGAGAGAGAAAGAGGGGGAGAGAAAGAGGGGGAGAGAAAGAGGGGGAGAGAAAGAGGGGGAGAGAAAGAGGGGGAGAGAAAGAGGGGGAGAGAAAGAGGGGGAGGGAGAGAAAGAGGGGGAGAGAGAAAGAGGGGGAGAGAGAGAAAGAGGGGGAGAGAGAGAAAGAGGGGGAGAGAGAGAAAGAAGGGGAGAGAGAGAGAAAGAGGGGGAGAGAGAGAGGAGAAAAGAGGGGGGGGAGAGAGAGAACAGGGGGAGAGAGAAGAGAGAGGGGGAGAGAGGGAGAGAGGAAAGGGGGAGAGAGAGAAGAGAGAAGAGGGGGAGAGAGAGAGAAGAGGGGGAGAGAGAAATAAGAGGGGGAGAGAGAGAGAAGAGGGGGAGAGAGAAAGAGGGGGAGAGAGAAAGAGGGGGAGAGAGAAAGAGGGGGAGAGAGAAAGAGAGAAAGAGGGGGAGTAACCGCTGCGTTCAGGAACCTAAGGTACCCAGAGGGCATGTTAGGGACGTCACTACGGAAAGCCATTAAAATCAGACAGAGGAAAGGATGTGAAGAGAGGACAAATTTTACGATACCTTGTGGTTCTAACTCTGGCCTCTCTCACATGCTTTCCAAAACGTTTGAGACAGACAGGACTCATCATAGTAAATGACACAGGGAAGAAAATAGGACACTTGACCACCAACAGAACCAAGACAAACCGTGACAATAGCATCGTTTACAAATTCCCTGCAAAGGATGTGACTGTGCATACTACGGAGAGACATACAGAGGACTTAACAACAGACTCAAGGAACACAAAGCGGACATTAGACACCACCGAGAAACCAACGCTCTAGTTAACCACATTGACACAGAGGGACATTTGCCTAAATGGGAGGGTTCCACCATTCTAGCTAAAGGTGAAAAATAAGATGCGGGAAAAGTGGAAAAAAGTCCTCACCAGCCCCACTGAAATGCAAAAAACTCGTTTCAAGTGCTGGCAAATCTGCAGGAAGAAGGAAACTAATGAAATCCAAGAGAAGAAGGAAAGGGGCAGACGCTGGATCCCTGCCCACAGGTAAGATTTTGGTAGTAGGAGACAGTCAAGTGAGGTATTTAGACAGGGTTTTCTGCGACAAAGATAGGAAGCATAGGACGCAGGTGTGTTTCCCGGCGCGGGCATAGGTGATGTTAGAGATAGGATTGAAGAGTGTCTAGTAGGGGAAGGTAAGGACCCAGTAGTTTGCTTAAGTGCCGGAGGAAATGATATAGGTAAGGTAGGGAGTGAGGAATTATTTGCGCGGTACCGAGATGCGCTAGACACGATCAGAATTAGGGGATGGGTTCTGTTTTATTTGGAATCCTTCCGAGGCATAGAGTTGGAGGCATGTGGAATTCCAGGGCTATTGCAATGAATTGCAGGTTGGTAAAACATTGTACGGCTAATGAATGGGCATTTGTCGACAACTGGGACCGCTTTTATGGTAAGAATCACCTATACACAAGGGACGGAGTGCACTTGTCTCCAAATGATTTCGGCTCCTTGCTGAATCCCTTGAGCGAGAAGTAGGCATCCTATAGGGTTTTTCGGGTAGATTATGTGGGAGTAGGGGGGGAAGTATCGGAATATAGTTTAGGAAATAGAAACAACTTAGAGGACTGTACAAAAAATCACCAAAGCAGGTGGAGGGAAGAGATAAACTTAAAGTTTACTATACAAATAGTAGGAGCATAATTAACAAAATTGATTTGCTGCGAGGTAAACCATGCGTAGAAAATTTCGATATTATAGCCATTACTGAATCCTGGATCAACATGGCTGATAAACATTTCCTTCCGGAAATCGAAATAGAAGGATATAAGTTTTTTTCATAAGGATAGGGTCGACAGGAATGGGGGAGGTGTAGCACTTTTCGTTAAAAATACATTAAACTGTATTATCAACAATTCGATTAAGGAAGAGGACTGTACGGAATCTATTTGGGTAGAGATTATAGGCAGAATAAGAAAGTTATTATTGGCGTCCTTGTATAGACCTCCTAACCTTAGCATTGAGCAGACTGGATTCCCTAATTCATGAAATTCATAGAGCGTCCCAGTACAAAAAACGTTGTAATCATGGGAGATTTTAACTATAGAAACATTGACTGGGAAACTTTAATAGGAGATCATGAAGCGAAACAATTCCTAGATGTGGTGCAGGCTAATTTCCTAAAACAAATGATTACGATCCTACGAGGGGGCAAAATACCCTGGACTTAATTCTAACAAATAATGAGCACCAAATTAGCCGCATAATAGTTGGGCGATAGTCTAGGCTTTAGCGATCATCAAGAAATAAGATTTAATATTATTTGGGAAAAAAAAATAAAAAGTACAAATAATGTTCAAGTACCAGACTTCAGGAAAGCAAACGTTTAAAACATTCTTGATTCTCGTTGCGGGGCTGATAGTCAGAAGTGGGGCAAGGAGGATACGCGTACCTTGGGTCAGGTCTGGGTCAAAGAGAGAAATACGCTTACCTTAGGTCAGGTCTGGGTCAAAGAGAGTGATGCGCGTGCCTTGGGTCAGGTCGATTCGGGGCGACGGCCCAAAAATCAGGTCAGTACTTTGGATGAGATGTATAGCAATCTGGCAGATCTAATTATTAATGCACAAAACACATTTATCCCCCTAAAGTCAATACGAAAAAATAGTAATACTCCCAAATGGATGACGGACAGATTGAAACATGAGATCGGAATTAAAAGAGGACTTTACGTAAAAATAAAAAACGGGGAATCACACCTTAGATCAAGATATAACGAAATGGCAAAGCTGGTTAAAAGGAATACACGTTCAGCGAAACGTAATTATGAAATCAAGGTTGCCAGTCAAGCAAAATCCAACCCAAAGGGTTTCTTTCACCTCTATAGAACAAAAAATAAAGAAAGAATAGGACCAATTAAAAACGACGAAAATGTCATGATAGAATCGGAAGAAAAAATGAGTGAGGAGTTTAACAATTATTTTCTATCGGTGTTTACTAATGAGAGGTTAGATAAAGTACCTGACTGCGATCCGATTTTCAGAGGGGATGAAGAAAATAGCCTAACTAATATCAGCATTAGTAAAGAAGAAGTTATCAAGCAGATTGACAGACTTAAAGCTACAAAATCTCCGGGTCCGGACGAAATTTTTCCAAGAATGCTTAAAGAGTGTAAATTTGAAATCTGCGACCAGTTAACTGAAATATTCAATAAATCGGTAGACACTGGTTCTGTTCCAACTGCTTGGAGGCAGGCAAACGTTGTTCCTGTTTTTAAGAAGGGAGATAGATCGACCATATGCAACTACAGGCCAATCAGTTTGACATCAGTTATAGGAAAAATGCTTGAATCAATAATAGTAAATAGACTCAGAGAACACATTGAAGGGCATAATTTAATTCGTGATTCACAGCATGGTTTCTCCAAAGGTAAGTCATGCGTGACTAATCTTCTATCCTTTTACACTAAGGTATATAAGGCGTCAGACAACAATGAAAATTACGATGTTATTTACCTTGACTTTAGCAAAGCGTTCGACAAAGTGCCACACCAGAGACTACTAAATAAAATCAAAGCCCATGGCATAGGAGGAAAAGTGTTAGAATGGATTAGAGCTTGGATTAGTAACAGAAAACAGCGGGTCACCATAAATGGAATAAAATCTAGGTGGGGCAATGTTACTAGCGGGGTCCCCCAGGGCTCGGTTTTGGGTCCCTTATTGTTCATTATGTATATAAACGACTTAGACGATGGGTTAAATAGTGATGTTAGTAAGTTTGCGGACGACACTAAAATAGGACGCCTAATTAGGTCAGGAGAAGACGCCCAGATTCTGCAGGATGATCTTAATAAACTGTTAACATGGTCGGTGAAATGGCAAATGAACTTCAATATCTCTAAGTGTAGCGTGTTAAACGTAGGGCTGCACAACCCCAAAAATAGATACAACTTAGATGACACGTTTTTAGAAAAATCTGAGTGCGAGAG
>NC_134812.1:11988630-12013630 GCF_046742065.1 Oratosquilla oratoria | reverse complement strand
CCTGCCCATGACTGAAATAATTTCAGTATCACTGCACTACATGGAAGCTCGCTGGCCTAGCGGGTTAGGGCATCGTTACTTGTGGCAATGGTCGAGGAGATTGCGATTCGAACCCCACCACCAGCAAAGTTGAACCAAGGACATGGTTCATTAAATTCCAAGCTACAAAGCCCTCTGTAAAGGGGCACCGACCTAGCCTCCCAATAGGGGGGAGTTTGTGACGTTAAACCATATCTAAACCATATCACTGCACTGCGGGTTGTTACTCCAACTATCGTGGGTGGGGAGTTGGGGATGTGTATACGTATAAGGTCACAGTATTACATACAGATCGGTCATGTAAGCTCTGAGCTCTCATCCGGGAGGTTAATAACTGTCGATCATGAGTCCAACATGTGATCCAAGACCATGGTGAATGTCTACTTTCTCCCACATTTGGAATCTCTACTTCCCAACACATCCCTACCATTAACCACTTTGGTACAATGACACCTACATAGGCATCATGAGGCACAAGTGGGTACTCGAGAATGCTGGTGTCGGCATTTTTATTATATATTTTTTTTGTACATGAGTTATCCCCGGATTCTGTGACCTGGTTTGATCACGTTTTCTGTGTTTATTATTACTCAGAGTAAAAGAGAATGAGTAATACAGCAGTGACTTTATATTTTATAATACGTGGAGAAGTTAACTCATACCAAAGTGGTTATGGCTGGATTTTGACCTAAACATAGTTGTGATAGTGTGGTTCTTATAATTGTACTAGTGTGGTTATTGCTATCTGTCTATACACCAAAGGTTTATTCCCCCCTTTTATAAGGGACAGTCACCCAAGGCATTCACCCACCCACCCTGACCCATCCCAGTGCCATCTGTCACCCATTTCTTCCCCTTTCATCTTAGCTCTTCATGGAGCAAACTGGCACCGATAGTGGCACTAATTATCTGCAACAGCAGGGGGGTTGAGTTTATACAATTTGTTTAACCATTCTATTTATGTATGTATGTAACTGTTAAAAATACAAATACATACAGATACAGTAAACCCTCGATATAACGGATGATAGGGGGACAGGGGCCTGTTGTTATATCCGAAGATCCATTATAACAGAGGATCCATTATATCCGATGGAAATACCGGACAGATCCGTTATATCCCAAAGTTTGTCCAGTATTAGAAATTAGTAGGATTAGAAATTACAGTAAACCCTCGACATAACGGACAATATGGGGACAGGGGTCTCTTGTTACATCCAAAGACCCATTATAACCAAGGTTCCGTCACTATAACGGATGAAAATCCATTATAACCGAAGATCCCTTGCTATAATGGATTTTCATCCGTTATAGCGAGGGTTTGTCCGGTCAGATTTTTTGTCCATTATATCCGTCATCTGGTATATCGAGATCCATTATATCAAGGGTTTACTATAAATGGCTTGGCTAACCATTCTCAAGAACTGCATAATATTTAGCGTAAGATGCATTATACACAATCATGCACGCAAACAACACAACATACACTCTATAAAGGATTTGTGGGAAAACCCAGTTTCGGCTGTGGCATTCCTTGGGGAGACGGGACTGCTCGGACAGACAGTCTAGGGAACAACAACAACAACAACAACTGCATAATATAATGCATATACTGTTCAATACAATCTTTCTTCAAACTTACTTGGTCGATGGACAAAGCTGCTGAAACTTGTCATATTGGTGGAGACGTAAGAAGGAATGACAGTTTGAATGGTGATCCCTTTGCCTTGAATTTCTTCCTCCAGTGCGACAGAAAAGTAGCGCACGAAGGCCTAGAAATAAACCAAAGGAATTCACTAGCAAATCCATGATTTCTATACATACATACATACATATACCAAGACTTTTTCCCCCTTACCAGGGAGGTAGCCAAAAAGGACAAGGCATAAAATCATTCCCACCCACTCCATACCCGAAAAACACTCCACACCCCTCCACCCTCCCTCCCATCTTAGCACCTCCTAGATGACGGGTCATCCCTGCATAGAAATCTCAGCAAAGGCAGAGATTTCTATGCTTTTGAGATTTATCCATTTCCCTAATTCTACTTGTTCCTTCATCTACCATCTTTCTCCCACACCTGAGTGAACAGATATCTTTAAACATGACCCGATGGCACAGTGGTAGCATTCACAACCGCTGCTATAGTTATCAGAGTTCAAATCCTGCCCAGGGCTGAAATAATTTCAGTATCGCTGCGCTGCAAGTTGTTACTCCAACTCTCGTGGGCAGGGAATTGGGGCATGTGCGCATGTAAGGTCACAGCATTACCCATAGATCGGTCATATACAAGCTCTGAGCTCTCTTCCAAGAGGGTAAAACCTGTCAATCATGAGTCCAACACGTGATCCAAGACCACACCTCCATCACTTGAGAGTTCAAAGGCTGATATAATAATGAACAAAAATCAAGATAACACCAAGGTGCATTTGCCCTGTAAATCCATTAATAATATAATTACAATATATTGTTATGCATAACATATTGGATTAAAAAATCACACATTATCTTTTATGTCACTTAGGAAATGTACTGCACTGTATTTCTGTATTCCTCACAAAACTATGAGTTCTGGAAGTTCACTGTCAGTGGACTTTATAACATACATACATACATGTACCAAAGGCTTTTTTCCCCCTTATATAAAGGGAGGTAGCCAAAAAACAAAGGCATAAAAACCACTCACACCCATTCCATCCCTATCATACTCCACTCCCCTCCACCCTCTTATCTTGGGACCTCCTGGCCCACTTTATGACAAGGTTCATATAAATCCACACATATTTCTAACAAAGTAAACACACGTGCATCCCGTTGATGGATGAATGTAATGATAAAAGTGTAGGTTAACCTTACTATAGCCCTCTCCCAAACACACCCTATCCAAAACAACCAATACTAACAGCACAAAGTGGCTAAGCTTGGGAGAGGAACCCAATTGCATATTTAGAAAACCAAAAAGAACAGACAACTAATATGTGCATTATTTTGATGTGTCAGCTGTGTTTAAGATCACATCAAGTGTACATACATACACCAAAGGCTTTTTCCCCCTTACAAAGGAGGTAGCCAAAAAATAAAGGCATAAAAGCCACTCCCCTCCCTCTTGTGTCCCCTCATGCAAAAAATAGAAAAAACAGATAAATCTCTTCAGGCTGCATCAAAACATCCTTCATACACAACCATTCTCCACTTATCCCAATACCTGCCTTCTCCCTTCCTTGCTCAACAGACATTCCCCTCAGGCTCAAAACTCCTTTTGCCCCATCCATCAATCCATCTATCTTCGGTCACCCCATTAAGTTCACCCCATCCACCTCTGCTTTCCACACCTCTTTTGCTAATCTTTCTTCATTCATTCTTTCAAAGTGTCCAAACCATCCCAATAATCTTTCATCAGCCCTACCTGCCAGTTCCCTGTTCACCCCTGCTCTCCTCCTCACCTCCTCACTTCTCACTCTATCCAACCCTTATATAACCCAAGTTATCTGTACCTAGAAAGAACAAGATGCAATTACATATACTTTTTTTTTTCCTTCTTTCTGTCGGGAGTGGTGACTATGCAGAGGTGAGTTGAATGCAGGAAAAAGTGGAGTATGAGGCCATCTAGCTCAGTAGTGTACTGTACTATACTGTTTACTATTCCCTGTTCTTGTTTCTCTTGCATTTTGATATAAAAAAGTTTTTAAAGTTTTTCCTTATTCAGATAAGGAAATGGAAGCCAGGAGCATTTTCAGGAAGTTAGAAAAAATTCACAGATTTTCAAAATACATGGGGCTCTTACCAAAATACATGGGTATCTCTCTTACCTAGCCCCCATGTATGTTAAGGGATAACTATATTTGTGGGAGAAGAGACCCTGTGATTTACCACGATCCTGGACCACAAGTTGGACTCATGAATTAGAAGAGATGATGTTAAAAGTATATCAATAACAAACCCAAACCCAAATACCACTTTATTTACCTTAGATGCTGCATAGATGCCCATGTAGGGTATAGGTCCTGTGGAGGCAATGGAAGCCACATTGATAATTGCCCCTTTGCCCCGCTGTACCATAGATGGCAGCACAATCCGCGCCATAGATGTCACCGATCCCATGTTCACATTTATGTGACTCCAGTTGTCATGATCCGAAACTTCAGTATAAGGCATCGGCTGAGAGAGCATTACGCCTACATTGTTCACTAATGAAAAAAAGAAAGGAGCGGATTATACACTTTCTAAACTTGTATTGAATACATACATACATACGCTAAAGGCTTTCCCCCCCCTTATAAGGGAGGTAGCCAAAATACAAAACCATAAAAACCACTCCCAATTCCAATATTTGTATTAAATGCTCTAATAATGAGTATTTTGATAAAGGTACACTTTATCAGTTGTCTCAATACAAACTTCTATGTATAGAATATTGTATCAAGACAACTGATAAGGTGTGCCCTCATCTAAATATTCTTGTTATTATATACATACATACATATACCAAAGGCTTTTCCCCCTTACAAGGAAGGTAGCCAAAAAATATACATACATGCATACATACATATACCAAGGCTTTTTCCCCCTTACAAGGGAGGTAGCCAAAAAGGAAAAGGCATAAAATCATTCCCACCCATTCCATCCCTGAATACACTCCACCCTCCCTCTTATCTTAGCACCTCCTAGATGACGGGTCATCCCTGCACCTTGTCCATTGCCCTGGGTCAGAAGCAGTATCGCAGGACACAGCACATCCACAGCAAGGACGCTTCATTAAATCAGCGACCCCCCCCCCCACTCTGTATAAAAGGAAAAGACGGGGAGTAATCCCTTCAGGCTGCGTCAAATTTTGTTCACACATACTACCTCACCCCCCATCCCCATGCCCACTCCACCTCATGCATCACAACATCATCCATATACAACCATTCTCCATTCACCCCTGTCTTCTGTCCTCTCCCATCCTTCCTCAACTGACATTTCCCTCCTCCCTAAAGCCCCCTTCACCCCATCCATCCACCTCATCCTAGGACATCCCTTCATGTTCACTCCCTCCACACACTCTTGTTATTACAAACTAAACATTTATAAGAATGTGTTAAGTTCAGTAATTCTGTCTCTAAGCTTTGTAAAATTCTAATTTATGTATAACCTACTTACATACATATACCAAAGGCTTTTTCCCCCTTACACGAGGGGTAGCCAAAAAGAAAAAGGCATAGAAATCACTCCCACCCATTTCATTTCCCATATATTCCACTCCCCTCCACCCTCCTCCCTCCCTCCTATCTTGGCACCTCCTGGATGACGGGTCATCCCTGCATCCTGTCCACTGCCCTGGGTCAGAAGCAGTGTCACAGAAGCTGTTTGATAATAGTGTTTAGAAGTAATTATTATTACATACGGACTAATGAAAGGTACCTTCATGTGGCAGTCCTACAAAATGAAGAACACAACTGGCCATTTTCAAAACCCATCAACGCTCACACCTCCATCACAAAGTGAAGCCTCGAGGAACTTGCACACCATCTCCAGAGTAGAACCAAAATCTCTCTACCTCCTTCCCTCCCTCTCAACTTCTCCCTCCCTTCCTCTCAATTTTAACTGCATTTCTTGCATATGCTACAAAGCCCTCTGTAAGGGGCACCGTCCTAGCCTTCTGAAGGTTTTTTTTTTCTTTTTTTACGTTAAACCATATCATCATCATCATCATCTTGCACATGTTGACACATGAAGAGCTGACAACCAGTAGCAGCTTCCCTTCAACCACTTTCCGCTGGTGAAACTGCAACAATCCAACATCAATGCAACATAGACAGAACTGCAAAGTTTCTTCCCAAAGAGATCTTGGGAGGACCTGAGGACTATTACTGGCCATTGTGGGGTTGCAGGTTTCCCATTTAATCAAACTCGAGGCAATAAATATTATCATCATTGCATACAGACTGATTTCTGCATTATATTAGTGTGGATCTGTTTGTATAAACCAATTAAAAGCAACAGTAGGCAGGGAGCAGTCATTGGCTGTCAGTTCTCCTTGTGGTGGAGGAAATAAAGAGAAAATTTATAGAGATACTGGGCCTAGACCAAATCCAAATGTCAGCCCCTCCAAACAGAAGTGAAGAAGTTGACGGGTTTTAAAATTGATGACAGGAAGAAGACTCTGATGTCCTTCTAATAGGACCACCTCATGCAGGTATCTACTGTCAATTCCCAATCAGCTGTAAACAACCTACAGTGCTCGACAAAAGTACTGTCCGCCCAGGATGAGGTGGACAGTACTTTTGTCGAATCTGAAAAGACCCATACAAGTGGCATGATTTCGTGCCAAAAAGTCTGTTCTCCTACAGTGAGCTGGGAAGGGAAGCCTATCAGCAAGCCAAGAATTAATCATGTCAATGTCTTGTTCATGACGAGGGAGGTTACATGCCACGACCCCTCCATCCAGGGTGCCCTCTCAATCCCGACCATGACATTTTCTGAGCTGCCCTGTGTTACCAATATGAGCACTACTAAGGATCTAAGTGTAAATAGTTCCCCTCAAGAAATCTGGCTGGCAAACGAAGGAAATTACCAAACAAGTTGGCTTGTGCACTGTACCATCTTCCACTGGGTTGCCAGATTTACCTGTGAGGGAGACAGCCAGACATGAGTCTGGCTGTTGCTAAGAGGTCTGGGAGGCCTAAAAAGACTGGGGATCAGGCTAAAACTATTGTAAAACATGAACTAGAGTCTAATCCACATGTGACAGCCAGACAATTTCAATTTTCAATTTAACAGTTTAGTCAACAAAAAATCACACATTACATTTTCATGTTGAAGATGTATATACATACATATATTTAAATATTGATTTGTTGAAAAGGAGAGAGTGGAAGCAATAGCTTATAAAATGCTCTCCCCCAACAGTTTATATACAAGCATTAAAATGTGAAAGAAAAGAACCCAGAACTGTTTGAAGAGGACCATCATCCATTGTATTGCCAACTTGGGGTACACGAGCCACTGACTGGTGAAAAAGCCTCTTCTGACCTTTAACCCCTTCACTCCGGGCCAAAATCTCACGGGCAGCATTAGCTGCCAGACGTGCGATGTTGTGTCATAATACTCGCATTATAAAAAATAAAGTCACCACTGTATTGCTCATTCTCTCTTTCACCCGTGAATTTTGATAACCATAGAAAATATGATGAAGCCAGTTTACAGAGTATGGGGGTCATGCAGGTACAACTACAATAAATATAATCAAGACGCCGACATCGGCATCCTCGCGTACCCACTTGCTCCTCATGACGCCTACGTAGGCATCATCGTATCGAGGGGGTTAAACAGAGGCCATTTCCTATGTTTGCCAGCCAGATTTCTTGAGGTCAACTATTTGGGCTGTGGTTTCTGCATTCAGATCCTTATCATTGCTCATATTGGTAACAGAGTGGCTCAGAAGATGTGGTCAGGTTCAAGAGGTCCTGGATGGAGGGGTCACAGCATACAACCTCCCTCCTCACCGACAAGACAATAACTAATGTGATTAATTCTTGGTTCCTTGATAAACTCCATCCCTTCTCCCACTTGCTGTAGACAGACAGAATTTTTGGTGCAAAACCATACCACTCATATGGGTCTTTCCAAACTCAACAAAAGTACTGTCCACCTCACCCTGGGCGGGCAGTGCTTTTGTCGAGCACTGTATGGAAACAAGAAAAAGAAAAAAAAATAGATGTTGAAGTGTCCAAGATCTAAAATCAGCCCTCTCAGCTAATTGTCCATGGGAGTTTCTCATCTTTCAAATTAAAAAAGTACACTTTTTTGTGAGATACTGTACATGCTTAAAAAGATTAAAAAAATAATAATAATGAAAAAATAAAATGAATGGTTAAAAAAAATTCAAGCCAACAATAAAACTTTCAATACACATCAGCAAATTAATTAAAGGAAAATACATGATAAACACAAAAGCAATTTATTCGTCAAAAACTTCCACACAGGAAACCAGTCACCTCTGGCAGTTCTTTAGTTTGACATATGGTGTCATATTACACAATTTTGTGTTCACAATACTAGATACAATAGAAAAATAAATCATGAATTGTCCCTCACCAAACTTGCTTAGCAAAACTTTGTTTGTTAAAAAATTAACAATTGGTAAGTCATTCGTATGGATACAAATTAGATAAACCAACCCTTAGCCAATTATCATCAATAACTTTATGTTTTACATCCACATCACTTACCTAAAATGCCAATTTCTTTATCTTCCAAAGACTTTGCAATATTATCATAAATTGGTCGTCCTTCGCTGAAGTCTGCCCGAACAATAGCGGTTGCAACTTTATGCTGTTCCTCTGAAATTCAATGTTTGCTTTCATTATACAAAATAACAAAACCTTTCTCAATAGGCAGAACACTCTACATGACAAATCAGGTCTCTAATAATAATCTGAAATAAGTTATACATTAAGCTTTTCTTTTTTCATTTTTCAGTTCATAAATATTTTGTTCAAGCTAATAAGTCTACAATTTTAGTTAGCAGCAAAGTTTCAAAAGCTATGGCTATTATTATGCTCAAAAACCTCACAATAAATCATAATCAGATTTAAAAAAAATATAACCACTATACTTCATTCCATCAATGAATATTAAGGAAATGTTAAATATTTTTGTGAATCATGACAAGTACATATGAAGAAAAAATACAGTAACAGGACACACTACTTGAACTCTGATTTGCTAACCTACCAATTTCTTTAGCAACCTTTTCAAGCTTCTCCTGTGTTCGAGAGATAAGGACGATATTCATTCCATTCTTGGCTAGTTCATGTGCATAAGCCTTGCCAATACCATCAGTGCTACCTGTAACAACTGTTGAGAAAAATTAGTAATTACTAAAAATGAAGCAAGCTTGTTGCATCAATCAACAATTGCTACCTACAGCTTCTTTGCCTGAAAACCAACAGCCCCATAACAGCCAACAACAATATTAACCACTCCATTAAATCTCTCCACAAAGAGACACTGGACTGCTCTCTATATTATGAGAACTAGAAGAGGTTCCTCAAGTGTATCTTGGAATAGACTAGGTGATATAGCCTAAGCTAGAATTATACATGAATTTAAATATGGGTATGGTAATCATCAAATAGGGTGATATATCCCAGGTTGAAACCATACATATAGGTGAATTTTAATCTAGGTATGACAACCAGAGATAAATAGTCAGGATCTCTTGAACACTGTTCCTTTCCTATATACTTCAACTAAGTAAATACAATTTGGCAATTATGTAGATCCACACCTGATTATGCTGCTATCTCAGCTGCCAAATACATCAACAACATAAGAAATAAAACAGTGATAACAGAGGATAAACCCAACAAGATTTATAGCAATAGCCTATCTATATGATCTATAAGCTGACGCAAAGGCTTTACACTTATGTTAGCATCATAAAGATAATGCCCTGTAACCACAGGGCCTAAACCAAGGTCATTCTTGTTCTTTGGCAATGGCCCAGATACTACGAGTATATATCTTACATAAATAACTTTGGTTCTGATGAATCCTTGGGATTACAGTGGAACCCCGCCATTCATCCGCCTCTCTGTTCGTACAACTTGTTCAAGGTAAAATTCAACTCGTCATTTGTACTTGCCCCGCTATTCAGACAGCGTTACCTTGTTACTGGTCGCGCATTGCGATCGCTTCAGCTTAGTCTTGTGCTAGTTTCCGTAAACTACGCATCATCCACACAAGCTTTGTGAAACTGTGCTACTTTATTGCTATTTTTTGTTATCTTTATTAAAAATAGTGCAGCCATGGGCCCAAAAAAGATTAATGATTCAACCAAGCCTAAAAGGAAAGCAGTGAGAACGGCAAATGATTCGCCATTCGTACAAATCGCCATTTGAACAGCCTCCTGGAATGGATTGTGTACAAATAGCGAGGTTCCACTGTACTTGCTTTAACTGGTACTTGGCTGATGGATATTAACTATACAATGACTCCATTGGCATGTATACCAATTGGTAATGCTGCAATTTCTTTGTTTTTCCTTATCTACAGCCTAAAACAAAAGATGCATATGAAATCCTGCTACAAGCAGTCATGGATCATTGCCACAAATTAAGTTTTATCCTGACCAAACAATTATACTGTAAATGTTGACTTTGATTAAGCAGTAATCCAGGCTTAAATCATTACTGCAAAGACAGTGATGACTTTTATTAATTTTGCAGAGACAATGCCAATCACTTTTAACTTCTACTATTCCTTCATTCTACTATCTATACACCAATATACTGTACCAAGGGCTATTTCCCCCTTACAGGGAAGGTAGCCAAGTCAAAAGGCAAATACCCACTCCCATCCACCACCTTTTCCTCCCTCTTATCTTAGCTCCTCATGGATGACAAGTCATCCCTATATCCTGCCCACTGCCCTTGGTCAGAAACAATGCAGCAAGACATAGTACATCCACAGCAAGGCTGCTTCATTCAATCTGTGACCCCCCAACTCTCTGTACCCTCATGCAGAAAAAATAGAAAATGGGGAGAAATACCTTCCGGCTGCATCAAAATATCACTCACACGTAACCACTCCATCCCCCACACCTTCCCTTTCTTGCAGTATCATCTATACACAACCATTCTCCACTCACCCCTATATCCTGCCTTCTCCCTTCCTTGCTCAACAGACATTCCCCTTTTGCTCAATGCCCCTTTCACCCCATCCATCCATCTCATCTTCGGTCGTCCCCTCAAGTTCACTCTCTCTACCTCTGCTTTCTGCACCTCATTTATTAATCTTTTGTCACTCATTCTTTCTATGTGTCTAAACTATCCCAATACTCTTTCATCAACCCTATATGCAAGCCCCTTTTCCACCCCAACTCTCCTCATTTCTCACATTATCCAATTTTGTAAATCCTATCATACTTCTCAGACATTTCATCTCGAACATATTTAATTTTTTCCTCCTTGCCTTTCTTATCCAAACAATGCCATCAGTACAACCACCCCTTCATATAGTCTCCTCTTTGCATCCATTCACAAATACCTATTTGCCATTCTACTACCCTCCTTAAATCTTTTATTTACCACCTCAATGACTCCACCTTTTCCATATATCATTTCCATGGATAGAAACATAATACTAACAGAAAAAAATATATATGTTGAAAGATCAATCCCTTTGCATTCCTACCAATAAATATCCCAGCAGAAATACAACTACTCAATGCTGGGTGTATTGATGAGGCAGCTCCACTGCTAGAAAACTCTGACCAAACCCATTTCTACCAAAAAGCCACTTTGAACGACTTTCCCAAAAATGAACTAGTGTGAAAGCTGGAAGAACAAATTTACCACCTAGTTGAACATCAGCATCCATCTACCTGAAATTTCATTACAATTATTTGGAAGGAAGAGGTTGCTGTGAGTACAGTGACTTCCAGGAACTCAACTGGAGAACCACTCAAGTAGAAAAGTCCCCAAAAATTGTAAAAAATAAATAAATAAATAAATAAAAAGTTTTAAGACAAACAAATTTTACCACCTTGTTGCACACCAGCATCTAACTACCTGGAACCTCATTACAGCTATTCAGAAGGAAGAGGCTACTATTACTACAGCAACTGTCAGCAAACAGTGTATACTGATAAGTGCCTGAAGAACTTATGCAGAGTAAGGAAGAAAAAATCTCACTCAAGTGTTACGTGGACTGGTCACATCTTAGTTGTTAAACCCTTTTAGTTGTGACATATCTATGATGAACTGTTTCCATTTTAGTCAATTATGTCTGAACCCTCTGTGAGGGGCACTGTCCTAGCCTCCTGATAGGGGAGGAGTGTGTGATGTTAAACCATATTGTATTATGTTTGAACAATGTCAATTCAGGTAACCCCTGTTCTCTGAGGATTACCTTTTATGTTATCAAACATTGACAATTTTCCTCACAATCTTCCCTCAAGACTTCCAAGCTAGTACAAGCCAGTTTCACAGGTTCAGGAGATGCTGATTCATGTAAAACCTCAAGGCTATCCAGGTTGTCCAGGAGATGCTGATTCATCTAAAACCTCAAGGTTATCCAGGTTAGCCAACCATAACATGACACCAACATTCCCCGACACCCTTGAGATCATCAATGAGAAGGGATATAGGCCTGAATAGATGCATCATCATGATGAGACAGGTTAATGCCAAATTAAGATGTCTGCCAGAATCTTTCTTTCAAAAGGAGGAGAGGCAGGTACCAAGGTTCAAGGCAGCTAAAGACTGCTGCACATTGATGGTTGGTGGTCATACATACATTCATGGAAAATTACTATTAATTTCTTTTTAACCTCTTTGATATGATGACACCTACACAGGTGTCATGAGGTGCAAGTGGGTACATGAGGATGCCAGCATCAGCATTTTGATATATCTTTTGTAGATGTACATGAGTTAACCCCAGACTCTGTGAATTGGTTTGATCACATTTTCTTTGTGATGCATTGTAAACATGGCAACCGATGCTGGACATGAGAATTTGACTCATACTGAAGTGGTTAAATATTTTACACATGCTTGTCTTACCACAAAAACTTAATCTATCCACCCTTTTACTCTCCTAATCCCACATTGCTCTTCTTCAATCCCTCTTTACTCTCCTAACCTTTTCAATCAACATATGGCCATCCACCTTACACCAAATTCATGCAACTAATCCCTCTAAAACTGCTAGTCATACTTGTCTACTTTTCTCTTAGGACTAAAAATGCACTCCTCCAATCCACCAGGACACTCCCTTCACTATGACACACTGAGCAATCTAATCAGCCACTCCACCCTTCGACAGATATCCCACATCTGATTTACATCTATCTATATACCAAATGTTTCTTTCCCCTTATAAGAGAGATAGTCAGTCAAGGCATGCACCCACTCCCATCTGTCACTCATCTGTTTCCCTTTTGTCTCAGCTCCTTATGGATGAAGGGTCATCCCTATCTACCGCACAATACCCAGGTACCGGTGCAGCAATACACAGCACATCCAAAGCAAGGCCAGCCACTTCATTTACACAGAGACCCTCCTTCCTCATTCCCTTGTACAGAAATAGGGTACGATGTTTACTCTTATAATATTACAAAGGATTACAAAGGTGGAGCATGCCGACAGGAGACCTTTTGATCCATATCTAGGTCGGATGCGAAAAAAAAAATCATATTAATAATAAAACAATAAATAAAAACTATAATAATGTAAATAACAAATAAAATACATAAATAAATGCATAGGTATAGTTAAATAATAAACAAACAGGTAAATACATACATACATATACCAAGGCTTTTTCCCCCTTCCAAGGGAGGTAGCCAAAAAGGGAAAGGCATAAAAACACTCCCACCCATTTCATCCCTAAATACACTCCACATCCCTCCCACCCTCCCTCTCATCTGAGCACCTCCTGGATGACGGGTCATCCCTGCACCCTGCCCACCGCCCTGGGTCAGAAGCAGTGTCGCAAGACACAGTACATCCACAGCAAGGCCGCTCATTTAATCGGCGACCCACCCTCTCCGTCCCCCTTTGCATATAAGGCGAGGGCGGGGAGAAATCCCTTCGGGCTGCGTCAAAATTTACTCACATATACTACCAGGTAAATAGTAAATAATAATAAATTGACATATAACTAATAATAAATGAAAATCAGAGACAAATGATAAGAAAACAAAAGCAAATAATATAAGATAAATTATAATCATTACAGCATCTTACTTAGGTATTTATCTAACTGATTCTTAAAGCTTCGAACTGAACTACATTGCACTACCTGTGCAGGAAGTTTATTCCATTCATTTACTACATGGTTGGCAAAGTTGTTTCTACTTACTTCCAAATTGAATCTATTTCCGGACAGTTTAAGACCATTGTTTCTTGTCTGATTCTCATTCAATGTGAAAATTTGGTCACTTTTGATGTTGTCAATTCCCTTTAAAATCTTAAAGACCTGTATCAAGTCACCTCTGAGTCTACGCTTTTTTAGGGAAAACAGATTCATGTGTTTTAGTCGATTTTTGTATGATTTATTTTTAATATTTGGAATCAGTTTTGTGGCTCGCCATTGTACTTTTTCCAGACTGTCAATGTCTTTAATGAGATTCGGTGACCATACAGAAACAGCATATTCCAAATGTGGACAAACTAACGATTTATATAGCTTGTTAATGAGTGATGGACTTTTGAAATCAAAAGATCGCACAATCAGTCCCAGAATCTTATTTGCTTTCTCAGAGGCTGAAATACACTGCTTGGATGATTTGAGGTCGTTACTGATAATTACGCCGAGATCTTTTTCACTATCCACTTTTGTTAACGAATTACCAAATAACTTGTAATCGTACTTACTGTTATTTTTACCTATGTGCATTACCTTGCATTTACTTGTGTTAAATTTCATTAGCCACTTTTCAGACCATTGCTGTAATTGATCTAAATCTTCTTGAATATCTAATTGGTTTGAGTGATCATTTGCCACTCCGCACAGTTTTGTATCATCAGCAAATTTGGAAACAGTAGATTTTAGTCCATGGTCTATATAATTTATATATACTATGAATAGAAGTGGCCCAAGAACGGAACCCTGAGGAACTCCACTTGCAACACTTTTCCATCCAGAAGTTTTTCCATTTAAAACAACTCTCTGTTTTCGACCATGAATATCAATCAATCTGTTGACCTACATATAATATCTCTTGCAATCTATTACCCACTACCTTGGTTACATTGATGAGGCCTAGACTAGAGTATGCAGCGACATTGTGGTCCCCCAGTACCAAAAGAATATAAAGAAAATAGAAATAATCCAAAGAGCAGCTACAAAAATGGCACCTGCACTTGCAAACCTATCATACGAGGAGAGATTGGCTAAACTGGAGTTACCGACATTGGAGCAAAGAAGAGAGAGAGGTGACCTATTGACCATCTACAGAATCATGAAAGGCACAGAGATACTTGATAGAGAGGACTTACTTAACTGGGACAAGAGAAACACAAGAGGACATGGAAAGAAAATAAAACAACATAGCTATAGAAGAGAACTGAAGAAAAACAGTTTTCCACATAGAGTTTTGGACACTTGGAACAAACTGGATAATGAAATAGTATGCACAAAAACCATTCATGAGTTTAAAAGCAAACTAGACACTGCGAGATACAATGGCGGGACACCACGAGCATAGCTCCCCTTCCCACAAAATACAACTAGGTAAATACCCTAGGATGGTTTGGACACATGGAAAGAATGAGTGAAGAAAGACTAGTAAAAGAGGTGTGGAAGGCAGATGTGGAGGGAGTGAAAATGAGGGGGCATCCTAGGATGGGGTGGATGGATGGGGTGAAGGGGGCTTTGGGGAAGAGGGGAATGTCTGTTGAGGAAGGACGGGAGAGGACAGAAGATGGGTGAATGGAGAATGGTTGTATATGGATGATGTTGTGATAGCATGAGGTGGAATGGGCAGGTGGATGGGGGGTGAGGTAGTATGTGTGAGCAAAATTTGACGCAGCCCGAAGGGATTTCTCCCCGTCCTCTCATTTTATGCAATGGTGGGACGGAGAGGGGGGGTCGCCGATTTAATGAAACGGCCTTGCTGTGGATGTGCTGTGTCTTGCGACACTGCTTCTGACCCAGGGCAGTGGACAAGGTGCAGGGATGACCCGTCATTCAGGAGGTGCTAAGATGGGAGGGAGGGTGGAGGGGTGTGGAGTGTATTCAGGGAGGGGATGGGTGGGAGTGATTTTATGCCTTTTTTCTTTTTGGCTACCCCCCTTGTAAGGGGGGAAAAAGCCTTGGTATATGTATGTATGTAAATACCCTAGGTCTCTGTGGCACGAGATCCAAGGCAAAGGTTAACAAACTGGCCCTTAGTCACTCAAGGAACTGTACTGTCTGGGTATAGCTATGGCGGAGTGTTGCAAAATGAGGTATTCAGTGTCTATTGTAATGGTTTCATCTGGGAGAATGTTCCTATTCTGTGTTGGTATTATATCTATACATATTTGGATGGTAATCAGTTTCACATTTTACATGTTTTACTTTGAAGTTGTTGTTTTTTTCCAGGAAAATATTTTTCAATTAATTGTCCAAAACTAATAACAGCAATACTGCATTTCTAAATTAATCAAATTACATCACTCACAGTTTATTTTTGGACAGTAATCAGTTTCACTTTCTTTTTTTCCATTAAGAGATGGATTTATTCTCAAGAAATTGTGCTCAATGAGAAAGTATTGGAAATAAATAATAATACCATTAGTTAATTTTTAGATGTATAAATTTTGTACACTATATGTGTGCCAAATTTTGTTGACATGCCCATCCAACATGATCCCTTAAACAGACACAGAGCACGGGAGAACTCACCATCATCAACAAAAAGGTATGTCCGATATTTTAGATTAGGTTAAATCTGGTTAGGTTAGGTCATAGCATATCAATTTTATTTCTTTAGAGCTTCAGCAATGCTACCATTGTTCCTATTTGTTATAGAAAATTTTAAAAGAAAAAATTAATCTCTTAAGAGCAAAAAGAGGAGAATGGTGAACCTGAACACCATCCAAAACCCTATATCTTAAATTTTACCTACTAGTATCTATTCCTAAATATTAGTAATAATATCACATTTACACAAATGCAATTAATGTCCATTAATTTTGATCAATCAACCAATCTCTTGACCCTCAGTTCCTAGGTAACTAGTGATGCCCGTTGGACAGGCCCATAGGTCACTCAAGGAAGAAATGTTGGGTTCTGCTCCAGTAACACGCAAATGCAATTTTCATTTTTTTTCTTGTTTTGCATTTGAAAGACCTATTCTTTCTATGGAATTGTTAGGTTAGGAACTATTATACTCCGCAAGTTCCATGTTAAATACCCAAGCTTGCGCACTTCTGGAATTTTATCCAATATTGTGTTGATGTCTGGGAACAACTAGTGTAAGGCAATACAGGATATGGTGCCCAGTGTCCTATGTATGATAGTTGTTTCTATGGCAGCTTGATTATGTGGCCAGGTCTATTCTGTGCTGATATTTAGTCCAGATGGTGCTCTAAACACAAGCACACTATAGCAGTTCTTGCTTCTCTCAGAAAGGATTTTTCTAAGGAGGTGATGTCTGAATATTTACCAAATAGTTTTACATTTCATCAAGATCGATTAATCATCAATTCATTCACATCATTAATCTTGATAAATCATTAAATGTAAAATACCAAAGATTCCAGTAAATATCCTGGATGATACAGATCATTCTTTTTCCAAATCTTTGTATTTTTACTAATATTTGGACAAAATCATAGGGGGACTGGGGAGTCTTCTCTACAAATCTTCATCTCACAAGAATATATTGTGCTACACTTGACACCAGAGGGGTTGAGATGGAAATTATGTTTGTTAGTGGGGCTACTACGATTTTGTGCATATATTAGAAAATATCAACCATTCCTGGTCTTAAATATGCAATCATCTACCGGTAAAACAACCATCAAGAGATCCCTGCAGGCTACTCCAGAGTCCAGTTTCTTCCCCATTCATCAAACCTGGAACAATTCCAGGTGCATTTATGCACTTATTTACTTCGTGAAATTAGCTCTCACAAGCAAACTGACTAAATCTTAAAAACAAATTACTGCCTACCAGTTACTGATGGTCACACCATACAAAATAAAAATACTTCAAACAAATACCTGAGTTCAGTAACTATACCTGCCCAAGTTCCATATTTCTCAACAAGTTTCTTATTCCATAATCTTGACCACAGGTGAGCTCTAATTCCTGTTACTATACTGTACAGTGCTGACAGTGTTAGCTTGCCAGCGTAGAGTAATCCAATAATAGCAAGTATATCCTCTAATCTCCGCAATGGAGTTGAGACCTCGTCGAACAGCATCTTGAAGGAGTCTACGGTGAAATCACTTGGGGCGGCGAGGACTGACATCATATTTGCCAGTCAGACAGTTGCCAATTCCTTAAAACTTGACGACTTTCTCTTCGTGGCCTGTGGCTGTGTTTGCGAGCGTCTACTGGGCGGCGGTGGGCCAGTGTTGTTGATACGCGTCGATATTCAGAGATTTTTCGTATCAATGTGTATATTTTATGATAGTTACAGAATTGTACTGTATTCAATGTATGTTTCTTTATACCTAAAGTGTCAGTCACTATACTCAAGTTTTTTTTACTTAAGTTATCAGTCACTTCAGTCCTACATAGTTTTCTTTCAAACTGGCCGAGTTTAAGTTTTCTGTTGACCTAAATACTGCACAGCCTCCTTTTCATTTAAGTTTGTTATTAGTCATTCAATGCATTATATCAGTCACTGTGACTATACGTTATATTTTTTCATGTGAGGCACAGACATCAGTAACCGGAAAATGAAATTGGGTATCATCCACATTACTCTTATTGAGTATTTGGCAGTTCTTCAGTGAAAATTTTAAACATTTTTGGGTCTATGATGCTTTTTTGTAGTACTCCTTTGCTGTTTCCTTGTTTCAAATTCAGTAGAGACGAACTGCAAACAAGGACCTCAATGGAAATAAATCCCTTAATGGACTTTTTTGAGTTATCCATAGTATATCATTATATTCTTACATGTGACTCAGTCTATGTTATTTACATATGTTGTTCAATTCATTTGTATTGGTTATTGGCTTGTAAAATTATTGTATACTGAAAAATAAAATTGAAATCTAAGTCAATGAGTACATTAATGGCTGCTTAATTCTGAGTACAGGAAGATACGTTTACCTAAAAATTCCCTTCATGTTCTACAGTTTATCATATCATATATTACAATAGTGTCAGGTTCTGCAACCTTCATTTAAGCTACTGCAGCATATTAACAGTTGTTGGTGTTTCCTTAGACTCATTTAATTTTTCAAGTTAGTGATATTTATTTCAACAAGTATATAGCAACTGCTAAAGTCTTAATAACATCTGACGTACTTTATATTCAAGTCCATACCAGTATTTTCATCTTCCATCCATATACCAAGCGTTTTTCCCCCTATACCAGGGAGGTAGCCATTTCTTCCCCACCCATTTTCATGATAAATTCAAAATTATTGCTTGTATTTCATTCCCATCCATTTCCACATTGTATTCAAAATTATCTCTCGTATTTGCTACATCACACAAGTGTTCGTCATCTACGCTTATGAACCTACCAACAAGAGTTTAAAATAATTATCTAACGTGCCATGCCATTTTTTGTTTACACATTTCAAAATATCCCGCCAAATATCTCGGTAGTTGGAAATGCAGAGGAATCAGACATCTCAGTCCGCTCTGTTACGCTCGATCTCTCAAACAGTCTAAACCTTTCACTGTCTGACAGACTGACACGTTAGTCTTCTAGACAAACGTGGCGCAATCTGCTATATATTATAAGTACAGGCATACTTATTTTGTAACAATAAAGCTAATGCCACACTATCTAATTCCGTTCCCAATATAAATCGTGGCTCTCATAAATTACTGATATTACAATTGGAACATTCAGTACGGATCTCCTTTAGGCTGAACCATTTGACTAGTGATAAAAACTCGTTTGCAACACCTTTTCACTGGTTCGAATATGGCACAGAAAGATGGGAGGGGGGAGTTACCTAGTGATATTGGTGAGAAGGTCCCCACCCAGTATTTTCTCACAAAATATAATATAGTATTACAGTGTATAATATACCCATTTGACTATTGTTCCTGTACCCGTAAGAAAATTTATTAGGAAATACAGTATATAGGATCTGTTCGACGTTGCTGCTTTGTTTTAGTCAACCAACCAAACGAAACACACTGCTAAACTTATCCAATCATGACTGGGCTGTGGTATTTGATGAGTTAAGACTTTGGTAGAATTATGTTTGGTCATTCCGTCTCAATATTGAATAATGTTTATATTTCTGTATTCCAAAGAAATTATTTAACTTCTTAATTCTAGTGTAGGTTGAAGCTAGTTATACTTTCACTTTTCTCAATAGCTACATTCATATGATCCATTTTTTTATCTACTTTTTTATAAGCTCACTAGTTATTTTGAAGTATTTGCTCTCTCTTTTGTTTTTGCACTTCCTACTTTATTCGTTATATCCTAATAATATTCATTGAATAACAATTCATGACCATTCTGTTCTCGTTATTCAATGTTTATATTAATCTGTACATCTATTCATTTATTACCTATTTGACGATATACAATCCAGAGGGAAGTTAGTTGCGGATGACGAAAAAATTTACAGGAGAGTGAACAGTCATGATGATAAAATAATTCTTCAGGAAGACCTTGGCCGCTTGCAGGAGTGGAGCGCAACATGGCTCCTAGAATTTAATATGGAAAATGTAAAGTGATGCATGTCGGGAAAAATAATGCAAACTATAATTACTACATAGATGGGTTCCCATTGCAGACAACAACAGAAGAAAAAGACTTGGGGGGTATATGTTACATCTGACACATCACGCACTGTACATATATCCAAGGCTGCTGCCAAGGCCAGCTCTATGCTAGGTAGGATCAAGAGAACATTTACTTGCATGGATAAAGAAATATTCCTAGCACTGTACACAACATTGGTACGACCCCTTATGAAGTATGCTGTACAACCCTGGTCCCCGTATAAGAAAAAGGACATTAACATTTTGGAAAAAGTCCAAAGAAGAGCCACCAAACTTGTTCCCCAACTAAAAGAAAAACCCTATAATGAAAGACTGGATGCTTTGGGACTAACCACCCTACAGGCAAGAAGAATACGCGGGGACATGATAGAAGTCTTAGATGCTCAATGGAGAAGAGGATATTGACTGCAGTCAATTCCTCCAAATTGAACCGAGAGAAAGGTATGAGACCAGAGGGCACCAGTGGAAACTAAAGAAAACTAGATTCAGAACAACAAAGAGAAGCAACTTTTTTGACGCCAGAGTAGTAAACCAATGGAACAGTTTATCGGAAAATGTAGTTAATAGTTCAAGTGTCAACATGTTTAAGAATAGATATGACCGGTACATTGTAGAAAATCTAAGAGGCTACTCTCAAGAGCTTTAGCTTCCTTGCCTCTTTGACATCACTTCGGTAAGCATCACTTCACTTCGGTAAGCATTACTTACAAAGGATTACAAAGGCGGAGCATGCCGACAGGAGACCTTTTGGTCCATATTTAGGTCGGATGCGAAAAAATCATAATAATGATAAATAAATAAATAAAAACTATAATAATGTAAATAATAAATGAAATACATAAATGCATATGTATAGTTAAATAATAAACAAACAGGTGAATAATAAATAATAAACTGACACATAACTGATAATAGATGAGAATCAAGCAAATAATAAACAGACAAATTATAACAAAACAACGTTAGCATATAAATTAACTCGTTTGGTAGACCATTCATATACTTTCATTCTTATTTGTTTGTTTATGTATTATTTATTCATTGTTACTTATTTTCTTATATTTTCTGGATTTTTGTTTGTTACACTTTACCTTTGCAAGGTTTATTTCCTTCTTATATTTGTTTCTCCCTGCTCTGAAATTGAATTCTGTACAATCAACCATTTTGTGGTCACTGCCTGCTATAAGTAGCATTACCAACGCTGTTAATATCAACCAATATTAAGTCTGTTTCGTTCTCTGATACTTTATTTGGACTTTTCAAGTTAATTTACGACCTACACGCCTACAGAAGTGTTAGTTATTCTCATGTAGTTCTATGCAAAATACGGGCATCCCGCCTCTGTCATTTCTCTCACGTACTCCAAATCTCCAAACGCATTGACGTCACTATCAGCGTTTATTTATTCTATTTTATTTTTATTTTATTTTGTTTTTGTATTCATTGCCTGATTTATATAATCCTAAAAATGACTCAGTTTCCGTCGTCTAATTTTTGTGAAGTTAGGGCATAAACCTGCTGATTTTTACTGTGATAAGTTGACGGCACATTAGGCATTTCTCGCTAGCATGCTACTTGCTTTTGCTACTTTGTTTGGTTAGAAACGACTTCGGTTACTATATTTTGGTTTTCAATTTTCCAAATGTCAAATTACTCTTGCGTCATATGGTGAGAAGCTGAATGACGAACAAAGAAGTTAGATCTATATGAATGATAGATACATTATTGAGATATTCTTACGGAAGCCTAGAATGTTGTAATCGAAGTCGTTTCTACTCAAACGAAACAGCAAAAACAAGTAGCATGCTAGCCTAATGTGCCATCACCTTTTATAACAGCAACCTTTCATTTAATAAAGAACCCTACTCCAATGGGTTTTTCCTCTTCTACATCTATCGTAGAAAAAGTGGTGACCGTCTTGTAACTGCGCCACCTTTTCCTCCAGCCTTATGACATTAAGCCCATTATATCCCAGCTAATGTTCTCCACTTCTTTCAGCAAACTCTAGTTCGTGGTATTCTACGAGAGTTCTCATGCCGTACGTGTGGATCATCATTTTCCTCAGGCTGTTTAACATTAGAAATTATTGGACCTGTTTGGACAGTGATTACTCAGATTCTATATTCACTTTACTTATAACTGTAGCATTGTTAACGTTGTTTCTTTTACCTGATATGAAGTATTTTTCGTTCTCTGTTGTTTCATTTGGACTTTTCCAGGTCTGTTTACGACCTACACGCTTTTGGAAGAAAGTGTTCATCATTGCCATGTTGTAGTTTTCTGTAAAACTAAACAGAATCTCGCCTATGTCATTTCTCGTACCTACTCCAAACATTCCAATGTACGATTCACTTCCCAAGGACTCAGTTCCATCGTCTGAACTCTGTGAGATTGCTGCGCAATCTTTGAATCATTTTTAGAACACACCTTTTACATCGCCTTATCATAATCCAAGCTAGCATATTTGATGTACTACTGAACTTTATTACGATGCCAGGAACCTCTCAATTTATCAAGAATCCTACTCCACTGCATCTTTCCTTCTCCCTTTCTCTAAAATAGAACAAGTGGTGACTATCTTGTAGCTGCATCAGCTTTTCTCCCTTCCTTCGGACTTCACTCAGTCCCACGATGTCCCACTTGATGTTCTTCATATTCTTCTATTAAACTCTCCAGCCTGTGGTCTTCTAAGAGGGTTCTCATGTTGTAGATGTAGATAAACATTGTCTTCATGCTGTCCAGTGCCCAAGACTTAGATCTGGTTGGGCGTTACTTATTCACATTCGATGGCACACTGCCCGTAAGCAAAGGAGTCAATACGGTTGTACCTTTTGGAGACGGTAATCAAACAGAAAACCCCGGTTTTATTTTGGTTGTGCAAGCCATGTCTGTTATGAGGGACTGTAACAGTAATCACTAGAGTCACAACAATGGAGGAATTAAAATATCAGAGACATTTGTGGTCGACCCTCTCAGCTGCATAAGATCGTAAGGGGTTATCACACCGGGCTTCCACCAGCGCCAACAGTTGAGAGTTCGTTTGAGTAAAAACGACTTCGGTGACAATATCTTCTTTTTCAAACCTCCAGATATCAAATTATCATTCCGTCAAATATAACAAAGTTGAATGATGAACTAAGAGCTTGTAAACTTATACGAATGTTAGACATACTGTTGAAATGTTCTTAGAGAAGTCTAAATAAGCAAGTCTAGTAACCGAAGCCATATTCTAGTTATTCAAACGGAGGCTGGGAGTAGGAAGTGGGAGGAAAATAGCCCACTGTGATAACCCTTTTACCCGAAGTAGATCACGTCACCGAACTGATGGGGTTTAGTGTGGGCTGGGACCTCGTGGATAAGTCTTATTCAAACGGAGGCTGGGAGTAGGAAGTCGGAGGAAAACAGCCCAGTGTGATAACCCTTTTACCCGAGGTAGATCACGTCACCGAACTGATGGGGTTTAGCGTGGGCTGGGACTTCGTGGATAAGTCTTGTGCAGCTTGACGCGCTACGTGTCCAACTCAGGAAATCACTCGTTTTACGGGATTTACCGCGGGCAAGCGAGATAGGAATACCCGGTTTCCTGTCCGTCTGCGAAATTGGGGTTCTACCTCCACCAGGTGCCTCAGGCGCCGTCGAAGGGTAGATGGAGGTAGAGGAGGTAGATGGGAGTTGATGAAAAACAGAGACGCAGGTCTTCACACCGACTCTAACCTCACTAATGTGGTGGCACACTAGGCTAGCATGCTGCTTGCTTTTGCTATTTCGTTTGAGTAGAGACAGCTTCAGTTACAACATTCGAGGCTTCCGTAAGAATATCTCGACAATGTGTCTAATATTCGTATTTTAGGTTTAACTTCTCTTAGTTCGTCATTGAGCTTCTCACTCTCTGACGCAAGAGTAATCTGACATTTGGAAAACTGAAAAACAAAAGATCGTCACCGAAGTCGTTTGAACTCTAACGAAGTAGCAAAAGCAAGTAGCAAGTTATCCTAGTGTGCCGCCACCTGTCGCCCGTAATTCTCCCGACCAAGCGAGACATCGTACGTTCGTGCGTAGTTCCCATTAGAACCGGTCTGATCGTTTCTATTTCCAGACGTTCCCAAAGCGATTCTTGGGTAATGACGTACTGAGGGCCTCCAATTCTTTACCTCGGGTTTGTAATAAAAAATTTCCTTCTCCTCATCTTCGCCCGAAGAGGCAAAAACCCTGAGAGGTTCGAAATTAGATTTGTCCTTCTAGGCCAGGGGTGGGCAACCTTTTTAAGCGTGGGTGCCAAAATAGCAAAATCTTTGATACAAAGTTTTCTCGTGTACCAACGGAGTAAAATTATAGGTTTACAAACAAGTATGAGTCTCCTCCCTTTACTTCAACCTAAAGTCCTAATCCGCCGCCCAGCACAACACGCGGTTATCAATGGTCATACAAAAGAAATTGTAAATTTAGTAATTATGTATTTTAAAGTGGGCTCTGAGTTCCGCGTGCCGGATAAAGGTAGTTATTGTGCCAAGTTTGGCACGCGTGCCAAAGGTTGCCCACCCCCTGGTCT
>NC_134812.1:11953630-11983630 GCF_046742065.1 Oratosquilla oratoria | reverse complement strand
CCCTTTAGGTTCCTCACCTTCTAGAAGCTAGTTTCGGTAATTAATCATCGTAAGGCTGCAACTTCAAATTTCAGTGTATGCTAAGAGTATGGGAGAGTCAATATCGCACTAAGGCGATACAGCATGTATCAATACATTTATTTATAAATTCGTTTATCTATTTCTTTATCTATCTATCTATCTATCTATCTATCTATATATATATATATATATATATATATATATATATATATTATATATATATATATATATGTTTATTTATTTATTTATTTATTATTCATCTACATATTTATCTATTTATATTCATATTTATTTATCTATTTATTTATTTATCTATCTATTTATTATCTATATATTTATCTATTTACATTTATATTTATTTATCAAGTTATTCATTTATTTATTATTTATTTGTTTGCCTACTTATCTATTGATTCATCTATTCTTCTAGATATTAATTTCTGATTTTAGAATGACGATATGTTGCTGTGGTCCGTATAGGTGTCTTTAACTTCATAAAGTACTGACTGCATAAAACTTATGCAGTCAGTATCCCATACGGGGCTTCACATAATGATACGGTAATCTGCTCCGATTAAGGGAAGAAAATTGTAGTAATGATAATAATAGTAATAATGATAATAGTGATAATGATAGTAATAATAATAATAATAATAATAATAATAATAATAATAATAATAATAATAATAATAATAATAATAATAATAATAATAATAATAATAATAACACTAATAATAATAATAATAATAATAATAATAATAATAATAATAATAATAATAATAATAATAATAATAATAATAATAATAATAATAATAATAATAATAATAATTAGTAATAATAATAATAATAATAGTAATAATAACAACAACAACAACAACAACAACAACAATAATAATAATAATAATAACAATAATAATAACAATAATAATAATAATAATAACAATAATAACAATAATAATAATAATAATAACAATAATAATAATAATAACAATAATAATAATAATAACAATAATAATAATATAACGATAACAATAATAACGATAACAATAATGATAACAATAATAACGATAACAATAATAACGATAACAATAATAACGATAACAATAATATGATGATAATAATAATAATAATAATAATAATAATAATAATAATAATAATAATAATAATAATAATAATGATAATAATAATAATAATAATAATAATAATAATAATAATAATAATAGTAATAATAATGATAATAATAACAATAACAATAACAATAACAACAACAACAATAATAATGATAATGATAATAATGATAACATTAATAATACTAGTATATAATCATTATAATGATAATGATGATAATAGCAATGATGATGATACTATGAATAATAATCATAATGATATTAATAGCACTAATGGTAATGATATGATAATAATGATTATTATAATATTAATGATGATAAAAGGCAGTGATTACAATATCACTCATTTATGTATTACTATTTAGAAACAAAAAATGTTATCCTCAACACTGCTGTTCAATATATAAGTATATATATATATATACATATATATATATATATATATACATATACATATATATATACATATATATATATTTGAATATCTGGGGAGCAGATTCTCTTGTATGCATGTCTCTTTGTTAGACGAAACGTTGAAATAAATGAATCATTTTGGCAACTTGGTATATGCCCACCCTCTAAATGGAAGAATATTGGTTAGAAAACTGGAGAATACTCACAAGAAGATCAACAACCTCACTAACGCTGTCGATTTTAACAATGCATGCATATATATATATATATATATATATATATATATATATATATATACATATATATATAAATATATTATATATATATACAGTATATACATATATATATAAATATATATACATATATATATATATATATATATATTGCAGTATTTCACAAATGACACGTGAATATGATTTGCAGAAAAAACCACTGGTAAATAAGAAACGTAGTCCGAACGTTTTCGTCTATTTAAGACATCATCAAGGGAATACAGAAAATGAGATACAGACAGTATATATACAGAAGTAAAGACAAAATTAGGGAACACGGGAAAAAGTATCACGCAAGCCTGAGAAAATTGCCAACAGTCCTCAGGTCACAGATGGACCAAATGTCCGAGCAGGAAAACATGTAACGATTTTCTTTGAAATAAAGTTATCAAGCCTGTACATACCTAGGCTTAGGTTGATATTTTGGTCAAAAGTTTGCTTTATGTGGCTTGATTCAATTATGTTCCTTTCAGTAAAGGAATTACAAGAAGTTATTTTACTAGCATTCTTCCAGTCAATCAAATGATCTTGGTCCCTCACATGAACAAAAATCCCACTAGACACTTGACCACTTCTCCATTACTCCGCAACCTATACATGGAGTTTTTTGAGAGGGAATTGTTGCCCAATATTCTTCCCCCTTCTGTTTTGTGGAAACGTTATGTGGATGACATTTTATGCATCTGGCCGGTAGATCACAATTTAGATTCTTTTCTCAGTAATTTAAATAATCTGGTTCCATCAATAAAATTCACCATTGAAACTGAAATAGATAATAAGCTACCATTTTTAGATATTTTACTACACAGAAGCGGAAGATATTTTAAGTATGATGTATTTAGGAAAAAACACTAATAATTTATCGTACGTTCATTATTACTCTGCTCACAGTGAAAAAACTAAACTTTCTGTCTTTAGTTCAATGTTCCTCAGAGCATACAGAATTTGCAGCCCTGAATTTCTGAATAACGAGTTGAGCAAGATATACAGCATTGCATCAGACTTAAAATATCCAAAGCATTTGATAGACAATTCACACACTATGGCCATAAAAACTTACTATAAAACTCCACAAGAGAAAAATAATTTTTGTAATAAGAACTTACTAGTGCTTCCTTTTCATGAGAGTATGGCAGGACTACCAAAAATACTTAAGGAATTCAACATAAATGTAGTCTTTAAAAACAATAGCACAGTTAAAAATATTCTAATTAAAAATTCTCCACATAACACTGAAGGTTGTGTATACACAATTCCTTGCCTGCATTGTCAAAAATTTTACATTGGACAAACTGGCAAGGACTTACAAACAAGGATAAACCAACATAAATACAGTGTGAGAAGTGGTCAAGTGTCTAGTGGGATTTTTGTTCATGTGAGGGACCAAGATCATTTGATTGACTGGAAGAATGCTAGTAAAATAACTTCTTGTAATTCCTTTACTGAAAGGAACATAATTGAATCAAGCCACATAAAGCAAACTTTTGACCAAAATATCAACCTAAGCCTAGGTATGTACAGGCTTGATAACTTTATTTCAAAGAAAATCGTTACATTTTTTACTGATCGTTCATTTGGTCAATCTTTGTACTGTGGACTGTTGGAAATTTTCTCTGGCTTGCGTGATAGTTTTTCCAGTTTTCCCTAATTTTGTCTTTACTTCTGTATATACTGTCTGTATCTCATTTTCTGTATTCCCTTGATGATGTCTTAAATAGACAAAAACGTTCGGACTACGTTTCTTATTTACCAGTGGTTTTTTCTGCAAGAAGCTATTGTAAGCAAGAAGCTATTGTGAGCGAAACCGGTCAGGAATAAACTCGATATTCAGATAAAGACCCGTGTTTCCCCCTCCACCTTTCCCATAATTTGTCTCCATGTCTCTACATGAATATCAATATCAGCATGAATAAAACTAGCACTAAAAATACTATATGGTATTAGATAATACTAACAACCAATAATAATGATTAATGGTGGTGTAAATGCTACCCAACTTATTCAAATGTCATCTCTTAATGTGGCGGCACACTAGGCATTTCTCGCTAGCATGCTACTTGCTTTTGCTACTTCGTTTGAGTAGACACGACTTCGGTGACGATCCTATGTTATTCAAAGCTCCAAATTTCAAATTGCTCTTTGCTTCATATTTTAGTGAGAAGCTGCATGACGAACTAAGAAAAGTTAAACCTAGAGTACGAAATGTTGACACATTGATGAGATGTTCTCACCGAAGCCTAGAATAGTGTAACCGAAGTCGTTTCTACCCAAACGAAGTAGCAAAAGCAAGTAGCATGCTAGCCTAGTGTGCCGCCACCAACCTTCGCTAGATTTCGCATGCCAAAGTCATTCAGAACCGTGTGCATGTGTGCGTGATGTTTACGAACCCGGATCACATGCGCTTTCGGGCAGGTGCATGTATGTATGCACCTGCAATGGTGATATGTCGCACAATTCAGAGGCTGTCATGTTTATAGTCATTGTGCAGTTTCAGAACGCTCAATTTAATCGAGATTAAACTAAATAGCTGACAGGATGTCATAGCAATTTTTTTTAACATGAAATGGGTTTGGGTATGTAAGTGTAAATGTATATGAATAATTATAATTTTTGTTTACTGGGGTAAATCTGCTCCGTGAACAAAGCCTTTTCATTCTCGTTTATATTTGTGATTGTTTTTACCTCATTTTTTATCTACTATGGGCGTCCTATTTTTGCAAATGCTAGTTTCTAACGATGACGAATAAATGTCAAAATCGTTTACTTTGGTTGTTGTAAACATACTACTACAACTGTCAGCTGAAATCGTGTTGCGGCAATGTCCGTTTTCTTTAATTTGTAATATTATGAATGAGCGTATTTGTTACGTCCCTATGTTTAAAAGAACATATTACTTTATTACTCTATTCAGAACCGCTCCTGAATTCTGTCATCTCTTACCTCTCCTCAGAATTACATCCAATCATGCTGTAAAAGTGACCAACTGAGTTTGCTGTAAACTGTCATTCACAACGGATGTACTCACAGATAAAGGAAGAGGATATATATGGTAAATGCCCATTCATAGTAGTAATACCGAGTTCTTCATATATAGGATCAAAATGTATTTAAGCTTATACTTGGTACTTATAGCGATGCTCTTTTGTTTTATACGCGCGCTCGATCCTTTTACTTACGTATAGTTTATTTGTTTATGTTTCGGTGTTCTCTAGCTTCAGAGTCAGAGTTGTGTTTACGGGTGAAGTGTAAAGAGTGTTTATCGTCTCTTGTGACCGCCGGAACCTTTATAGAGTAATGCCACTGGCTCATCTCGCTGACCCATGGTCCAAAGTGCAGGTGCAGAAGGAGGATGAGGTAAGTCATAGATGACTTCACGTACAAGGGCAGAATATATGATTATATATGAAAAGAGGGTTTGCCAAGCCCATGGTTACAGTCTGTCGGTGGACGTAGGTCACAACCACCTGTGTTTTGGACCTTGATGTGCTCGTCAAGGGACTACCCACAGCTCCTGCTCTCCATCAGGAGATTGCAAGCCCCGTGTCATCTGGCCAGGGGTAGCGTGACTAGATGACTAAGTTATTGTCAGGTACCCGGGAACAGAAAACTTATGTTGGGAAGTTGTTCTATATGATATGTTCGCTCTACGAGTTTATTTGGTAAAGTCATGCACAGAAGTCATACACTAGGTCATGATTAGTGTTTATGTAATTGGTAAGCCGCTGTCATGCGTCATCTTATAGATAATATGGCACAGACGTATGCTGGTAGTGATATGTATGTATGTGTTACACTAGTTGTTTTTGTTACTAGGAGTTTGTGTGCATGATTTTGAATATGAATGACTACCACTTGAGTATCACATTGCCATTGTATTATTCAGTATATAGAAAAAATTAAAACATGTTCTACTAATTACAAAGGCATGTAATCAAATGTGTGCCCAGCTAATGATCAGTAGCTCCATTATAAAGTAATATATTTTTTTAAGTGACACTCCATAGTAATTTGAAATATGAATCTGAAGATTTACATTGAAGGGCATTGCTTGTAAAGAATTTAGGATGTGGATCATAATCAGATTTGTAATAATAGGAGAACCAGTGAGAAATACAGAAGACCCAGTATTGTGTACCATTGTTCACACTTATGAACACCATCAAACTTATGAATTGAAATTAAACTGTTGAAGTATTTTATTCACAATAATGTAAATGCCACTGCAAATACTATAGGAATATTGAAAGCACAACTCTGTAATTTAGATTTTTGTGAAAGTTGATGGGAGGTCTTGTATTAAATTGCCAATGCATTGCTTATGGCAGGAAAATAAGTAGAAAATATTTAATAAAGTCCTTCACTTAAAAAGTGACATTGCTGGACAATAGATGTAGTTGAACTGAAGAACTCCATTAGATGAAATCTGATGAGGATAAATGGATTACCCATTCATATTGGATTTCCTCTGTATCTGCTCCAAAGATGAATCGGATGTAGAGGGGAGTTGCCGTTAGGTAAATAAAATCCCAGGTGAATAAGATTCTCTGACACCATCTGGAAAAAAAAAATAAAAATAAAAAAAAATGTATGAAAGCAGGCTGAAGGGATTAGCTTGCAAGCTAAGGGGAGGGGCAGTGTCCTTGACCCAGTAAGATTTTGATCACATACTCTTAAGACATAGGGTGGTGTTGATATATATAATTATATACACATATGTATGCGTATATATGTGTGTGTGTGTGTATATATATATATATTATTATTATTAATTATTTATTTTTTATTATTATTTTTTTTTCATTATTATTTTATTTATTTATTTATTTATTTTTTTTTCTTTGAGATGAGTGGACTTGCTACATCTTATCCTCCTGTTGTAGGTTTGATATGTATTGCAGAACTGGACTAATATTATTACTGTATCTATAGCCATAACTAAATCTGTATTGGTTGATATAGGCATATACCTGATCCTACACTGCCATACACCAATTATCCCATGATGTCAACACTGTCATTTTTTCCTGAGTGACCTGTGGGCCTGTCAGGTGGCTGTTTTCAATTATCTTGGAGCTGTAGGCCTCCAGAGAGAGAAACCTGGGGCACTGGATTGACGTATTCATTGATGAGAGAAATTATACAAATATAAAGATGAAAAATACATTTAAGACATTGATAAAGAAAATGGAAAATATCGTAAATGCAGAAACCTAAAAAAAAAGTGAAAGCTAAAAATGTGTTGTACATGTTCAGTTAATCACAACACAGGAAGAGCAAGAGGGGAAGTTATCTTTAGAACAGGGAAAGGAATGGAAAAATAGACAGAGACAATCTGTTAGAATGGGATGAAAGAACATCAGGAGAATATAACAAAGATTTAAGACAGTGTAAAAGGTATTAGGAAGCCTAGTTTCCCTCTTGTTTTGTGTGATAACAAAACAGAAAGGACATGGGAGAAGTGGGTAAAGAAGAGAACAAAAAGGATCACAGAATAATACAGGAATATGAGAAACAAATACACAAGAAATAAAAAGTAGAAAAGAAATTTGAAAAGACTGTAATTGACGAATGTGAATATGAACCCAAGTTTTCAGTAGATTTGTAGATAATGAATTGAAACGTACAAAAGGAATATCTAAACTAAAACTTGAAAGGATGGTTTATGTGGAAGCAAAAAAAAAAAGCTGAAATATTGAATAAAGGCTTCTAGTTAGTATTCAACAAAGAAGAGGACTTTGAAGAAGAAGAGAAACAATCAGAGATATATTAAACAGTATAACATTGGAAAATGGTCAATTGAATATATATCTAGTAAACTTTGTTGTGAGAAATGCTTTAATAGGATTTTGAATTTGATTAATAAGAGTGCAGAGGACAATTGGTAGCCATAGTACATCAACTGATCATGTGTAAGGATTGTTCGGCCGGACAGTCGAAGGAATGACAACAAGAAATGATCATGTGTTCATTGGAGGGGGGAAAGGTACCACAGGATTGGAAAATGGCAAATGTAGTACCAGTCTACAAGAGTGGAAATAGATGGACATTTCAATACTAGACCAGTATCCTTAGTTAGCTTGATAGCCAAAATGTATGAATTTTTTTTTATTTATCACTGGAAAAACAAAAACAGAAAAATGGGAGAGATGCATAAACTGTCAGTGAACAGAAGAGTTGCAATTCATTATATTGATAAGGATATGATGAAAATTTTAATATTTGTCCCAGATTGGAATATGCATTGGTGGTGTGGTTGCCGCTCAAAAAGAAAAATTTAAGAAAGATTGAGGAAATTCACTCGGAAATCTTAGAATGGTTCTTAGTCTGGCTAAGAAGTCTTATATGGAGATACAGAGGGTATACATAGAAATAAAGATAGAAAAACTGAAGCTGCCTACATTAGAAGAATGAAAATGGGATTATATGATAGCTACATTGAGAAGGACGAAAGGTATGAAAGAAAGATAAGGGTAGATCTGAGGTTGGCAACATTAGAAGAATGAAGAGGAAGAGATTATATTATAGGTACATTGAGAATGAAGAAAGGAATAATAAAAAAAAGTACAGGGAAGACTGTCTAAAAGAACATTAATATGACATGGCAAAAAAACTAAAGACAGACTAGTTGAAAGATGTAAAGAAGTATTGATTTTGAAACATGGACACCAGATTTTAATTTAAGTTTAGATTTGACATATGGTCAATAGAAATGTTAAAATTTGGTAGGTGCATAGGTACGTCAATTTGTGGAAGAAATCCAGGCTGACAACATGAATGAATTTATGACAAAGTTTGTTAAATGAAAATAATGAGAAAGGATCTATGAACATAGCTCCAATCCCTTTATACTACAACTAAATAAATACACTCATTCTTGACCCCTTGAACTTCATCATCTTGTACATGGAAATGCTTGCTGTAGAACAGAATACTTGCCCCATATACTTAAAGTAAAACCTCATCCATAATTGATGGTGGTTGCAAATGTATTTCTTGTGCAAATGATTTGCTCCTCAGATGTTGAATATTAAAACATTCCCCATGATCATACATTGATTTCCTGCATTTATGAATATTTCATACATTGTCTATTATCAATATTTCCTCTGTTGAAACTAAGGTAGACATCCTTACCAACCTACAAAGGACATCACAAACTGCACTGATTATTTTTAAAAGTATTGCTTGATATATGTTTTTTATACCTCATGCATAGCTTCTTGGCTTTAGAGTGTATTTCCTAGGCCTTATGCCATATCTGAAACCAATCCAGTCTATTCTGTGTGACATAACTATCATAGGCCTAATGCTCGGCCAAACAACACACACCCTAACGCTCTTCACCCACCGTGACCAAACCTGTCTTAACCTAACCTACCCATCGAATGCTGTGTATTTATACCCTAGACCAGATGGTTCATATTTATCTACCTCTTCCATATTTCACCTTCACCTACATATATCTTAATGCCATAATTCTTGTTCCAAAGGAAAATTGAGAAGGAATCTAAACATTTCTCTCAGTATAGGTTTGCAGTTTTATTTTCTGATCTTTAAAACTTACCTGTGTATGGATGGGATTCTGTTTTATAGGCAGTAGAAGACAAGTACTTATTCTCCAGTTGTGTGTATTGCATTTCCAGGTGAAAATTTCACTCCATAAGAAAGAAATTTAAGTCAGTAGGGAGCACAAAGTAATCTAAAATCAGGAGAATGTAATTTTATTTATTTATTTTTTTATTTTATTTTTTTATTTTTTATTTTTTTCCCTGAAGATGATACTGTAATAATATTTACCTTGTGTATCACTGACTGGAAACATGCTGCAAGTGGCACTGGTCCTTGGTCCCTGCTGTAGATCTCATTGAGAAGAAATGTTAGATTGTGGCATCAGTGTAAGATTGTTTCTGTCATCAACTTAACCTCTTCAGTATGAGTCAAATTCTCATGCACAGCATCGGCTGCCATATGTATGATGCATCACACTACCCACATTATGAAATATAAAGTCACTGCTATATTACGCCATCTCTTTTACTCACAGTAATAATAAACAGAAAATGTGATCAAACCAGTTCACAGAATACGGGGGTAACTTGTGTACAACTACAAAAAATATATATAATCAAGATGCCAATGCTGGCATCCTCATGTACTTGCTTGCACCTCATGACTTCTACGTAGACACCATCGTACTGAAGTGGTTAAAGCAGTAGGAACAAGAGGGGGAGTGGAGCACTTTTCAGTTAACATCTTCCTGTGTGTGAAAAGTCGGAGGAAGTAAAGTGGAAATTGATATAGAGATCCCAGGCCAGGCCTGGGGCCGAATTTACGAAAGATCCTAACCTCTAAGTCTAGACATAAATCTTCAAAATGGTGGAAATTTTTACCTAAATCTTTATGTTGGCAACCTAAATGCGTATGTCTAGAATGTCTAGACATAAGCATTTAGGTCACCGATATAGGGATTTAGGTAAAATCTCTGCAATTTTGAAGATTTATGTCTAGATTTGGCCCCTGGAGACTGAGTGCCAGCCCTCTAGAGGGAGGTGAGGATGTTCAACAAATTTTTAACAAAGACGGCACAGATATGATTCTCTCTGACATCTTGCACGGCCACCACTTTGTAGGTTCCTGTTATAGGTTTTAGCCTTATGATCAATCACAAAAATGTATACCGTTATATCCTAATTCTGATATCTCTCATGATATTGAGCTGGGTCAGGAGTCCCATCGTAGTATTGAAAAATGATCATTTAACAAGAAATATACAAAATAGAGAGTAAAAGTAGTCAAACAGTAAGATCAACAAAAGAAGAATGGGTGTGCAAAGTAGAACAAAATTCATATTGAGGATGACCCTTTTGTCAGGAAAATAGTGCTGGAAAATTAATATACTGGTTTTGAAGTAAGTGTTATGTATACAATAATGTAATGGGTTGTATAGTTGTATGTAGCTTCTTTGACAATGTACATGCCAAAGAATATTCTGTGGTGGGTTGCATAGTTGTATGTAGCTTCTTTTAACTACTAATTTTGTAAAAATTTTGTATATATGTATGTCTAAATTGTATTTTATATTGTTGAATAAACCTTAACCAACTAACTTAACTTTTACAATTTACATGCCAAAGAATATTCTGTTGTGGGTTGTATAGTTTTATGTAGCTTCTTTTACAATATACATACCAAAGAATATTCTGTTCTGAGGTAGAAGATAGAGGCCAAAACAAATGATAATAATGTTTATAATCTTAGTAGGGGAAATATGAGAGAAATAATTTTAAATGTTTAAACAAAAACCAAAGAGGTAGAAATGTATGAGGCAATAAGAGGAGGGGCCAGAAGGAAAGGCGCATGAAAAGTAGAAAATGCAGGGAAAGATTGTATGCAGGAAGAAATGGAAAGATGAGAGATGTGGACCACAAGACATTGTATAACAGTTAAAGGCATCTTAATAAGTAGAAGAAATTAAAGAGTAAAAAGTATATTCAGGAAAACGAGTTGGAAAAAGATGTAGGAATCATAGTTATTAGTTTCTTCATCACCCAGGAAAAGGTGTAGCTACAGAGGAGTAAGTACCATACTGGCAAAGACTAGAATTGGGGTAGGAAAATGGTTTTGTGAATGAAGGTGGGTACATGGACTAGGTATTTATACTGTAACAAATATTGTTATATGGAATATATGGTTGGAGGGAATTGCTGCACTTTGATGGATGTATGTATTTGAGTATTGTCATGGCAGATCTTTCATTGGCATGAAAGTTATGAAGCGAGGAGTAAAAACAGAAGTCATGCTTACACTTCTAGTCAGCACCTTGCTGCATAGCAAACAGACTTGTGATACATTTGAGATTAGGAGTTAGTATCTTATTTCAAGATTTTGTTCTTCATGCCAGGAACACTTCCACAATACAGTACTTACCCAGCCTATGACATTTCTTTTAAATAGATACTTTTACTTAATCCTTTTGGAGATCAATCAATCTGTTGTCCCAGTTCTCTTTTAGAGAGTGATAAATCTGCCAGACGCTATTTTTATATCATATGAAGAAAAGGAGAACTTATAAACAGGAAATAAGAATGTGTGGATTGAATGAACACAAAGATCCAGTTGTACTTACAGGCTAGAAGGGAAGAATCTTGATTAGTATTCTGTTATAGTGGGACAGTTAGCATGCTATGCTTACTCAACATTGTCCTTGAAAATGAGTCATCTTCATGACATGCAAGATGGCATGACTGGCTTCTTGTTATACTTAACCTGAATACACATTTGTGCAGTTGGTCTTCTAGTGTAGCAATATTGGTCCACTTTTTTTTCCTTGTTCAATTGTTTCATTAAAGTATCTACAACTAGGAAAGAAAAGGGCTTTCATGGCAGTGCAGCATTGTGGCATATATTGTTTAATTACAAGGCTACGAGTTTGATAGTGGTTGTAGCCACATGAACAAGGATAGCTTGCATCTTTTGTGACCCGAGCACATAGACCAACATAGCTTGCAGATAATGCAGGATATCTTGTAGCCAGCTATGAGGGAGTATTCCCGAAGGAGTATTCCCAAAGGGGAGTACCATCACAAGCATTACCCAATTTACACATAATCCTCTCACCCCAAACCTGGTGCCTAACTTCAAAACTTTCACTTGCATAGGACTTAACAATTATAGTTCAACACCACAACTACAAGTCAGCAGTCAAAAACACTCTAAACTTGTCTCAAAGAGCTTAAATTATGGCTGACACAACACAGAGTGCCTATATCCCGTCAGAAGTCTTCATTGACAATACTCACTCTTAACTACTATGAATCAAAGAAGCATTCAGTGATTGAAATAATGGTCAGCTTCTCCCACTGAATGAAAAACATATTTGACCTCACATTTGACATACATGACCTTCACCCTTCACACACAAGACCTTAGAATGAAGGCAAATAAATATATTCAGACCAGTTTCAGGGATGGGATTTGGGCAGTGGAAATGCAATCATCACTGTGGATAAGCAATTCACAAGAACCACAGTTTGATATTATCCTTAGGGATAGAGGCAATGTTGAACTGACTGTAAAAACAAAAACATAGGAACCACACTTAATTATGCTTCCACAACATTGTTTACAATTGATTCAATTGATTGTTGTCTCGAGTTTTGTAAAATGGAAAACCCGCTACCCCACAGTGGCTGGCACTGGTCCTTGGGCCCTTTCTTGGAAGAGATGTTGGACCGTTTTCAATGTTGTGATTCACCATGGTCTTGGATCATGTGTTGGACTCATGATTGACAGCTATTACCCTCCTGGATGAAAGTTCAGAGCTCATATATAACCAAACTATGGGTAATGCTGTAACCATACACATACACACATGGCTTGATGGCACAGTGGTAATGTTCACAACTGCTAACTCAGCAGTCTGGGTTTAAATCCCACCCAGGGCTGAAATAATTTCAGTATTGCTGCACTATGAGTCATTACTCCAACTCTTGTGAGCAGGGAGTTGGGAGTGTGTGTGCATGTGAAGTCACAGCACTACCCATAGATCAGTCATATATGAGCTCTGAGTTCTGGAACTGTACATGAATTTGAAGCTGTGTATGATAAGTCAAAGAGTAGGAAATGGGACCCAATGCATGTTGTTCCTTTCCTGTATACTACAATTAGGTAAATACACACATACACATACTGCTCAATGGTGCAGTGGTATTGTTCTTGACTGATAATTCAGCGATCTGAGTTTGAGTCCGGCCCAGGGCTTGAAATTTTTCAACATTGCTGCACTGTGAGCTGGGAATTCAACTCTGGTGGGCAAGAAATTGGGTGTGTGCATATATAGAATTACAGCATACCCATAGATTGGGCCATATACAAGCTCTGAGCTCTCATCCAGGAGGGTAATAGCTGTCAATCATGAGCTTGATGGGTGAATCATGTGTACCTGTGCACATGGACACACAAACACACACACACAACACGACTCTGTGGCACAATTGTTAGAGTCCCCGACTGTCACTACGGCAGTCCGGGTTCGAATCCTGCCCAGGGCTGAAATAATTTCAGTATCGCTGTGCTTTGAGTCATTACTCCAACTCTCGTGGGCAGGGAATTGGGGGTGTGTGTACATGTAAGGTCACAGCATTACCCATAGATTGGTCATATACGAGCTCTGAGCTCTCTTCTGGGAGGGAAATAGCTGTTGATCACGAGTCCAACACATGATCCAAAGACCACTGTGAATCACACAAAAGGTATAGATTAAGTTGGAACTGAACATAAATTTGAGTCTAGGAATATGCATGCACAAACACATGCACACACACGCAAATTAGCATACTAATAAGCTAGAACCTGGAGGGAGAAGGAAGGCAATTTTAAAAGGGGTGTTGTTGATGGAGATGAACCAAAACTGTTTTACAGGTTTATCAGTGGTAAATTGAGACCCGAGGAAGAAAACAAGCTGACAGTGGATGGTGGTGAGGTCTTTGAGAAGGCCTCAGCTCAGGCTGAAATAATGAATGAATTTTTCCAAGGTGTCTCCACAAAGGAAAGTAATTTTTAGAGGAGAGTGAGGAGAGCAAAAATTCAGGTTCAGAAAGTGTAATTGTAGAAGTGAGCAAAGTGCTCAGTTTTTTGGGATCATTGGATGTGATAAAAGTTTCAGGACCCGATGGGGGTCTCGAACTGGATAAAGAATGTAGGGAACAACTGGTGGACAAGATTCATTGTTTTATTTTATGTTCATTAAAAAGAAGGAATAGCACCGCATAATTGGGAAAGGGCTGATGTGATGCCGAATCACAAGTGGAAGTAAGGAGATACCACTAGGTTATAAGTTGGTATCATTGACCAACACAGTAGTTGAACTATGTGAAAAGATTATGAAAAATCAATGTCGGATGTCTTCAAGAGATGAACATTCTGAATGACAGTTTGGCATCAGGTCTGGAAAATTGTGTGTCATTCCTTGTAAACTTTTACTGGAGAGTGATTGATATGCTACAAGAGAGGGAGGGGTGAATGGACTGTATATTTCTATCTAGAGAAGGCCTTTGATAAAACACTTTACCTAAGAGGCAAACAACTCAAGTGGATGAGAGGTTTTTTGAAGGGAAAGTATATGAGGACAACAGTAAAGGATAAGATGCCACAACAGAAAGATTGTAATGTTACATTTTTTTTATATAGAATTCATATAATTGTGTGTGTGTGTATATATATAGACATATATATATATATATATATATATATATATATATATATGTATGTATATATATATATATATATATATATATATATATTTATATTTAAACTGTAAATCCCACATTCTGTGAAAAAAATATGTTGAAAGAAGATATATTATGGCCACTGTCTTCAGTCCTCTTCAGCTGTACAGGGGATGGACAACTTTACATACGAGTTTTTTAACAGCTGGATTGGTGATGGTATCAGGGGAACACTGTCTTTTAGATGTATCAAAATTTGGTAGTTATTTAATCAGGGTGGATTTAATTATTTTCTTTCTATAATTGCAGTTAGATTTGTAAATAATAGCAGCCTTGTTCCAGTCCATGTGATTTAAACTCGCAGTATGATTAAATACCACTGAATTATCTTTGGGATATTTGATAGAATTTTTATGCTCCATGATCCTGGTGGTTAGGTCCTTCCCCAGTAGATTTTGGAGCAGTCTTTGCAAGGTATTTTATAGACACCTGGGTTGCTATTGTCATTAGATCTTTGGTGGACATTTACATTTTTATTTTTGAAGATGTGATTAGGTGATTTTTATATCAGGGAGAACAGTGTTGGTGATGTACATGGAGGCATTGTATAGCTTACTAATATATATACAGTATATATATATATATATATATATATATATATATATATATTAGGTGTGTATGTCTGCAGCATAGAATACAATCTAACCCTGGTACTTGCCAACCATTATGGAATATTTTGAGACCATTTTGTTACCTAAATTTAAACCAGTTGAGGCATTTTGGTACAGACACATAGACATTTTTACATTATCATAGGAAAAATTATGGAAATGATTATAAGAGATCCTATAGAATGTTGTTTAGAAAGCACCTGCCAAATAAATGATAGCTGGTGTGGCCCCAGATGTAAACACTATTGTACGGTTAATCCTCTAGAATTTTACCGTGCACAGCAATTATCTTAAACTATGACAGAAAGGAATGTGTAGATTTGATGTATCTGTCTATATACCAAAAGGCGTCAGTAAAATTCCAGAATCAAGCAATAATTCCTAACCTAACCAAAGCTAACCTAATCTAACCTAGCTTAACCTAATGTAACCATTTCATAGAAAGATTAGGCATCTCAAATGCAAGAAGAAAAAAAAAAAATAATGATAAAAAAAAAAGTGAAAAATGTGTTTGCATGACACTGGAATAGAGCCAAGGGTTCTTCCACCTCGTAAGAAAGTCGACCAAGGCAGGCCCCTAACCCCATCCAGCCCATTCCTGTCCACCACCTATTTTGTATATCCGGATTTTGAAAAAAGTTTGCTGTCGCGCACAAAAGACTACTAACTAAACTTAATTTGCATGGAACAAGAGGCAACTTGTGAAGCTGAATTAGCGAGTTGTTCTCTCTTTCTTTTTGGGAATCCGCTGAGGGCCACTCGTGGCCAGAATAATGTGCAGGTGCTGAGTGGGGGAATTGAGGGTTGGGGGACAGGATTTGGACCAGGAATGGGATTAGGAAAAGGGTTAATGATGGGATCAGAATTAGGATTGAGGAAAGGGAGGTAGAAGACCAGGAAGACCAGGACCAGGAAGACCATGCAGAAGATGGATGGACAACGTGAGGGAGGACCTGGAAAGGGCTGGAGCAGATGTCCAGGATTGGATGACAGTGGCACAGGACCGTAGAGTCTGGTGGCATTTGGTGCTAGCGGTGAGGGGTCAGCAAGTGGCCCGACCACCACCAGAGTGAGTGAGTGAAAGGGAGGTAGTGATGAGTGATCCTATTACTAAAAGTATCAAGTGTGGGACTATTAACTATGTGAGATGGGAGACGATTCCACTTCTGGATGCTGCAGAGGAAGAATGAGCACTTAAATATGTTGGTGCTTGTTTGGTATGTGTGGTATTTTAGGTTGTGACTGCCTCTAGATGTACGTGTATTTGTTGGATGCAATTAAGTTTCTTCGTTACGAATGGGGAAAAATTCTGGTTCCAAAGATGTTATGAGTGAAGTTCCTCTGGGTTCTGTTATAGGGCCATGTGCTTATGTCTATATATATGTGACGTTGACTGTGGACTTGAACGAGTGTCTACAGATTCAGTGGTGATAGAAAGCTTTGTGGAATAGTAAATAATCGGTTTAGTTAGCATTGGCTAAGTTCTGTCTTGTTCAGGAAAGGGTCCAGCCCAGACTGGTGTTGAAATTTTCTTGTCGGGTTCTTAAAGATTCAGGCTGGCGGACTTGCCTTACTGGGGTTTGGTCTTGTTCATCTAAGAGATGATTTTCTGATCAGGCTGAAACAATTGAACAAATTGTTTACCCTCCTATGTTTTTTTATCCATCTTGATTCATTTTATTATTATTATTATTATTATTATTATTATTATTTATTTATGTTATTGTTTTTTAATTGACTTTGTGTCGAAGTCCTGTGGAGGAGCTTTCCTGGAGTAGAGTTTCATGAGCTCTGCCTGGCATCTCGGTTCAAGGTCTTTACAGTAACACTTAATCCAAACCCCTCTCTCTTTTTTTCGGTCTCTCTTTCTCTCTTTACCTTGTTCTGTGTCTCTTCCCCTCTCTCTTTCCCCCTCTATCTCTCTTCTCTTTCTCTTCCCATCTCTCTCTCTCTCCCTCCCTCTCTCTCTCTCTCTCTCTCTCTCTCTCTCTCTCTCTCTCTCCCTCTCTCTCTCTCCCTTCCTCTCCCTCTCTCCCCCTTCCTCTCTATCTCTTTGTTCACACTGATTCCCACACGCGTCTAATTTCCCAGTTGCTCATGTCCTCTTCACTTCTCCCTTCTCTCGCAGCCCTCCTTCCCTCCCTGTCGTCCTCCGTCCTCCCTCCACCTCCCTCCTACTCTCCTTCTCCCCTCCTCTCATCATCCTGCTCCTCCTCCTCGTCCTCCTTTTCCTCCTCCTCCTCCTTTTCCTCCTCCTCCTCCTCCTCCTCCTCCTCCTCCTCCTCCTCCTCTGTTTTCTTGAGGCACCACTAAGAATGTTGAAAACCCGCCACTCGTCACGTACGGCGGTGGGGGGGAGGAGGGGGGTGTTGGCGCGTAGATAGTGTGGGGGGTGGGGGAGGTGTGTCGGTGACGTAATGTTTGATATATATATTACGTGACGGCGGACACTTTTAGATGTTGTAGTTAATCATCCAATTATGTGTGTGTGTCTGTTTTAAATAACTCGTTATCTACGTCAGTTAGTTTATTTTTATTTTGTGTTTGATTTAATGATTTTATATATGATTTTTTTTTATTTTGTTTTTTAAACATCGCGTGTGATGGTACGCTCGTAACTCCATCGCCAGCTTGCAAGGGTTTCAATTACGGAATATCTCGCTCAGCACCGTATCACCACAGCGAGTTTTAGGAAGCACAAAGATGGACATTATTTCTCTCTGTATTTCTCTCCCCCTCTCTTCCTCTCTCTTCCTCTCTCTTCCTCTCTCTTCCTCTCTCTTCCTCTCTCTTCCTCTCTCTCCCTCTCTCTCCCTCTCTCTCTCTCTCTCTTCCTCTCTCCTCCACTCCCTCCCTCTTTCCCTCTCTCCCTCCCTCCTCCTCTCTCACCCTCTCTCTCTCTCTCTCTCTCTCTCTTCCTCTCTCCCCCTCTTTCTCTCTCCCTCTCTCTCCCTCCCTCTCCCTTTCCCTCTCTCCCTCCCTCTACCTTTCCCTCCCTCCCTCCCTATGTCTCCCCTTTCTCTCTCTCTCCAGAGCGAGTTTTAAAGGAAGTACAAAAATGGACATTATTTCTCTCTGTCTTTTCGTTCTATGTCTCTCCTCCTCTCTCTCCTTTCTCTCTCTCTCTCCCTCTCTCTCCTCTCTCCCTTTCTCTCACCCTCTCCGTTTCTCCCTCTCTCTCCCTACCTTCCTTCCTATATATCTCTCTCCCTCCTTCCCTCCCTTCCTTCCTTCCTTCCTATGTCTCACCCTCTCTCTCTCCCTCCCTCTTTTCCTTTCTCCCCCCCTTCCCCCCGGGGGTGATGTAAACAAGTGGTATGCCTGGGGGGGAGGAGGGGCTGACGCGATGCCGTCTGAGGCAAGAGGTGCCTCCGTCCCCGCGTGGAGTAGGTTTGGCTGGCGCCGGATGTTGATCGAGTGGAAGAGGAGGAGGAGGAGGAAGAGGGAGGAGGAGGAGGAGGAGGAGGGAGGAGGCAAGATGCTACACACCCACTTCACCAGTGCGATAAAACCTCTTCGTTGGCGAGGGCCCTTCATGTGTTGACGGTGTAGACATGTGTTCGGGATATGTAACGCTTGCCTTATACGAGTATATATATATATAGTATATCTCTCACTCTCTTTCCCTCTCTCGCTTTCTCGTTCTATCTCTCTCTCTCTCTCGCTCTCGCTCGCTTTTTCTCTCTCCTTCACTCTCTCCCTCACTCTCCCCCTCTCATTCTCTCTCGCTTTTTCTCATTCTCCCCTACTCTCCCTCACTCTCCCTTCCCCTCCCTCCCCCTTTCTCTCCTCTCTCTCTCTCCTCTCTCCTTTCTCTCTCCGTCTGTCTCTCACTCGCTTCTCTCTCTCTCCCCTCTCCTTTCTCTCTCCTCTCCTTTCTCTCTCCTCTCTCTCTCTCTCCTCTTTCTTCCCCTCTCTCTCTCTCTCTCTCTCTCTCTCTCTCTCTCTCTCTCTCTCTGTCTGTCTGTCTCTCTCTCTCTCTGTTTCCTTATATGGGTTAGGGAGCTTGTACAAAAACGTGTACATTTTGTAGTATCAATCAGGGTTCGCTTTTTGACGTAAATATTAACTTGTTTACTTCTCTTTATTTCTCTTTCATTTGCTGTATTCATTTATTTATTTATTTTTATTTTTATTTTCACAAGTTTTCACAATTTGTGGTTGAATAACTGAATTTTTATTGTCAGACCTCTCGATGCATATATATATATTTTTTCTGCTGGTCTTGTACGCATCCTCCTCTCGTCCAGGGTTCGAGTCCTGCACTCCTTTGGTTCCTCAACTCGGTGGCTGTTATCTGTCCCGCAATTCCAAAAGCAGAGCAAAGGTAATGACTGGTGTCCACACATGATACATATATGTGATTCACCATGGTCTATGATCACGTGCTGGACCCGTGATCGTTAGCTATTTCCCTTTCGGAAGAGAGCCGAGTTCATATATGACCGGTCTATGGATAAGGCTGTGACCTTGCACACGCATACACACACACAACTCCCCGCCCACGAGAGTTGGAGTAACAACCCGCAGCGCAGTGATTCTGAAATTGTTTCAGCCCTGGACGGGATTCGAACCCGGACCGCCGTAGTGGCAGCCGAAAACTCTACCAACTGCTCCACGAGCTGTGTGTGTTTACATATATATTCACAAGTAGCATCGTATTTTATTTCCAAAGTGGCAACTAGGAATTAATTATGGCGAACAAGCAATTCACTCTTAACTCAGTTCAGTAGCAATGTCACATATACGATACGTGTAGAGAGAGAGAGGGAGAGGAGGGGCGGGAAAGAGGACAGGGCTAGAGAGTAATATCCAAACAGCTTGTAATACGTTGCAAGTAGTTTACCTTGAGAGAGAGAGAGGAGAGAGAGAGAGAGAGAGAGAGAGAGAGAGAGTTGGGGGTGACAGGAGGAGGAGTAATATCCAAACAACTCATTATAAGTTACATGTACTTTACCTGCAGAGAAAAGGGAGGGGGGGGTAAGGGGGTTATCTCGAGAGGTCGGTGACCTCCCCCCTTCCCCCCTTTCCCCCCTAACAGGTGTCAGGGGGCGAAAGGGGGACAACCCACGTGGCTGACGTCATCTAGAGGCGAGGAGCCACCAGCGGTGCCAGAAGAGAGGAGTCGTGTTACGTGTTTCATCCTCCCTCCTCCTCCTCCTTCTCCTCCTCCTCCTCCTCCTCCTCCTCCTCCTCCTTATCCTCCGCCTCTCCTCTTCCTTCCCACCCTTCTCCTCCTTCCCTCCCTCATCCTTTCTCTCCTTCCCTCCATCTTCCTCCTCCATCTTCCTACTCCTTCCCTCCCTCCTTCCCCCTCCTCCTCCGTCTTCCTACTCATCTTCCTCCTTCGCCTCCCTCCCTCCTTCCCTCCTCCTCCTACTTCTCCTACTTCCACCCTCCTCTTCCTCTCCCTCCTCCTACTGTACTTCCTCCCTCCTCTTTCTTCCCCCCTTCTTCCCTACCTCCTCCCTCCTCCCTCCTACTTCCTCTCCCCCCTTTTACCCCCTTCTTTTTTCTCTTCCTCTTTCTCCTCATGTCATCCTCATCCTCCACATTCCTCATCCTCACTAATCCTCCTCTCTCCTTTATCCTTGCCTCCTCATCCTCCAGCTGTTCTCTTTCCTATGTCTCCCCCTCCTCCTCCTCCTCCTTTTCCTCCTCCTCCAGCTACTCTCCTTCCTATGTCTCCCTCCTCTTCCTCCTCCTCCTCCTCCTCCTCCAGCTACTCTCCTTCCTATGTCTCCATCCTCCTCCTCCAGCTACTCTCCTTCCTATGTCTCCCTCCTCCTCCTCCTCCTCCTCCTCCTCCTCCTCCTCCTCCTCCTTTTTCATTAGTATGACAAAAGCGTTCGAATCAATCTCCAGCACTATAGCCCTGCTGGCTCCCACGGGTATGAAGAGGAGGAGGAGGAGGAGGCGTAGGAGTAGGGGTAGGCGGTGGTGGTTGGGGAGGTGGAGGTGGGTGAAGGACGCGTGCTAATAATAACTCCTCGAAGGATCGTTGCGGACGCGCAGCCAGGGGTGACTAATGTACGATCACGGGCTAAGAGGATTTGGGCGCGCGGAGGGATGCAGGCCCGGACGTCGCGTCGTGGTCTTCCGTCCGTGTCGACGTCATCGTCATTTTCTCTCCTGTCCTCCTCCTCCTCCTCTTCCTCCTCTTTCTCCTCTTTCTCCTCCTCTTTCTCCTCTTCCTTTTCCTCCTCCTGTTTCTCCTCTTTCTTTTCCTCCTGTTTCTCCTCTTCCTCTTTCTCCTCTTCCTTTTCCTCCTCCTGTTTCTCCTCTTCCTTTTCCTCCTGTTTCTCCTCTTCCTTTTCCTCTTTCTCCTCTTCCTTTTCCTCTTTATCTTCTTTTTCTCGCCCTCCTTCTTCTTCTCGTCCTTCTCCTCTTTCTCGTCCTTTTCCTCTTTCTCGTCTTTCTCCTCCTCCTCTTCCTACTTATCCTCTTATTCCTCGCCCACCTGTTCCTCCACCACTTCCTCTTCTCTCTCCTCCCCCTCCTCTTGTTCCACCACGTCCTCCCCATCCACCTCTTCCTTCTCCCCCCCTCCTCCACCTCTTTCTCCACCATCTCTTCCTTCTCCCCATCCTCCTCCTCATCTTCCTCCTCTTCCTCCCCCCACTCTTATATTCATCCCCTTTTTCTTTTCGTGTTTTTTATTTTATTTTTTTATTTTCTGGTTCGCTTGACCCTCCCCCCTTCTTCCACCTCTCTCCCCCCCCCTAAAAGCTTCCCTACCTCTCCCTCCCTAATCCCCTCCCCCCTAAACCCTGACAGTTTCCTCCCTAATAAAGACCAACGCTTTTTATTCTATCGAAGGGAGTTGGGTCCACGTTGACCTGAGACAGGGTCACGGTCGCTGGCGACCCCGTTCAGGATGGAGTCCCCGACCTCGTCAACTTGTTTATCTTTTATCATGGAACACGCGTAACCGTGTTGAAGGGGTTAAATTGTTCTTTTTATGACGAGATTAAAAACCGAAAGGAAAAAATTTAATCGCTTTTGATCGATCTTTTACCGTCTCCTCGTTGATTCTAAGGTGGGGGGATATTGTCCGGATAGAAGCGATGGGTATTTTTAACTAAAGGTCCTTCTCCCGTCCCCTTCTCCCGTCCCTTTCCCCGTCCCTCTCCCCGTCCCTCTCCCCGTCCCTTTCCCCGTCCCTCTCCCCGTCCCTTTCCCCGTCCCTTTCCCCCGTCCCTTTCCCCACATCTCTTCCCCTTCCCCCCCATCCCTTTCCAACATCTCCTTACCCTTCCCCAACCCTTTCCCACATCCTCTTCCCCTTCCCTATCCCTTTCCCGCATCCTCTTCCCCTTCCCCTTTCCCTCTTCTCGCCCTCTTCCCTTCCCCATCCTTTCCATACATCTTCCTCCCCTCCCCCCATCCCTTTCCCACATCCTAAGCCCCCTTCCCTCTTCCTTTCAATCTTCTCCCCCTCCACCCCTTTCCCATCCCTTTTCCACGTCCTGTTCCCGTTCACCCTTCCCTCTTCCTTTCCCTCTTATCGCCCTCCACCCTTGCCCCCTTCCCTTTCCAATCCCTTTCCCACGTCCTCTTCACCCTTTCCCTCTTCTTTTCCTCCACCCATCTCCCATCCCCTTCCCCCATCCCTTTCCCACATCCTCTTCCCCTTCACCCTTCCCTCTTCCTTTCCCTCTTCTCGCCCCCACCCTTGCCCCCTCCCCTTTCCCCCTCCCCTTTCCCCCTCCCCTTTCCAATCCCTTTCCCACGTCATCTTCACCCTTTCCCTCTTCTCCTCCTCCACCCATCTCCCATCCCTTTCCCCCATCCCTTTCCCACATCCTCTTCCTCTTCACCCTTCCCTCTTCCTTTCCCTCTTCTCGCCCTCCACCCTTGCACCCTCTCCCCTTCCCCATCCCTTTGCCACATCCCCTTCCCTTTCACCCTCTCCCTTCCTTTCCGTCTTCTCCTCCACCTTCTTCCTGACCCCTCTTCCTCCCTCGTCCTCCCTCCTCCTCCAACCTCCTCTTCCTTCCTCCTCCTCCCTCCTCCTTCAACCTCCTCTTCCTTCCTCCTCCTCCTGCCTCCTCCTCCTGCCTCCTTTTCCTCCCTCCTTCTACCTCCTCTTCCTCCTCCTGCCTCCTCTTCCTCCTCCTGCCTCCTCTTCCTCCCTCCTGTCTCCTCTTCCTTCCTCCTACTGCCACTTCTTTCCATCTCATTCTCCAGCCTCTTCCTCCTCCAGCCTCCTCCTCATTCTCCCTTACCTTCTTTCCCATGATTATCCCTCACTTTCCTTAATTTACTTCCGATTCTCTCATTTTCCCCAATTTCCTTCATTTCCCCTTTGCTCGCCCTCATTTCCCCTCATTTTCTCCTCTCCAGTGCCCTCTCCTTTGCGTTCTCTTTCCAACATCCCTTCCCCTCTCCCTTCCCCTCTCGCCTCCCCTTCCTTCCCCTCTCGCCTCCCCTTCCTTCCCCTCTCGCCTCCCCTTCCTTCTTCTTTCGCATTTACCTCACCTTTCCCATCCTTTCCACTCTTCCTTCCCACTCTCCCATCCTCTCTTCTCCTCCCGTCCTCCTTTACCTGCCCCTCCCCCTCTCCTTTCCCCCCTTCCCTTCCCATCCACTTTCCCTTCCCCTCTCCCCTCTCCCTTCCCCTCCTTCACCTATCCCTCCCCTTCTCAATTTCCCCTTCCCTTACCCCCCTTCCCTTCCCCTCTCCCATCCCCTTCCACTCCCCTTCCACTCCCCTTCTCCTTCACCTATCCTTCCTCCTTCCCCTCCCCCTCCCTTATCCCCCTTCCCTTCCCCTCTCCCTTCCCCCTCCACTCCCCCCTTATCCCCCTCCCTCCCTCCCTCCCATTCTCATGCCCAACAATGTCCTCCATTATATTTCCGTTATTATCTTCCTTCACATTTCTTTTTTCTTTTCTCCTCGTTCCTTCTTTAGTCACTCAATTATTTTCTGACTCTCTTTTTCTGTCCCCCTTCCTCTCTTCTCTCTTTTCTTTGTTCTCATTTGTTTCATTATGTCGTCCGTCAGGGTTTTTCACCCTCACTGTCCCCTCTCTTCCTCCCCCCCTCCCCTCTGCTGTCTCCTTCTCCCCTCCCCCTCTCTCCCTCCCTCCCTCTCTCTATCTCTCTTTATCTCTCTCCCTCACTCTCTCTTTATCTCTCTCATTCTCACTCTGTCGTTCTCCCCCACCTTCCCTCTCTCTCCCTCTCCTTCTCTCTCATTCTCACTCTGTCGCTCTCCCCCACCTTCCCTCTCTCTCCCTCTCTCATTCTCACTCTCTGTCGTTCTCCCCACCTTCCCTCTCTCCCCCTCTCCTTCTCTCTCATTCTCACTCTGTCGCTCTCCCCCACCTTCCCTCTCTCTCCCTCTCTCATTCTCACTCTCTGTCGCTCTCCCCCTCCTTCCCTCTCTCTCATTCTCACTCTGTCGCTCTCCCCACCTTCTCTCCCTCTCCCTCTCTCTCATTCTCACTCTCGCTCTCCCCCACCTTCCCTCTCACTCTCGCTCTCCCCACCTTCCCTCTCTCTCATTCTCTCTCTCTGTCGTTCTCCCCCACCTTCCCCCTCTCTCTCCCCCTCTCCCTCTCCTCTCCTCTCCTCTCCTCTCCCTCACTATCTCCCTCCCTCCGCCTCTTCCTCCTTGCCTTACACTTGTCCTCTTGTGTTTCTCTTTCTTTGGCCGCCGCCGCCGCTCTCTGTGACGTGACGTGACGTGACGTGTTCGAGTGCGACTCGGCGGCGGTGTTGTGTGTCGCCGCGGGTCAAATCCCACCATGTGGTCGAGGTACCCGGCTGTGTGGTCTCTCCTCTTCTCTCTCTCCTTCTATCTCTCTCTTCTATATATCTCTCTCTCTCTGTCTCCCCTGTCTCTTTCCCTCTTCCTCTCTTCCTCACGCTCTCTCTCCCTTCCCTCCCTCCCTCCTTCCCATCTCTCTCTCTCTCCTCCCTCTCTCGTCTCTCTCCTCTCTCTGTCTCTCTCCCTGTCTTCTCTATCTCTCCATTATCTCTCCCTCTCTCTCCCTCCCTCCCTCCCTCCTTCCCTCTCTCCTCCCCTTCCCTCTCTCTCTCTCTCTCTCCCTCTCTCCTCCCCTTCACTCTCTCTCCTCCCCCTTCCCCCCTCTTCCCCCTCTCTTCTCCCTCTCCCTAATTCTCTCTTTCTATTTCATCCTCCCAAATACTTTCGCTTTTCCCTTCCCGTGATGCCCTCTTCGAGCGAAATCATCATTAATCGAAAAGTGACCACATGGGCGAGGTCGTCGCCCAGGTAATATCCATGCGGTCGGTCTGCCCGTGCCATGATGGTGGAAGGGTGTCGGGTGGAGGTGGGTTCACCGCTCACTCTCCCGTCCGCGTGGCCGGAAAGCTGAATAAAGTCGCCGGGCTTGAACCAGAAACAAATGAATAAAGTCAATCACGCATTTGTAGGTTAAAGGGCCTTCGTCATCCCTATGATGAGAGGAAGGAGAGGGGGAGGGAGAAGAGAGAGAGAGAGAGGGTGGGGAGGGAGAAGAGAGGGAAGGAGGGAGAGGGAGGATAGAGAGAGAGAGAGGGGGGAGGGAGAGGGAGGATAGAGAGAGAGAGGGGGAGGGAGAGAGAACAGTGAAAAAGAGGGGTGGAGAATAGAGAGAGGGAAGGAGGGAGAGGGAGAAGAGAAAGAAAGAGAGAGGGAGGGAAAATAGAGAGAGAGGGAGGGAGGGAAGAAGAAAGAGAAGAGAAGGAGGGAGAATAGGGAGAGAAAGAGTGAGTAAAGTGTTAAGTAAGATTGTCCGAGGGAAAAGGTGTCATCGCTGTGTGTGGCATCGTGCCACTGTGGCCTCATTGACACGTCACATGACACAGGAAATTGTGACCTGTGTGTAAGTGTTCATAAGGGCGCGATTTGTGTGCGTGGGTCGTATGCTCGAGGACTGGAGTAGTTGGGAGCTGGATTCGACCCAAATTAGATAAATAATCAAATAAATCAAATAAAGAAAAAAAGAAAAAGGTCACTAAGGAATTGCCACAGAAATGAATGGAACAGAGTGGTTGACGAATGCAATAGACTTACGGTGGTATTCTTAAAAAAAAAATCTTTCCCTTCCAAGGATTTATGTAAGATTTTTATAAGGAATTTTTTTTTTAAGAATGCCATCGTAGGATTCTTACGGTGGTATTGTTAAGAAAATCTTTCCCTTTCAAGGATTTATATAAGATTTGTATAAGGAAGGATTTTTTTAAGAATACCACCGTAGGATTCTTACGGTGGTATTCTTAAAAAAATCTTTCCCTTTCAAGGATTTATATAAGATTTTTATAAGGAAAGATTTTTTTAAGAATACCACCTTTAGTAACAATGTAGTGCAGTGGTTCCCAAACTTTTTTCTGTCATTTCCCCTGCACCCAGGTCAACTATCCAGATTTCCCCCTTCATGTGTATTAGGGAAAGAGTAGTTAAAACACTCTGTGACTTTTTTATAATTTATTTTTCATATGTGCAAATATACTGATAAACAGGCACTCTCTCTCTCTCTCTCTCTCTCTCTCTCTCTCTCTCTCTCTCTCTCTCTCTTTCTCTCAGACATGAGAAAATCCATTGGAGATTTTTTTAGTTAGTAGGTAGTGTAACAATTTCCCCCCCTGGTAGCTTCAAATTCCCACCCCTAGGGAAATTTCCCCCAGTTTGGGAACCACTGATGTAGTGAGCGCTGGAACAATTGCTTGTTTTGAAGAGAAGCTGAGATGATTTTATGGATATGAAAAGGTGAGATGACATTATGGGTATGGATGAAAGGTGGTAAAGGGACACGGAACTGCCGAGTGTAGTAGGCCTTAGGGCATTGGTTTTTAACCTTTTTCAGTGCCCTTAGTACCCCTTGATATCTCAGAAATTTTTTTTCTCGTACTCCCGTCGAATAGAAAAACAACGCAAACATGAAAAGAATTAGTGATACAAACCTTTCTTTGCTTTCTCGTTGTAAATATACAGTACCATTTCATTGGGTATCATGTCTCATAGCCCCCCAGGTTCAAGGTTTTGTACCCCTTGTGGGGGCACAGGTACCCTTGTGGGTGCTACAGGTACCCCTTGTGGGGGCACAGGTACCCCTTGTGGGGGCACAGGTACCCCTTGTGGGGGCACAGGTACCCCCTTCTGGGGGCACAGGTACCCCTTGTGGGGGCACAGGTACCCCTTGTGGGGGCACAGGTACCCCTTGTGGGGGCACAGGTACCCCCTTCTGGGGGCACAGGTTCCCCCTCGCTCCTCCCCTCCCCCTCTCCCCCTCATTCCCCAGTCCTTCGTTCTTCCCCCCCCTCCCCTCCCCTTCTTCCCTTCCCTCCCCTCCCCCTCTTCCCTTCCCTCCCCCTCTTCCCTTCCCTCCCCCTCTTCCCTTCCCTCCCCCTCTTCCCCTCACTCCCCAACCCTTCGCTCTTCCCCTCCCCCTCGCTCCTCCCCTCGCTCCTCCCCTCCTCCCCTCGCTCCTCCCCTCCTCCCCTCGCTCCTCCCCTCCTCCCCTCGCTCCTCCCCTCCTCCCCTCTTCCCCTCTTCCCCCCTCTCCCCCTCTCTGGAAGCATCCTCAGCTGTCTCAGTGTGATGGATTGAAACGCGGAGGTAATGATGCTGGAAAACACGCCGAACTTAGTCAGTCGTAGGGTCATCTGTCTCTCGGGGCGAGACGAGTCTCTTGGGGGCAGAAAGGTGAGGAATTTTTGATGGATGTGGGAGGGATGGTGGGGTGAGTGGGAGAGAGGGAGGGGAGGGTAAGGGAGTGGGAGGTAGGGTAGGGGAGTGGGAGCAGGGAGGGGAGGGTAAGGGAGTGGGAGGTAGGGGAGTGGGAGCAGGGAGGGGAGGGAGGGTATGGGAGTGGGAGTAGGAGGTAAGGTAGGGGAGTGGGAGGGGGGAGGGGAAGGGAGGGATGGTAGGGATAGTGGGAGGGAGGGTAGGGGAGTGAGAGGGGAGGGGAGGGAGAGTCGGATGAAAAGGGAGGGTAAATGGGATATGATGGGAGGGTGAGTGGGAGGGGAGTTAATGGCGTGTAGGGGGGAGGGAGTGTGGCAGGGGAGTGGGAGGGGAGGAAGAGTAGGAGAGGGGAGGGTGAGTGGGGGGAGGGGAGAGAGAGTAGAAGAGGAGAGGGTGAGTGGGGAGGGGAGGGAGAGTAGAAGTGGGGAGGTTGAGTAGGTAGGGTTTGGGTGAGTGGGGAAGGGGAGGGGAGGGTGAGTGAGGGAGGGGAGGGTAGGGTGAGTGGAAGGGGATGGATAATAGAAGAGGGGAGAATGAGTAGGCGGGGAGGGGAGAGGAGAGTAGGAGAAGAGAGGAGGTTGAGTAGACGGGGAGGGGAGGGTGAGTAGGGGGAGTGGGAGGGGGGGTAGACTGGGAGTGACAACCTGGAGAATCCGGTTCTTTTACGCTTTGTAAGCGCGTGCGCGTGCGTTGAAAGGGTTGTAATTCATAATGTGAAGGCGTCCGCCGCCGCCGCCGTCGTCGTCGTCGTGGAGGCGAGAAAAGTAAACAAGAGTGAGGAGTGTTCATTGAGGGCCAATTGATAACGACAAGTTCGCGACGTGGTCTGTTACCGGGCACCAAGGCCGAATGCCAGAAACTGTCTCTCTACCTCTCTCTCTCTCTCTCTCTCTCTCTCTCTCTCTCTCTCTCTCTCTCTCTCTCTCTCTCTCTCTCTCTCTCTCTCTCTCTCTCTCCCTCTCTCTTTCTTTATCTTTCTCCGTCTCTCCCCTCTTTCCCTCTCTTCCTCTCTCTCTCTCCCTCTCTTCGTCTCTCTCCCTCTCTCCCTCCCCGTCTCTCCCCCTCTTTTCCTCTCTCTTTTTCTCTCCCTCCTCTCCTCTCTCTCCCTCCTTCCCTCCCTCCCTCCCCGTCTCTCCCCTTTCTCTCTCACCCCCTCTTTTCCTCTCCTCTTTCTCTCTCTCCTTCTCTTCTCCCTTCCTCCCCCTTCCTCTCCGTTTCTCTTCTTTTCACTCACTTCCCTTTTTTCCTTCGTCCCCTCCCTTCCACCCGAGCGTCCCTCGCTCGCCTCCTCCCGTCTCCTTACCTTCCTCCTTGCCTTCCTGAGCTCCCAAACGACTTGCCCCGGACACTTCACACCTGAAGGACTTTACCTCCGGGGCCCCTCGCCTGGCGAGACGTTTGTTGTTCGGAACACGCGCGCGCGCGCGTCGTCTAAGAGCTCGTGATTCACTGCAGGCGCTCCTGTGTCGATACTCGTAAGAATTGAAAGGAGTGGTGGATTATAATTATTGGCGCCACAGGAGTCTGGCAGGCAGGCAGGGAACTGGGACCTGAGTCTCTCTTGGCGACAAT
>NC_134812.1:11913630-11948630 GCF_046742065.1 Oratosquilla oratoria | reverse complement strand
AGTAAGTTTGCGGGTGACGCTAAAACATGACGACATATTGGGTTAGGGATGCTGCAGGAAAATTGCTTGCATGGTCGGAGAAATGGTAAATGAACTTCAGTATCTCAAAGTGCAGTGTGTTAAACGTAGGTTTACACAACCCAGAAAACAGGTATAGTTTATGATACCATTTTAGAGAAAATGGAATGTGAAAAAGACTTGTGAGTGTTAGTGAGTCCCGACCTTAAATCCGGGAAACTGTGCATTAGTGCCAGGAACACACACACACTCGCGCACACACACACACACACACACACACACACACACACACACACACACACACACACACACACACACACACACTTACTTTCAACGAACGGACGGCTTGAAGAACGCTCTGAAGAAAAGTGCAGATTGTGGATACCAACGCAAAGAGAAGTGCCTTTTTGTATTTGCAGGGGGGGAAATTGCTCGTGAGGCAGTAGGTAAGTAGGAAAAGAGGAGAAGGGGAGGGATTGCTGGGGAAATGGAAGGAAATGAGGATGTGGAGGACTTGGCCCAGGCAGACGGGCGTAAGGTCAACATGAAACGACCACCGGATGACGAAATGGCAAATAAAAATGTAAAGATTAGAAGTATAGAGAGGAGAAATACAGTAGAAAGTGACGAGAATATGTTCCAGGGATTTAACGCGGGTGGGGGGCACACAACCCCCCCCCGACTGATAAGACTAGAGGAGAGAGTTGATAAGGTGATCGAGGACTTGGAACGTAAGTTAGGTAATGTAGACTCCATTTTCCAGAGAATTGAAAGGTTGGAACAACTAGAGAAGGCTAACAGAAACTTAACTGAAGAAGTAGAGGACCTAAAAAGACAGTTAGGAAATGTAAAGGAGGAGAATGAGAAATTGAAGAAGAATAGTAATGAAAACAGTGAGAAAATAGCTACAGAAGCTAAAAATTGGAGAATAACTCAAGAAGGGAATAAGGTTTCATTCACTGACATAGTCAAACAGCAATTGAAAGAACATAATGAAGACTCAGTTATTAAAGTGATGAGACAGAAGGAGAATATAGTAAGAGAATTAGCTGACAAAAAGAAATGTATAATTATATTAGGAATGGAAGAGAAACATAACCCAGATAGAACCGCAAGAATCAAGGAGGAAAATGAAAGGGTAAGCAGTTTATTAAAATTAGTCCAGGAAGATGAACCAGAAATTATAAAGGAAATTGAGGAAAAATTCAGACTCGGAAAATATAGTACAGATAAGACCAGACCAATTAAGATTAAATTCAGGTCACAAACAACGGCAGAGAAAATTCTATCCAAGACAGGGAAACTAGCAACAAATGATCAATATAAAAAGGTATGGATAAAAAGAGAAATGAATAAGGAGGAAAGAGAGGCAGAAAAGCAGAAAAGAATTGAAGCTAAGGCAAAAAACGAGGAAAGAACGGAGTCAGAGAAAGAGAGATTCTATTGGAGAGTAGTGAACATGAAAATAAAGCAGTTCGACATACTAAAGAAAAACATAAGGGAAACAGAGAACACAATGGAAGTGGCAGAAAACTAAGAGTGTCTTACACAAATATAGATGGATTGATAACAGGATTGAATGAACTGAATGATTATTTGAAAGAAAAAGAACCGGACATAATGGGAATTGTAGAAACAAAATTAAAAGGCCCACTACCACCCAACAGTGTAGGACATGATACATACAATTATTGGATTAGAAACAGAGAGAAAAAACAGGGGGTGGAGTTATGTTCCTGACAAAGAAGGATATAAACGTGAAAGGTGTCATATATGGAAAGAATACAGTAGAGATGATTATGATAGAAGTGGAAGACCGAGATAAGAAGAGCAGAAAATTTGTGATCAATTATGTGCCTCCGAAAACAGCCTCATGGGAGGAGAGTGAACATAAAAGTATGTTAGAGGACACAAAGATAGCATTAACTAAAATAATGGAAGACGGAGGAAGAATAGTTATGATGGGCGACTTTAATTGCAAAGAAATCTGCTGGGAAGAAATGACAGTAAAGAGTGGTGATGACTCATGGGAAATGCTCTACTTGAGATGATTACTGACCATTCAATGACACAATGGATACAAGAGAACACTAGGTATAGAAATGAAGAAGAACCATCGAGGCTAGACTTAATAATTACATCTGAACCTAGAATAGTGGACAAGATTGAATATAAAACACCAATAGGTAAAAGTGACCACATATTGATTGAACTGGAACTTAATGAAGAAAAATATATGAAAAGAAATGAACAATATAGAAAAGGAAGAATGATGTATGAAAAAACAAACTTTGATAAAATAAGAGAATTCTTCCAACAAGAAAACTAGGAAGAAATATACAAAGAAGAAACATCAGTGGAAGAGAAATGGAATATTTTGACAAAAATTTACAAAGAAGGAGTGGAAAAGTATGTCCCAAGACAAAAACAAGAAAAAGAATATGTAAAATGCTGGTACAACAAAAGTTGTAGGGAGTTAAAAGACAAAAGAGACAAAGCCTGGACCGGATGGAAAAAAAGACAGAAGACCTGAAAAATGGAAAATATATACTGGTTATAGAAATGAATATGTACAAAAGTGCAGAGAGGAAAAAAGAAAATATGAAAAAGATGTTATAGAAAAGTGTAAAGATCAACCAAAACTATTCTACAGATTTGTAAACAATAAACTGAAAAACAAACAAGACTTGGAGAAATTAAGACAAGGAGGAGTTGAATACACTGAGGAAATGGAAATGGCAGAAATTATGAACAAACATTTTAAATCAGTGTTTACAAGGGAAAATATACAACCTGAAGAGATTGAGTGGAAGGAAAAAGTCCCCCCTATGGAAGAAATAGAAGTAACGAAGAATGAAATATTGACACACTTGGGTAATTTTGATGTCAGAAAATCGCATGGGCCAGATGAAATAGCAAACTGGATTCTGAAAGAATGCAGGAATGAACTGGCAGACAAAATACATAGCATAATAAGCAGTTCCTTAAAAGAAGGAAAAGTTCCAGAAGATTGGAAAAAAGCAAATATAGTACCTATATATAAAGGAGGAAATAAAGAAGAACCTACCAACTATAGACCAGTCTCTCTAACAAGTACAATAGCAAAAATATGTGAAAGAATTATCAAAAGTAGATGGGTAAAATACTTGGAAAAAAACAACGTACTAAATCCAAGGCAATTTGGATTCAGACAAGGACGATCATGCGTCACCAATTTAATATGTTTCTATTCAAGGCTAATAGATATAATACAAGAAAGAGATGGATGGGCTGATTGTGCATTTCTAGACCTAAAAAAAAGCTTTTGACAAAGTACCAAGTTGCTTAAGAAATTAGAATATGAAGGAGGAATACAAGGTAAATTGCTAAATTGGATGGAAGACTTTTTGCAAGAAAGAAAAATGAGAGTAGTGATAAGAGATCAGCACTCAAAATGGAATGAAGTAATAAGCGGTGTCCCGCAGGGAACAGTTCTGGCCCCAATAATGTTTGCTATATATATTAATGATATGGATGAAGGAATTGAAAGCTATATGAGCTTCTTTGCAGATGATGCAAAATTACTGAAAAGAGTGAAAACTGAAGAAGATTGTGAATCACTACAGAGAGATCTAAATAAAGTACAAGAATGGAGTAGGAAGTGGGAGATGGAGTTCAACACAAAAAAGTGTAGTATAATGGAATTTGGAAAAAGCAAAAACAGAATAACAGGATCATATAATTTGGGAGAAGAAGGAATAAAAAGAGTAGAAAATGAGAGGGACCTGGGAGTCATTGTTATGAATAATATGTCACCTGAGAAACATATAAATAAGATTTTTGGAGAAACTTATAATTTAATAAGAACAATCAAAGTGGCATTTACATACCTGGATGAAGAAATGGTGAGGAAAATCCTAATCACCCTGATAAGACCAAGATTGGAATATGCAGCAACGATATGGTCACCAAGTACAAAAAAATGTATAAAAAAACTTGAAAGAATACAAAGAGCAATTACTAAACTGGCACCAACACTCTCAAAACTATCATATGAAGAGAGACTACAAAAACTTAAACTACAGACACTAGAGCAAAGAAGAGAGAGAGGAGATTTGATAGCTATTTACAGAATCATGAAAGGCATAGAAATTACTGATAGAGAGAATCTGATAAAATGGGATGACAGAAATACAAGAGGACACGGAAAGAAAATAAAAAAAGACAACTATAGAAGAGATCTGAAAAAGAACAGCTTTCCTCACAGAGCAATAGACAGTTGGAACAAGTTAGATGAGAAAGTGGTGTGTGCAAAAACAATACACGAATTTAAAAACAGTCAAGATAAAATGAGATATGAAGACGGACCTCACAAGCATAGCTCCCCTTCCCGTAAAATACAACTAGGTAAATACAACTAGGTAAATACACACACACAAATTACGAATTACGATACTATTAACTCTGAAGACACGTGTAGTAAATCCTCATTTTCTTCCTCCTTCCCCTCCTCTCCCTTCTCCCCCGCCTTACCCCCTTCCCCATTTATCCCTTCCTCCTGCTTCTACTCCTCCTCTTCCTCTTTCTTCTCCTCCACTTCCTCCTCCTCTTCCTCCTCCTCCTCCTCCTCCTCCTCTACCTCTTCTCTTCCTCTTCCACGTAGTCTTCTGCCATGCCCTTCACCTCTATAGAATTTACGCGAAAAGGAAATTAGATGTTTAACCCAACTACCGCCATACTTTTCGCCCGCCATATCCGGGAGAGAGAGAGAGAGAGAGAGGAAGGGCGGGTAAAGAGAGAAAGGGAGAGGGAAGGAGCGGGCAGAGAGAGAGAGAGAGAGTGGGGTAGAGGGAAAGGGAGAGAGGGGGGCAGGTTGAGAGGGAGGGAGAGGGGGCGGATAGAAAGAGAGGTGGGGAATGGGCGGATAGAGAGGGGGATAGAGGAAGAGAGAAAGAGAAAGAGAGAGGTAGGGGAGGAGGTGAGTAGAGAGAGAGGTAGGGGAGGAGGTGAGTAGAGAGAGAGAGGTAGGGGAGGAGGTGAGTAGAGAGAGAGAGGAGAGAGGTAGGGGAGGAGGTGAGTAGAGAGAGAGAGGGAGAGGGAATTTTATATCTAAACCTTACTCGCTCGTCTTTCACTGCTTCCATGGCAGTTAGGAGGACATTAAGGCGACGAAGACCCTCAAGATTTTCCAGCTGACGCCAAACAATGCTAATCGACCCAGGAACCACCACCACCGGAATGAGGTCGTTATCACACTGGGATATTTTTCCTCCAACTGTTGGAGGAAAATTTGCAGCCCGTAGCTTTCGGGAAGAAGTCTGATATGCTGGGGGAAAGTGGTTTTCCTCCAGCATTTTTTTTTTTTTTTTTTTTTTTTTTTTTTAATTAAAGTTTGCCAAAATGATTTGACGGCAGAAAAAGTGCTGGAGGTAGGCGGTACCGCCGATGAATCGGAGGTTGGAGGAAAAATAGCCCAGTGTGATAACCCCAATAGGCCTCGTCGATGACGACGGCAATAAGCGTGGGAATTATGCTTTTACTCGAAAACTTCCATGTAACCGTTACTGTTCCCTTGAGCATTGGGGTGGAATGTAGCCAGGTCGGTTTCATGAAGAAGCCCAATTTAGCGAACTTTATTCAGCTAAGGGAGGCTTCGCTAAATTTATTTTTTTCCGCTAAATCTGATATTTGTTATTGATGCCCCACGTAACGGTACATTCCGTTATATCGACTTTCCCCTAAGTACCATTGACCATTAGTAAGTTACAGTAATGACAACATAACAGATAGCGGAAAAGCGCTCGATTTTACGGAAACCCGTGTCCACTAAATCATGCTAATCTATTATAGATTTTAAGCTTCCGTTAAATCGACTTTCCGTTAAATAGGGATTCTGCTGTGTTGATTACGGAGAAGATGTAAGAGAGAGACTCTGGAGTATAGGTGGGCAACCCTTGACACGCGTGCCAATCCTGGCACACTAACGACTTTCTCCGGCACGCGAAACTCGGAGATCACCAATACATAACTAATTAATTTCTAACTTTTGTTGTGACCATTGGTAACCACATGCTGCGGTGACCCATAGTCGTATGTAGACCTATAATTCTACTTCCTTGGCACGCGAGAAAATTTTATATAAAATATTTGACTAATTTTGGCACCCACGCTTTAAAATGTTGCCCACCCCTGCTCTGGAGTCTTGTCTAGGATGACGAGATGCTCTCGGGTAACATAATAACATAAGAATGAAGGAGACTGCAAGAGACCATAAGGCCTACACTAGGCAGCTCCGTAAGTATGGTTGGATTATGACCTGCGAGGTCAGACCACCCGCGTTCACGGAATCTGATTTTGTGAGAGGAAGAGAAGTCTGTAAGAAAATAATAACTGTCGTGCATTAAATGGTGCTATTGCCACTGACGTTTGTAAGCCTCGTTTACATGGGGCAAGTTGAGAGGCAAGTCAAATGTGCCTCCTCCCCCCACTCCATCTTCTATCCCCTCTTCCCCCATTCCATCCTCCATCCCCTCCTCTACCATTCCCTCCTTCATCGCCTCCTCCATCTCCTCCCCATCCCCTCCTCCATTTCCTCCATCCCCCTCCTCCTCCATCCCCTCCTCCATCCTACCATTCCTCCTTCATTTCCTCCTCCTCTTCCATACAAAGGACCCTTGGTGCGGACAGAGGGACGTCCCCTCCCCCCCCTTTGGCAGCAGCAAGGAGGAGGAGGAGGGGGGGGGTCGCCTCTGATGGCTCCAGCGTTCCTGACTTCCACGTCCTCTTCTTCACCTCTTTATGTTGGTCGAGACGATCCTCAAAAAGCTCAAATGTCGAAGAAGATGAAAGTATGTACGTGTGCATGTATGTGTGTGTTTGTGTGCTTGGGTGTTCCTCAGTGTGTGTCAGTATCTGTGTGTGTGTGTGTGTGTGTGTGTGTGTGTGTGTGTGTGTACACATTCGCGTCCATGTGCACAAAGTGAACGTGTTGTATGGTCACTTGTGTACAAGCCTTCCCTCCACCCCCATTATATAATATATATATATAATTTTATTATATTTTTTTATTATTTTATATATTATTTATTTATTATTTTTTACGCGGAATTCCCCCCCCCCCCATCGTGGTGGGAAGATTGATTACGTAGACGGTCGATTGATGACTACCATTCGAGATCGGTCGTCGGGACCAGCGAGAGACGACAAGTGCGCCGGGTGGGCTTATCCGTCCCCGGAGACCAATACGCGTCCGTCTGGCCACAGTGAAGAACCGCAAAGGGAAAGGCGAGGGCAAGGCCCGTTGGCCCCTTTGAGGGTTTGTGTTGGTGGTTGACGGGGGGGAGGGGGGCTCACCCCTCTCTCTCTCTCTCTCTCTCTCTCTCTCTCTCTCTCTCTCTCTCTCTCTCTCTCTCTCTCTCTCTCTCTCTCTCTCTCTCTCCCCTCTTTCTCGCTCTCTCTCTCCTTTCTCCCCACTCTCGCTCGCTTTTTCTCTTTTCCCTTCCCCCTCTCTCTCTCTCTCTGTCTCCTCTTTATTCTTTCTCCCCCTCTCTCTCTCTCCTCTTTCTCTCTCTCTCTCCTCTTTCTCTCTCTCTCTCTCTCTCTCTCTCTCTCTCTCTCTCTCTCTCTCTTTCTCTCCCATCTTTCACTCTCGCTCTCTCTCCTTTCTCACATCTCTCGCTTTTTCTTTTTCCTTCCCCCCCCCTCTCTCTCTCTCTCTCTCTCTCTCTCTCTCTCTCTCTCTCTCTCTCTCCACTCCCCCTCCTCTCTCTCTCTCTCTCTCCTCTCTCTCTCTCTCTCTCTCTCTCTCTCTCTCCCTCCCTCTCTCTCTCTCTCTCTCTCTCTCTCTCTCTCTCTCTCTCTCTCCTCTTTCTCGCGCTCTCCTTTCTCCCCACTCTCGCTCGCTTTTTCTCTTTTCCCTTCCCCCCTCTCTCTGTCTCCTCTTTCTTCTTTCTCCCCCTCTCTCTGTCTTCTCTTTCTCCTTTCTCCCTCCCCCTCTCTCTATCTTTCTCCTCTTTCTCCTTTCTCCCCACTATCTCCCTCCTTCTCTCTCCCCCTCCATCTTTCTTTCTCTGTCATTATGTTGATCATCATCGGCGTTAAAACCCAGTGTTATCGTTACTAAAACTGCAGCCATCGGAAGTCGTCATCATCATCATCATCATCATCATCATCATCATCGTCTTCGTCGTCTGCATGGTCTTCGTTGTCATCATCATCATTATTATCATCGTCGTCGTCGTCATCAACATTGTCATCATTATGATGGTGGTCGTCATCATCATCATCATCATCATCATCATCATCGTCTGCATCGTCTTCGTTGCCATCATCATCATCATCATCATCATCATCATCATCATCATCATTATCATCGTCGTCGTCGTCATCAGCATCATCATTATGATGGTGGTCGTCATCATCATCATCATCATCGTCGTCGTCATCATCATCGTCATCATTATATTGTTATATGGCTCGAAGAGGTCTTCCTTCAGTTTCAGAGGAAGTCGTTGTGAGCGGGAGAAGATCAGTTTGATTGTGAAACTACATTCCAAATGTCAGGGTTCAGGATGATGCACAGGTAAAGGGAATACACCGGGAGACGCTTAGCAGGGGTCTAAGTCACCCTGAAGCCCCCTCTGTCACACCTACGTGAATCGAGTGAGTTCGTTTGAGTAGAAACGACTTAGGTTACATTTTTTTTTTCATTTAATTATAAAATCACCTTTGCGTCGTATACTGAGAAGCTCAATGACGAACTAAGAGAAGTTAGGTCTAAAATGCGAATATTAGAAACATTTGTTGAATTGTTGACTTAGGGAAGTCTTAGAATACTGTAGGCGAAGTCGTCTTCCAGGTGTTCGAATTCACAACATTTGGTCGAGAATCGTGATAGTGTGACCGGGGGCTTTACCCTCTGTTTTTGGAGGTCGAAACCAACGCGCCGCGCTGACAAACAGCAAGGAGGAGGAGGAGGAGGAGGAGGAGAGGAGGAAGGAAGGAAGGAGGGAGTATGTTTTGGAAGAGGAAAGACCACGCAAGAATGATAATGAGATCATTCTTCCAACTTCAGAAACTGTTATCTTGCTTCATATTTCACTCGTTTTCCTTTAAACTCTTCTTTTTAATTCCTGATCCATCTTCCTCATCTTCCTCACTCCACCCTCCTCCACCCTTATCTTTTTCACCCTACCCTCCTCCTCCTCCCTCATCTTTTTCACTCTACCCTCCTCCTCCTTATTCATCTTCTTCACCCTACTCTCCTCCTCCTCCCTCATCATCTTCACCCTACCCTCCTCCTCCTTATTCATCTTCTTCACCCTACCCTCCTACTCCTTCCTCATCTTCTTCACCCTACCCTCCTCCTCCTTCACCCTACCCTCCTCCTCGTTCCTCATCTTCTTCACCCTACCCTCCTCCTCCCTCGTCTTCCGTCATGATCTTCGACCTACCCTCCTCCTCCCATGTCTTATTTTTTATTTATTTTATTATTATTATTATTATTATTATTATTATTATTATTATTATTTCTTTCTTACGGAGATAGGACCCGTGCATCTAAGGAGGGATCTGTGACATCAATTCTCCTCCCTCTCTCCTCCCTCTCTCCTCCCCCTCTCCTCCCCCCTCCCCGTAGGAGTACATCAGTTCGTGCCCAATCCCCTCCATGGAGGAACGAGATCGCTTGTGGAGTGTTGTTGTCTACCGTTGGGAACCCGAGATTAGTCAGGTTCGAGTCCGATACACAAGTGAGATAAAGAAATAAAGAGCGGAGAGTTCCCCTTGAGCAACAGAGAAGGTATAACCCCCTCCCTCCTTCCTCACTCCCCCCGACCCTCTTTCCCCCCATCCCCTCACCCCGACCATCTTCCTCACCCTCATCCCGACCATCTTCCCCCCATCCCCTTCCCCCCGACCATCTTTCCCCCTCTCCTTCCCCTGACCCTCTTTCCCCCATCCCCTCACCCTCTTTCCCCCATCCCCTCACCCTCTTTCCCCCATCCCCTCACCCTCTTTCCCCCATCCCCTCACCCTCTTTCCCCCATCCCCTCACCCCGACTCTCTCCCCCTCACCCTGACACTTTCCTCCCTCCCCCTGACACTCTTTCCTCCCTCCCCCTGACACTCTTTCCTCCCTTCCCCTGACACTCTTTCCTCCCTCCCCCTGACACTCTTTCCTCCCTTCCCCTGACACTCTTTCCTCCCTCCCCCTGACACTCTTTCCTCCCTCCCCCTGACACTCTTTCCTCCCTCCCCCTGATCATTTCCCCCCCTCATCCCGACCTTTTTCCCCCTCCCCTCCCATCTTCCCATCACCCCTCCCATCTTCACATCACCCCTCCCATCTTCACATCACCCTTCCCATCTTCCCCCATCCTCCTCACCCCGTACTTAAAAGAAGCACTTTTGGCACGCAGAATTCAACAAATCAAATAAACTGGCACAGTATCTTCTAAAGGTTGCCCACCCCTGTCCTAGGGCCTCGGATGAAACCGCATCCATTCATCCTTCCACCGTTTTGAAACGGTGGGAGTATCCCGGATGAGCATCAGTCATCCGGAGACTTGGCCTCGTAATAGACAGAAAGGATCTCAAAGGACAGGTTAACTTCGTCAACCGAAGGATCTCAGGACTCTTTCTGGACTTCGAGGAATACCTACACAGGATTCTCCACTATCTAGAGAACATCCTTACAGGACTCTTGCAAACTCCTGTTTCCTTCTTAAACCTAAATTTGTCCAATTCAAATCTATTACTACGAATCCTAGCTTGTCTTGATATGATGTAGGCAAGGTCATCATATTAAGACAGCAAGGAAAGATTCGTAGTAATGGATTTGAATTGGACAAATTTAGGTTTAAGAAGGAGATAGACAAGAATTGGTTTACCAACAGACTGTTTGACAAATGGAAATAGTAACCATGTAGTGAGCGCTGAAACAATTGGTTGTTTTAAAAGAAGATGACAGTTTTATGGATAGGGACATGGAACTGCCCAGTGTAGGCCTTATGGTCTCTTGCACTCTCCTCTGTGTTTATGTTTATATGCTCTAGAAGATTAGATAACTTTTTGGATAAAGAAGACCGGTGGTAAGGGACATGGAACTACCTAGTGTAAGCCTTATGGTCTCTTGCAGTCACTTCCAAGCTTACGTTCGTATTGCTGGACATGTGTCTTCATGGGGGAAACGTTGCCTGAGGGTATTAGATTTATATTATTATAATTTTTTATTTATTTATTTATCATTATAATTTTTTTCTTTTTGCACCCGACCTAGTTATGGACCAAAAGGTCTCCTGTCTGTGTACTCCTCCTTTGTAATCCTTTGTAAACCTTTGGGAGCGCTGAAGGGATGTACACCCAGTTTCCTGTGGGGCCCAATTGGCTTAATCAAGGGGCAATGGCGGAACGAAGGCCTGGCTGGCACCCTGGCACCGGGACTGGCACTGGCACTGAGGCACTGGCACGGGTATCGTGGCACCGAAGCGCTCTAGTACCAGGAAAGTGGTGGCGGCACACTGGGACGGTTCTCGCTAGCATGCTACTTGCTTTTGCTACTTCGTTTGAGTAGGAACGACTTCGGTGATGGTCTTTTTGTTTTTTCAAATTTCCGAATTTGTCAAATTACCCTTGTCATGTTATAGTCGAGATGTTCTTACGGAAGTCTAGGAAATTGTAACCGAAGTCGTTTTCTACTAAAACGAAGTAACAGAAGCAAGTAGCATGCTAGCGAGAATTGCCTAGTGTGCCGCCACATTTTGTTCGGTGCGATTATCGCTCAACGATGATCGTTCGTGGCTCAACGATGATCGTTAAACGATTGTCTAGAACACCAATTCTTTGTTCTTGGGTAGGATTGTCTTGCTTCGAGCTGCAAAGTACGAGACTGATGAATCGAACCTAGCAACGCGCTTACCCAAATAGGATGCCAGGTAGTAGGATGCACGTCCTCCCGCCGCCATTGACGGTTAATATTTGGGATGGGTTAAGAAGATTAACCTAAACTAACCTAACCTAACCTAGGCCTAACCTATCCTAACCTGACCTAGCTTAACCTAACTTAATCTAATCTAACCTAGGCCTAACCTATCCTAACCTGACCTAGCCTAACCTAATTTAACCTAACCTAACCTAACCTAACAAAAACTGGTGATATGCTGAAAATATTTCTGCATACTTGTAAGAATGCAGTAAATATTACCATTCCTTCATCTTTCTTTGAATGTCCCTCATATGAAAGAAAACAATAATAATAATGATAATAATAATAATAATAATAATAATAATAATAATAATTAATAATAGTAATGATAATAATAATAATCTTAGTGTACTGTTGTCGCTCGCTGATTCTCCCATGTACCTCCGTGGAATTTGGCTTTCTGCATCGCTGTGTCGAGGCAATGGCATCAAGTCCTTCTGGTATTGATGCACTCATAAGCTAGGTCAGTGACTCAAAGGCATTCTGGCAAGGAGGCACTGTTGGACTTGTGGAGGGGGACCCGCTGGCACCCCACGTCCCTCTCGTTCTCTTCGACCTCGTCGTCCTCCTCGACCTCGTCCTCCTCCTCCTCCTCCTCCTCCTCCTCATCATCATCATTATCGTCGTCGTCCACCCTTCCTCATCCATTTCCCTTCTTCCTCCTCTTCTTCCTTGCCCTCTTTCTCTTACATTTCCTCCCCTCCTCCTCCTCCTCCTCCTCCTCCTCCTCCTCCTCCACGCCCTCATTCTCTTACATTTGCTCCTCCTCGCCCTCTTTCTCTTGCATTTTCTCTACCTCCTCCTCTTCCTCCTCTTCCTCCTCCTCCTCTTCCTCCTCCTCCTCCTCCTCCTCTTCCTCCTCTTCCTCCTCCTCTTCCTCCTCCTTCTCTTCCTCCTCCTCCTCCTCCTCTTCCTCCTCCTTCTCTTCCTCCTCTTCCTCCTCCTTCTCTTCCTCCTTCTCTTCCTCCTCCTTCTCTTCCTCCTCCTCTTCCTCCTCCTTCTCTTCCTCCTCCTCTTCCTCCTCCTCTTCCTCCTGTCTGTTCCCCTCTTCTGTTCCTTATTTTCCTCGTTCGTCTTCCTGACACCCGTACTCCCCGTCTTAACTCCACCTTGCCTCCTCCACCCTCCCATTTACCTCCCCCACCCTCCCATTTGCCTCCCCCACCCTCCCATTTGCCTCCCCCACCCTCCCATTTGCCTCCCCCACCCTCCCATTTGCCTCCCCCACCCTCCCATTTGCCTCCCCCACCCTCCCATTTGCCTCCCCCACCCTCCCATTTGCTTCCCCCACCCTCCCTTTTGCCTCCCCCACCCTCCCTTTTACCTCCCCCACCCTCCCATTTGCCTCCCCCACCCTCCCATTTGCCTCCCCCACCCTCCCATTTGCTTCCCCCACCCTACCATTTGCTTCCCCCACCCTCCCATTTGCCTCCCCCACCCTCCCATTTGCCTCCCCCACCCTCCCTTTTACCTCCCCCACCCTCCCATTTGCCTCCCCCACCCTCCCATTTGCCTCCCTCCCTCCCTCTCCCCCTCCGCCCTTCCTTTAACCTCCCCCACCCTCCCATTTGCCTCTCTCCCTCCCTCTCCCCCTCCGCCCTCCCCCCCCACCTCCCGCATTGTCCTCTCGCCGAACTCTCTGCAAGACGCAGCGAACTTATTGGCGAAGTTCGGGATTTATTTGTTGTTTGGGTTCTTCGGGGCAGGAGAAGAACGACCCTGCGTACTGAGGAATAGGAGGAGCCTACGACAGGAGGCGCTTATTAGCTGCGGCCGAAGCCGTCGTCTTTGCACCCGTCATGCGTTCTGGGAACTGTTGGGGCAGGTGGCAATCACTGGTGGGAATCGGAGAGGAGTGCGGGATTCGAATTTGTATGTTGCAGTTCTTCGTTGTAAATTGTGACACTTCGTTGTACATTGCAGCTCTTCATTTTGTGTTGGGAGTCTCCATTGTACATCGTGTCTTCATCATACATTGTAGCTCTTTATTGTACATAATGACTTCATTGTACATTGTAGCTCTTCATTGTGTTTTGTACATCTTCATTGCACATTGTGACTCTTTATTGTAGCTCTTCATTGTACATTGTAGCTTCATTGTGCATTGTGGCACTTTATTGTAGTTCTTCATTGTACATTGTGAAACTTTATTGTAGCTCTTCATTGTACATTGTAGCTCTTGATTGTACATTTCAGCTCTTCATTGTGCGTTGTAACTCTTCGTTGTGCGTTGTAGCTCTTCATTGTACGTTGTAGCTCTTCATTGTACATTGTAGTTCTTCATTGTACATTGTGGTACTTTATTGTACGCTGTAGCTCTTCGTTGTACGTTGTAGCTCTTCATTGTACATTGTAGCTCTTTATTGTACATTGTAGCTCTTCATTGTACATTGTAGTTCTTTATTGTACATTGTGGCACTTTATTGTAGCTCTTCATCGTACATTGTAGCTCTTCGTTGCACAATGTAGTTCTTCATTGTACATGATGATACTTTATTGTAGCTCTTCATTGTACATTGTTGCTCTTCATTGTACACTGTAGTTCTTCATTGTACATTGTAGCTCTTCATTGTGCATTGTAGCTCTTCATTTTACACTGAAGTTCTTCATTGTACATTGTGGCACTTTATTGTACTTCATCGTACATTGTAGCTCTTCGTTGCACACTGTAGTTCTTCATTGTACATTGTGATACTTTATTGTAGCTCTTCATTGCACAATGTAGTTCTTCATTGTATATTGTGGCACTTTATTGTAGCTCTTCATTGTACACTGACACTTTATTGTAGTTCTTCATTGTACATTTGACACTTTATTGTGCGTTGTAGTTCTTCATTGTACATTGCGGCACTTTATTGTAGCTCTTCATTGTACACTGACACTTTCTTGTAGTTCTTCATTGTACATTTGACACTTTATTGTGCGTTGTAGTTCTTCATTGTACATTGTGACACTTTATTGTAGCTCTCCATTGCACATTGTGACACTTTATTTTAGTTCTTCATCGTACATTGTGACACTTTATTGTAGATCTTCATCGTTCATTGTGACACTTGATTGTAGCTCTTTATCGTACATTGTAGCTGTTCATTGTGCTCTTAGGTGGCCTTTTGTTTCCCCTTTCTGCGTTGGGTGGCATTCCGCGGCCGGGGATCGACTGTGCGGCCGCTTTTGTCTTCGGCTTTTGTTTCATTCATTGTTCAACAGGAACAGCCTGTTGCCATGACAACCGTTGCATTTGCAGTCACGTGTTTTCACCCTGTGTGTGAGTGCGTGTGCGCATTGTGTGTGTGTGTGAGTGAGTGCGTATGCGCATTGTGTGTGTGTGTGTGTGTGTGTGTGTGTGTGTGTGTGTGCGCGCGCGCATGTGTGTGTGCATGTGTGTGTGTGCGCGCGCGCATATGTGTGCGTGTGTGTGTGTGTCTGCGCATGTGTGTATGTGTGTGTGTGTGTGATTCACCATGGTCTTGGATCACGTGTTGGACTTGTGATCGACAGCTATTTCCCTCCCGGAAGAGAGCTCAGAGCTCATATAGGACCGATCTATGTGTAATTCCGTGACTTTGCACACACACACACACACACACACACACACACACACACACACACACACACACACACACACACCTCTCATGGCGCTGTGGTTAGAGCTCTGGCCTGCCACTACGGAGGTCCGGGTTCGACCCTCGCCCGGGGCTGAAATAATATCAGTATCGCAGCGCTGAGGGGTGTTACTCCAACTCTCGTGGGCGGGGAGTTGGGTGTGTGTGTGTGTGCAAGGTCATAGCATTACCCATAGATCGGACCTACGAGCTCTGAGCTCTCTTCCAGGAGGGAAATAGCTGTCGATCACGAGTCCAACACGTGATCCAAAGACCAAGTGAATACACACACACACACACACACACACACACACACACACACACACACACACACACACACACACACACAACTCGTGTGTGTGTGTGTGTCACCAGGGTCTTGATCTTGGACCACGTGCTGGACTCGTTGTCGACAGCTGTTAGGTTTCTCGCTAGCATGCTACTTGCTTTTGCTACTTCGTTTGAGTAGAAACGACTTCGGTGACGATCTTTTATTTTTCCAAATTTCCAAATGTCAAATTACTCTTGCGTCATAGAATGAGAAGCTGAATGACGAACTAAGAGAAGTTAAAACTAGAATACGAATGTTAGACACATTGTTGAGGTGTTCTTACGGAAGTCTGGAATGTTGTAACAGAAGTCGTTTCTACTCAAACATTGGAATCAGCTCACAAACAGGTGCGTTTTTTTTTTTTTTTTTTTTTTTTTTTTTTTTTTTTTTACGGCGCGACTTCTAGTCTTCCATTGTAGATTTGTTTGATGTCACTATTTTTTTCATTTTTCTTCGTCATACCTATTTTTCGTCTCTTGCCATCGTTGACGTGTCGTGAATTCTGTGAATTCATGTACGTGGTATAGGAAAAAAAAAAAGACTAGCTAGCTGAGCTACTCTCAGTGGATACATAAAGATGTCGTTCCCCCTCCTTCCATTGCACACTGTCCTTCCTTTACAACTAACACGACTTTCAGGCTGTAGCCCTCTTCCTGACTTAATTAACTCTTTTCTAGGGCTAAAAAAAACTTTCTATGTATATATATTTATATATATATATATATATATATATATATATATATATTATATATATGCAAAGTAGACCACTTGTAAAAAGAAACTAATGAAGCAGAGCGCTTTCGTGTATTACATCTTCAGTGCAAAAAAGTACATAATTGAATAGAAGTACATAGTGTATTTCTATTCAACTATGTACTTTTTTGCATTGAAGATGTAATATACGAAAGCGCTCTGCTTCGTTAGTTTCTTTTTCCATGTGGTCTACTTTGCATAAGTGAACACACGCACCTGTGTTCTTAATAGCATATATATGTATATATATATATATATATATATATATATATAATGTATATATATATATATATATATATATATATATATAACACAAACCCCTGCCGGACCTTTTATCGATGGCCCGGAACAGTTCCTACGAGGGACCACGGTGTACCACTCTTGCTCTTCCAGATCTCTGTGGCTTGGCCAGGATTCGAATACACGTCCAAATTCCCCACACGGTTACCAGACGCGCGCGTTACCACTGGGTTATGAACGGGTCCCCATGTTTTAGGACTCATGTGTTGTTAGACTTCTCTCTTTCTCTCCTCTCTCTCTCTCTCTCTCTCTCTCTCTCTCGCTCTCTCTCTCACTCTCTCTCTCTCTCTCTCTCTCTCTCTCCTCTCCTCTCTCTCTCTCTTTTTCCCCTCCTGATTTCTCTTCGTGTGGAGTCCCAAAGTCTTGTCTTTAGTCCATGTGACAGTCCAATGCGGTCTTCTGTCCTTGTTCTCTTTCTTTGTACAAAAGCCCTTTGTCCGTGCAAGTCACCGTCTTTGTTGGCGGAACGGCGTTGATTTTGCGTCGTCTTCCAGCGCGGGACAGCGGTTTTTCTTTCGTAGGTAACCCTGGGCGTGCGGGTTATTAAACGTAGGTGGCCTTCGGGAGTGGCTGGGGTGCCGAGTTTAGGGAACCGTTATGCAACAGCCAAGGGATCCTGTTCCCCTTCTTCCTCCCCTTTCCCTTTCCCTTTTCCTTCTCCATTCTCCCTTCCTCTTCTCCCTCTCCATCCCCTCTCCCCTCTCCATTCTCCCTCTCCCTCCTTCCTCTCCCTTCTTCCTCTCCCTTCGCCCTCCCTACCTCACCGACCGAGGGAAGCTTCTCCCCTTCTCCCTTCTTCCTCTCCCTTTTTCCTCTCCCTTTCCTCTCTCACTTCCTCATCTCCTTTCTCCCTCTCCATCTTCCTTTCTACTCTCCCTACCTCATCCCTTCAAGGGGGGGGGGAGGGGTGCCAAGCCTCGGGAAGCGTCATGCCGGGCCATGGGATGCAGCCCGGCACTAGCTAGTCAAGCGTCCCACTCTTTTATCTTCCCCATCTTCCTCCGCCTCTCCCCTCCCCCTTCTCCCTCCCTTTCTCATCCCTCCCTTTCTCATCCCTCCTCTTCTCCCACCTTCGCCCGCTCCCTTTCTCCCTCTCCCCTTTCTCCCTCTCCCCTTCCTCTTCTCCCCCTCTCCTATTTCCCTTTTCCCTCCCCTTCCTTCTCTTCCCCTCTCTCCCCCTCCCCCTCTTCCCCTCTCTCCCCCTCTTCCCCTCTCTCCCCCTCCCTCCCCTCTTCCCCTCTCTCCCCCTCCCCTCTTCCCCTCTCTCTCCCTTCCCTCTTCCCCTCTCTTCCCCTCCCCCTCTTCCCTTCTCTCCCCTTCACCCTCCCCCTCCCCTTCCCCTCCCCTTCTCCCTATCTTCCCCCTTCTCCCTCTTTTTCTCCCTTCTCCCTCACCAACCCCATCTCAGAAGATTTTCTTGCGTCACCGTTCTCTCTCTCTCTCCACATCATTCATTTCGGAAGGAACTCTCCTTCCTTCCCTCCCTCTTCCTCCTCTTCCTCCTCCTCTTCCTCCTCTCCCTCCTCTCCACCTCTCCCCCTCTCCCTCCTCTCCACCTCTCCCCCTCTCCCCCTCTCCCTCCTCTCCCCCTCTCCCTCCTCTCCCCCTCTCCCTCCTCTCCCCCTCTCCCTCCTCTCCCCCTCTCCCTCCTCTCCCCCTCTCCCTCCTCTCCCCCTCTCCCTCCTCTCCCCCTCTCCCTCCTCTCCCCCTCCTCCTCCTCTCCCTCCTCTCCCCCTCCTCCTCCTCTCCCTCTCCCTCCTCTCCACCTCTCCCTCATCTCTCCCTCTCCCTCATCTCTCCCTCTCCCTCCTCTCCACCTCTCCCTCCTCTCCACCTCTCCCCCTCTCCCTCCTCACCACCTCTCCCCCTCTCGCATCCTCACTACCTCTCCCTCCTCTCCCCCTCTCCCTCCTCCTCTCCTCCTCTCCCTTCCTCCTTTCCCCTTCACCGACTCATATAGTTTCTTTACTTCCTCTCCGTCTGGTTTTCTCCATTTTTCTCTCTCCTTACGTCATTCTCCCAACCACCTCCCTTTTTCGTTCCCCTCTTTTTTTTTTAATTTTCTTCATAATTTCTCTCCTCTTTTCCCTCTTTTTCTTTCCGTCTCTTTCTCCTCCTCCTCCTCTACCTTTTCCTTCCTCTCTTCCTTCTCCCTCCTCTCTTCCTCCTCCCCTTTCTTCCCCTCTTCCATATCTTCTTCATCTTCCAGGCGTTCCCCTCTCCCCATCACTACGCTATACTCTTTCCTCCTATTTCCTCTTCGCTCCTTATCTCCCTACTTCCCTTCTTTCCTTGTCCTCCTCTTCCCCACTCCCCCTCTCTCCCCCTCTCCCCTCCCCCCATACTCCCCTATCACCCCTCTCTCCCCAGTACCCTCTCACCCCTACTCCCCCTCTCTCCTCCACTCCCCTCCTCTCCTCCACTCCCCCTCTCTCCCCCATTTCCCCCTTTCTTCCCCTACTACTCGTCCACCCCTTCCTTTCCCCTTCCCCATCCCTTCCAAACCCAACTTCCCCCTTTCTCCCCCTACTCACCCCACCCCTGCTCTTCCCCCCTTCCTCGTCTCTTCCAAACCCAACTCCCCCCTTTTTCCCCTCTCCACCCTCTCTTCTCCCTCTCTCCTCCACCCCTTCTCTTCCCCCCCTTCCCCATCTTTTCCAAGCCCCCCTTCTCCCCTCTCCACCCTCTCCCCCCCCCTTTCTTCGAAAAGCATGGACTAATGGCCCCGAGTTAAAGATTTTTGACACCTTCAATGCCGTGGCTTTACTAAACAAAATTTATTTCTGTTAATCCCAAGGGGATTTTATTCAGCTGAGGGGACGCGATCATCGGCCTGATGGGGGTCTCGACCGACCCAGACCCTCTTCAGGCTGGGGTCCTCCTTATCTGAATGAAATTACGTTGTTTGACGGTGAGACGAAGTTGGTAAGGAAACTCGAATTGAACCAGGAACACTCATTTATTATTATTTTTTCATTTTATTATGTATCTATCAATTCATTATTATTTACTAATTACCTGTTTGTTTATTATTTATATGCGTTTATTTTATTTACTGTTATTTATATTTTAATATAATTTTATGTATTTATTATTTATCATTATTATATTCTTTTCGCATCCAACCTAGTTATGGACCAAAAGGTCTCCTGTCGGCATGCTCCGCCTTTGTAATCCTTTGTAATCCAACGTTTCGACTCCTACGTTTCGTCATCTTCAGGTATCTCCGGGAGAAAGAGAAACTTGATAATGGAGGACGTTGCCGCGTTTTCGGGAGTTGCAACTTGACCAAGGGCTCTGGGAACACGAAGAATTACTTTGGGACTCAAGTTCTCAGAGGCCGCTCAACTCTCCAGTGCGGCGAAGAATAAACGAGGGGAAATTGCTTTTCCGTGCTTTGTTTTAGGGGGCGGTCTTAGGGTCCGGGAAGATCTTCAGGGCCCCTGAAGGTGCCGTCAGGGGCTAGGGACCGAGGGCCGGGGATTGGGGCCGGGGCTGGGGGCTTGGGCCGGGGCTTGGGACCGGGGGCTAAGGGCTTGGGCCTGGGTCTAAGGGCTTGGGCCTGGAGCGAGGGCTTGGGGCCGGGGGCTGAGGGCTTGGGGCCGGGGGCTGAGGGCTTGGGGCCGGGGGCTGAGGGCAAGGGGCCTGGGGATGAGGGCTTGGGGTTTGGGTCCGGGGGCTGAGGGCACGGGGCCGGGGGCTGAGGGCTTGGGGTTTGGGTCCGGGGGCTTGGGGCCAGAGGCTGAGGGTATGGGGCTGGGACTTGGGGGCGAGGGCTTGGGGCCGGGGGCTGAGGGTATGGGGCCGGGGCTGAGGGCTTGGGGCCGGGGCTGGGGGGCCGAGGACTTGGGGCTGGGGGCCGGGGCTGAGGGCTTGGGGCCGAAGCCTGAGGGTTAGGAGCCTGAGGGTTAGGAGCCAAGGGCTTGTGGCCGTGGGCTTGGCGCCGAGGGCTTGGCGCCGGGGGCCGAGAGTCCATCAAGATCCCCATAGTCGAAAGACAAAGAACCTTATATTACGGTCCTCTGACGTCAGTCTCCTTCAGTGAAGAGATTATGGTGGAGAGAAAAGGCACAAAAGCTATTTCACTCTCCAGCCCCCCCCCTCCCCTCTTCTCCAACTGTAGGGGTCCAAAGGTTAATGCTCACGAGTGTGTGTGTGTGTGTGTGTGTGTGTGTGTGTGTGTGTGTGTCACACCACGGTCTTGGATCACGTGTTGAATTCGTGATCGACAGCTGTTACCCTCTCAGATGAGAGGGTATTGCTGTTGCCGTGTACACACACACGCACACACACACACACACACACACACACACACACACACACACACACACACACACACACACACGAAATCCTTGTCCACCAGAGTTGGAGTGCCGGCTCGCATTGTAGCGATGCTGAAAATATTTTCAGCAAAGGGTGGGACTCGAACTCTGTTCGCTGAACTAACGGTCGAGAGCGATACCACTACACCGTCGAGTCGTGTGTGCAAAAAAAAAAAGAAATACGTTTGTGACTCGTTTTGACGTTTTCGGTGCCAATAGATGGCATCCTCCTAGCGCCAGAAGACCACATGAAAGTACCTCATAGCACAGAAGAAATTAGGAACAAATGTCAATACTAAGTCTCTGCGTAACGTCCCTTGCTGGGACTAATAGAATACATCATAAAATTAATGTGACTGAGAGAATTAATTATTAAAAAAATAAATAAGCTTATGAAGTGGTTGGCCTGTGCTTAGGTTGAACCAGGGGTCCATCTGGTCCATGGCACCAACAGAGCCCTTATATGGCTAAGTGTGCCGCCCAGGGGGAAGGTTCTTAGTGACGCCGCCATCCCCCTTTCCTCCCCTATCACCATTTCCCATTTCCAACATTCCTTACTGCCTAATATAGCTATTGGCTTGCGGAATAATTAAACAGATTTTAAAAATGCTATTTAATGTCCCTATTGCAGAAAGCACAAGGGAAAAATATTTCATGTTCTGTTGGTTCTAACGCAAAATAAGTATATTGCGGTAATATATTTCGGGCTCCTTTGACCCTTTTCTTGTATTTATTTTGTCAGCCTTGTGGGTGACATGTCCAGACTAGAATTGCCGTCTCCCCTAAATGTGGAGCCCCCAGGGGAGGTGTGCCCTTGCCCCCCCCCCATGTGGGGGCCCTTGGCGCCAAATGGCACCAAGAGCTCTTGTCCCGTCTGGCGCCAAATGGCACCAAGAGCTCTTGTCCCGTCTGGCGCCAACTGGAACGAGACGTGGAGGATTAGTGAACTGACGATATTCTGTGCGCAACCTCGCTTGCTGTGACTAATAGAATACATCATAAAATTAATGTGACTGATAGAATTAATTATTAAAAAGATAGATAAGCTTATGGAGTGTCTGGCCTGAGCTTAGGGTGAACCAGGGATCCATCTGTGCCATGACGCCAAATGGCACCAAGAACTCTTCTCTCCGGCGCCGACTGGAGTGAGTCGTGGAGGAGGAGGAGGAGGAGTGAGCTGACTTGATATTCATAGACGTTGATTGGGATGGGATGTAATCCTTTTGTCCCTCGGGGGAGTTGCTGCCAGACTGGCGCTGGATTTAGAAAAAGAAAGATAAAGAAAAAAGAAGAAAAAGAAAATTGCCATCCGGTCCGAGATTGGAAGGCTCCGATTACATTCCATCAGATTGTCACATGACGAAATACATACGTGTATATGTGCATGTGTGGGTGTGTATATATATATATATATATATGTGTGTGTGTGTGTGTGTGTATGTGTTTTAAATAACCCACTGTCGGAGAAACAAAGCAAAAGAAACAGACGAACTGTATATTTCGACCACTACTGTGGTCCTCTTCAGCAGATAGGTACAAGGTAAGATGTACAAGAATATATACAGTGAGAGAGGTACAAAGTTGGAACAAGGGGAGGTGGTTCAAGTCGCATGTCCGAGGTGGGGCGGATTCGGGAATGTTAACAATTTATTCACAGCATAAGTTGTTATACAATCAGGTGACCATTGCCCTTTTGATGTGTTGAAATTTGGCAAGTGTTTGATGAGTAAACATACATCATAAACCCAAATCAGATAACAACCCTGGAGTATATAAACTACCTTGTAAAGATTGTAATGAGGTTTACTGGGATCAAACTTGTAGGGACCTCAATACCAGAGTAAAAGAGCACAAAAGCTCTGTTAGGTATGCACAAAACAACTCCGCGGTCTTTCTCCATAATTCAACAAAGGATCACCGCATAGATTGGAACAAACCAGAAATAATTTATAAATCCAATTGTAGCTTTAGGAGAAAGATAGTCGAATCTTTCCTCATCAAACACTTGCCAAATTTCAACACATCAAAAGGGCAATGGTCACCTGATTGTATAACAACTTATGCTGTGAATAAATTGTTACCATTCCCGAGTCCGCCCCTCCTCGGACATGTGACTTGAGCCACCTCCCCTTGTTCCCACTTTGTACCTCTCTCACTGTATATATTCTTGTACATCTTACCTTGTACCTATCTGCTGAAGAGGACCACAGTAGTGGTCGAAATATACAGTTCGTCTGTTTCTTTTGCTTTGTTTCTCCGACAGTGGGTTATTTAAAACATTTTACTAAATGTGCTACTACATTTTCGTCTTTGTGTATATATTATATACTCGTCTTCCTTTTCCTCTTCCTTCATTTCCCCCTCCTCTTCCTCCTCCTCCCCCTCCCTCTCCTCTTCCTCCTCCTCCCCCTCCCTCTCCTCTTCCTCCTCCCCCTCCCTCTCCTCTTCCCCCTCCCCCTCCCTCTCCTCTTCCTCCTCTTCCTCCTCCCCTTCTTCCTTTTCCTCCTCTTCCTCCTCCCCTTCTTCCTTTTCCTCCTCTTCCTCCTCCCCTTCTTCCTTTTCCTCCTCTTCCTCCTCCCCTTCTTCCTTTTCCTCCTCCTCTTCCTCCTTCCTCCTCTCTCCTTCCGTATTTTCCGCTTTTTCCTCCTCTTCCTTCTCTCTCCTTCCGTATTCTCCTCGTCCTCCTCCTCTTCCTCCTCCTCCCCTTCCACCTCTTCTCCACATCCTCCTCCGCATCCTCCTCCACAACCTCCTCCGTCTCCCCTCCCACATCTTCCTCCACATCCTTCCCATACACATCCTGTATCTCCTCTTCCTCCACATACTCCTCCTCTCCACTTCTTCCTCCACCTCTTCCTCCATTCCCTCCTCCTCTTCCTCCATCTCCTGATTTTCCTCCATCCCCTCCTCCTCCATCTTCTGCTTTTCCTCCATCCCCTCCACCTCTTCCTCCATACCCTCCACCTCTTTCTCCATACCCTCCACCTCTTCCTCCATCCCCTCCTCCTTCATCCCCTCCTCCTCTTCCTCCATCCCCTCCACCTCTTCCTCCATCCCCTCCTCCTCTTCCTCCATCCCCTCCACCTCTTCCTCCTGATTTTCCCTCGAGTTTCGTGTATCTTGTTCCTCCACGTTTTTCGTTCTCCTTCCTCTCCTCTTCCTGTGGCTTCCCTTGTCAATTTACTCGCCTTCCCCCCCTCCCTCCCCCCCTCTTCCGCTTCTCTTCCTTCCTTCCTCCATTTTTTCTTCGTCCTCTCGTATTATAACCCCAATCCCCTCTCTTCTCTGCCCCCCTCTCAATCATTCTGCCTTTCCTTCCCCCTTGCCCTCCTCTTCTTGTCCTCCTCTTGTCCTCCTCTTCTTGTCCTCCTCTTGTCCTCCTCTTCTTGCCCTCCTCTTGCCCTCCTCTTCTTGTCCTCCTCTTCTTGCCCTCTTATTGTCCTCCTCTGGTTGCCCTCCTCTTCTCTTCTTCTTGCCCTTCTCTTCTGGTCCTCCTCTTCTTGCTCTCCTCTTGTCCTCTTCTGGCCCTCCTCTTCTTGGCCTCTTGCCCTCCTCTTGTCCTCCTCCTCTTCCCCCCTGTTTGTTCTAAATCTCGTTTCATTTTTCATTCCCTCTTCCTTCTCCATCTCTTCCGTCTCGCCCTCCTTCCCTCCTCCTCCTCTCATCTTCCTTTTACCCTTTTTCCTCTCTGTCCCTTCCTGCTCTCCGTTCCTTTCTAGTTCCTCCCATTTCCTCTCTCTTCCCTCATCCATCCTCTCGTCACATGGAACTGCCTAGTGTAGGTCTCATGGTCTCTTGCAGTCTCCTTCATTCTTATGTTCCTCTTCCAATCGCACATCTCTTATCATTTTTGTTATATTTTTTCAGTTCTTTGTTCCAGTTTCGTGTTCCATTCCAGGTGCCTCTTCTTTCCATGCCCCCCCCCCCCTCTCTCTCTCTCTCTCCTCTCTCTCTCTCTCTCTCTCTCTCTCTCTCTCTCTCTCTCTCTCTCTCTCTCTTTTCAATTATCTCCTCTTCTTCCCCTCCCCTTCTCCTGCCTTCCTCTGCTTCATAAGCTCACTCCATGCTTTTCTTATTCATTATTTTCTCTTCCCCTCATCTTCTCGCGCGTTGCTGTTCCTCTCCCCCTTCCATGTTTCTCTTCTTCTCATTTCCTCACTCGTTCTGCATCAACCCTTTGATGTTCTCGGACTTTGAGAAAATCAGATTCCATTTGAGTCCGGTCTATATCCGGATTGGGTGCGTTTGTGTGAGCACGTGGATCGAGGTTTGTTGATGTGGAGTTCCTCCTTTGTTAGCTGGGGTATAGAGCCTTTCTTTGCTGCCCATGCCAGGGGTGGGCAACCACTGGCACGCGTGCCAAAACCTGGCACGCTAACGACATTTTTCAGGCACGCGAAGCCCAGAGCTCACCTTAAAATGCATAACTAATAATTTTCCAGCTTTTGTATGACCGTTGGCAACCGCATACTGCGCTGGGCTGCGGATTTGGGCTCTTACAGGAGGTGAAAGGAGAGGGCCTATACTTCTATATAGGCCTATAAATTTACTCCCTTGCCACGGAAGAAATTTTTGATCCAGATTTGGATTATTTTGGCACTCCCGCTTGAAAAGGTTGCCCACCCCTGGTCTAGGACGTGGACCCCTTGGTGTCTAATGGCAGAACCTTCCAGTGATTTGGTGGTATGGACCCCCCGTATGTAGACCCCGCTGCTGATAGACGCTGTTGTGTACACAGACCCTACCATTTAACAGGAATCCTAAACCAAACTATGAACCCATTGACTAACGAAATCATTGCGTGGGATATAAGAGACCCTACGGCAGTGGCGCGAGGTTGTCCAGGAGGATAGAAACGCTGGTTACTCATAGACCATAACAAACATCCAACTGCTCCAGTTTTGATTGGCAGGTGAAGCTCCCTTTTCGTCGTTTGGTTGTGGACCCCTTCCGTGCTTTGGGGGCTGCATGGAGGCCTTTGATTAATGGTTGGTGGGCGCGCGAACCTCCCCCAACTCACTCCTCACCTCTCTCTCTCTCTCTCTCTCTCTCTCTCTCTCTCTCTCTCTCTCTCTCTCTCTCTCTCTCTCTCTCTCTCTCTCTCTCTCTCTCTCTCTCTCTCTCTCTCTCTCTCTCTCTCTCTCTCTCTCTCTCTCTCTCTCTCTCTCTCTCTCTCTCTCTCTCTCTCTCTCTCTCTCTCTCTCTCCCTCTCCCTCTCTATCTCTCTCCCCCCTATCTCTCTCCCCCCTATCTCTCTCTTTCTCCCTATCCCCTATCTATCTCCCCCCTATCCCCTATCTCTCTCCCCCTATCCCCTATCTCTCTCCCCCTCTCACACACACACTCTCACTTTCTCTCTCTCTCTCACTTTCTCTCTCCCTCTCACTTTCTCTCTCTCTCTCACTTTCTCTCTCTCTCTCACTTTCTCTCTCTCTCTCTCTCTCTCTCTCTCTCTCTCTCTCTCACTCTCTCTCTCTCTCTCTCTCTCTCTCTCTCTCTTTTGTCACACGCACACATACACCCACTCCCACACATACTCTCTCCATCACACACGCACATACATACTCTGTCTCAGTCACACGCGCACATATTCTCTCTCTCTCTTACTCACTCTCTCTCTCTCTCTCTCTCTCTCACACACACACACACACACACACACACACACACACACACACACACACACACACACACACACACACACACACACACACTCGCTCGCTCTCGTATTCTTTGTTGGCGTAATTTTCAACTTTCGGCTGGTGTGTGTGCATCTTCCCGTGTTGGTGTGCAATCCTTTTTTGGTGTGCGTTTCTTGCCTCCTCCTTGGCTGGTGTGTGTGTGTATGTGTGCGTGTGTGTGTGTGTGTGTGTGCACCTTTCACCCCTGGGTCACCCGTTTTGTGCAGTCTTAATTTGGTGGTTAATATTTAGCCGTTAATATTTAGCGCTGCCAATTTAGTTGGGGTTTGCATGTCATCTAGTATGTTTGATCTATTGTGTGTGTGTGTGTATGTGTGTGTGTGATTCAACATGGTCTTGGATCACATGTTGGACTAGTGATCGACAGATATTACCCTCCCGGATGAGAGCTCAGAGTTCACGTATGCCTGATCTGTGGATATTTCCGTGGCCGTTACTACAACTCTCGTGGACAAGGACTTTTGTGTGTGTGTGTACACAACACACACACTCACACTGACACACACACACACAATCATACTCACATTCACACATACACGCTCTCACACACACAAAAGTCCTTGTCCACGAGAGTTGTAGTAACGACTCGCAGCAAACACAGCGATGCTGAAATTATTTCAGCCCTGGATGGGAATCGAACTCGACCCACTGAAGTAGCGGTTGCGAACACTACCACTGCACCATCGAGCCATGTGTATGTGTATGTGTGTTTGTGTGTGTGTGTGTGTGTGTGTGTGTGAGAGAGAGAGAGAGAGAGAGAGAGAGCAAGCATACAAATGTATATAAATAAAAGCAAATGCCCTAGATCACTTTCTAACACCAATTATCCGTTTACTTCAATATATGAAGACTTCAGACTCAAAAAAATAGAGAAAGGCTCAGAATTTATGATGAGTCCTCTCTATATCCTTATCCATATGCTGAAGTGGAAGACTGACTGATTACGTACATTAATTCGTAGTTGTTTGCTGGAGATCCAACCTTATTATTATTTTTTTATGTTATCTTAATTATTTGTTCATTTATTTTTTATATATATACCTGTTGTTTTCTGGGGGATCCAATTTTTTTTTTTTTTTTTTTTTTTTTTTTTTTTTTTTTTGAGGGGGTGGTTGTTGGAAATCCAACCTTATCTTTTTATGTTATGTTATGTTATTTATTTATTTATTTGTTCATTTATTCTTTTATATATACCTGTTTGCTGGGGATCCAACCTATTTTTTTTTTGTTTGTTTTTTGGGGGGGGGTTAGGGGGAGATGAGCTAAATCACATTGCACCCCCTCCCATCCCCCACCCCCCACAACTCGATGAACTTGTTTGTTTACTTGGCTAAACTCATCTTACTTTCCTTTTCGGGTCTTTGAATACGCCTCAACTTCTCCCAGAGTTTTAAGTGTTGGAGGAGGACGCTTGAATGCAGCGTTGGTGATGGTGATGGTGGTGGTGATGGCGATGGTGGTGTTGGCGATGGTGGTGATGGTGATGGTGGTGGTGATGGCGATGGTGGTGTTGGCGATGGTGGTGATGGTGGTGGTGGCGATGGTGGTGAAGGTGATGGTGGAGATGGCGACGGTGGCCTTGCTGACACCACCAGACCTTTCTTGTTCTGTGTCGCCATGATTGTTAACTTGCCATGATTAAGAGTCTAGGGGTGTGCTGATTAATCGACATCGGCAAAAATCGGCACTTTTTTGGTGAATCGGCATCGGCGATTTTTTTTTCTTTTTTTTGCATCGTTATCTGTAAAATATTGCCGATGTCGATGTTATGTAGTGCTGTACACACACTTTCCACGAAGAAAATTACGTCCACATGCACAAACATTTTACACATGCTTTTTCTTTGACTACAATTCACTTCCTTTCTGACTTTCTCTCATACTACATCTTCTCATATCAGTTTACCTCTCACTGAAAAAAATCAGTGTTTTTATCTTTTTTTCACAACTGTCTTCGACCATTTCTCTCTCCATTCTCTCTCTCTCTCTCTCTCTCTCTCTCTCTCTCTCTCTTTTTTTTAAGCCTCGAAGTTTCAAGTCTCGTGCCTAAGCCTCCTGGTCCACGATACAAGTCCTAATAGATATCCCTTAAAATACTCGATGGCAATGGCCTCTTTGATGCACAACTGTCATTTCATTTTCCTACAGACTCCTCGCGAGTGGGTGATCTGCCCTAGTGGACCCATAGTCCTTATGGGCTCCGCGCGGCTCTCGGGATGAGTTCCCACCGAGCAGACGGGCCGTGAGGCTCCCCTCAGGTATAAGCCAATCCTGTCGAAAGTTTTCTAAGCCCAACAAAGTCGCCGGGTGGCAGCCAGCCAGGAAAAAAAAAAATACTTTGGAAATGACACTGAAATCTCTAAGAGGAGTGGGGTGTGTGGATATTCTAAATATAGATTATCTGATATATATATATATATTTAAAACCACATAGGAAAATAAACTATAAACCAAGTGTTTTTGTCTATTCAGAAATCTTCAAGGTCTTGAAGATGTCTGAATAGACGAAAGCGCTCGGTCCATATTATATTTTAGGTTTTCCGCACACTTAGAATCACGAGTCAGTGATTTCTCCAGCATATGTGTATGTGTATGTGTGTATATATATATATATATATATATATATATATATATATATATATATATATATATATATATATATATATATATATCAGAACCGAAAATACGCACAAAGAACGGAAAGGGGTTAATTGGTGTGCGTTTAGGAGCCACTTGGGGGGAAATTCCTTTTGGCCGAATTCAATATATTTGCTTGGCCGGTAATGTGTGTAAAACTGCAAACAGGCAGCGAAGGGGAGGGAAAATAACTCGATACGCTCCTGCAGAAGTGTAATTAATCTGAGGTGTAATCAGTGTAATTAATTTTTGTTTGTGTCGAGCGAAGGTGAGGACATGAAGGGAGTATGGAGGGATTAGGTCAAGATATATCCATCCTCTTCCTCTTCCTCCTACTCCTTTCCCTCTTCCTCCTCTTCCTCCTCTTCCTCCTCCTCCTCCTCCTCCTCCTCCTCCTCCTACTCCTTTCCCTCTTGCTCCTCCTCCTCCTACTCCTTTCCTTCTTCCTCCTCCTCTCCCCTCCTCTACCCTCCTCTACACTCATCTATCCTTCTTCCCCTCCCTCCTTCCTCCTCTTCCTCCATTCCCCCCTCCTCTCCCCTCCTCTACACTCATATTTCCTTCTCTCCTCTTCCCTCATTTTTCCTTCGTCCCCTTCCTTCTTCCATCTCCCTCCTTCCTCCTCCTCCTCTTCCTCCTCTTCCTCCTCCATCTCTTTTTCCTCCTCCATCTCTTTTTCCTCCTCCTCTCCCCTCCTCTGCACTCATCTTTCCTTCTCCCTCTCCTCATCACTCCTCTTTATTTCGTCCCCTCCCTTCTTTCTCTTCCTCCTTCCTTCTTCCTCCATCTCCTCCTCCTCCTCCTCCTCCATCTCCTCCTCCTCCTCCTCCCTCCTCCTCTCCACACATCTTTCCTTCTCCCTCTCCTTTTCCCACATCTTTCCTTCATCTCTCTTCTTTCTCCTCTTCCTTTCACCCTCTCCCTTCCTCCTCCTCCTACTCTTCCTCCTCCTCCTCCTCCTCCTCCTCCTCCTCCTTCGCGTGTCTGATCATACCTGAAGCTTGTGAAAAGGTGACTTGGAAGGCGGAGATTTTGGGAGGCGTCAGGACAACGCGGGGGTGGGGAAGGAGCTAGTGTCAGTCTCTCTCTTTCTCTCTCTCTCTCTCTCTCTCTCTCTCTCTCTCTCTCTCTCTCTCTCTCTCTCTCTCTCTCTCTCTCTATCTATCTCTCATTCTTTCTCCCCCCTCCCCCTCTCTCTCCCCTCCCCCTCTCTCACCCCTCCCCCTCTCTCACCCTTCCCCCTCTCTCACCCCTCCCCCTCTCTCACCCCTCCCCCTCTCTCACCCCTCCCCCTCTCTCTCCCCTCCCCCTCTCTCCCCTCCCCCTCTCTCCCCTCCCCCCTCTCTCCCCTCCCCCTCTCTCTCCCCTCCCTTTCTTTCTCCCCTCCCCCCTCTCTCCCCTCCCCCTCTCTCTCCCCTCCCTTTCTTTCTCCCCTCCCCCCTCTCTCCCCTCCCCCTCTCTCTCTCCACCTCCCCTCTCTCTCCTCACCCCTCTCTCTCCTCACCCCTCTCTCTCCTCACCCCTCTCTCTCCTCACCCCTCTCTCTCCTCACCCCTCTCTCTCTCTTTCTCTCTCTCTCTATCTCTATCTGTCTCTCTCTCGTCTTCGGCATCGGCTTGTGAGGAGGACTGGCTAGGCTTTGGCGCCTTTGTCGGGATTTCCAACCTTATTACTGCTGCTGCCGCCTTAGGCTTTTCAATGCAACGCCTCGTTCCTCTCCATCCCCCACACCCCCTCCCCCCACCAACCCACTCCATTATCCGTACTTCGCTTGCTGCCTCCTCCTCTTCCACATCGTCTTCCACATCCTCTTCCACAACCTCTTCCACATCCTCTTCCACATCCTCTTCCACCTCTTCCACATCCTCTTCCACCTCTTCATCATCTTCCACCTCTTCCATAACCTCTTCCGCCTCTTCCACACCATCTTCCACATTCTCTTCTACATCCTCTTCCACAGCCTCTTCCACATCCTCTTCCACCTCTTCCACATCCTCTCCCACCTCTTCCACAACCACTTTCACCTCTTCCACAACCACTTCCATCTCTTCGAACATGCTCTTCCACATCGGCTTCCACTATTTTCTCCCCACCTTTAACTTCATGTTTTTCTTCCTCTTGCTCTTTGTCATCGTTCTCTCTCATAACTCTTTTATCATCATCATCCTCTTCCTTCTCCTCCCTTCATCCTCATCCTCTTCCTCCTCCCTCTCCTCCCCTTTCTCACTCTTTTCCCTCCCCCACTCCTCCCTCTTTTCCCTCCTCCCCTTTCTCCCTCTTTCCCCTCCCCCACTACCCCCTCTTTCCCCTCCTCCCCTTTCTCCCTCTTTCTCCTCCCCCACTCCTCCCTCTTTTCCCTCCCCTACTCCCCCGTCTCTCCCTCCCCTACTCCCCCGTCTCTCCCCTCCCCCACTCCCTTTCTCCCCTCCCCTACTCCCTCTTTCCCCTCCCCTACTTCCCTGTCTCTCCCCTCCCCCCACTCCCTTTCTCCCCTCCCCTACTCCCTCTTTCCCCTACCCTACTCCCCCGTCTCTCCCCTCCCTCCACTCCCCCGTCTCTCCCCTCCCCTACTCCCCCTTTCCCCTCCCCTACTCCCTCTCTCCCCTCCTCACTCCCTCTCTCCCCTCCCCCACTCCTATTCTTTCTTCTACCCTTCTTCCTCCTCTCTTCACTCCTCTTTTTCATTCTCCCCCTCCTCCTCTTCTCCCTCATGTATCTCTTCTTCCTCCTTTTCTCTGCATTATCTTCCCCATTTCCTCATCTTCCTCTTCCTCCTCCTCTCCCCCCTCCTAGTGTTCTTCCTTCTACTTTTCCTCTTCCTCCTTTTCCTCCTCCTCTTTTTCCTCCTTTTTCTCCTGCACATGCTCTTCCTCCTCCTCTTCCTCGCCCCCTTCCTCCTCCTCCTCCTCCTCCTCCTCCTCTTCCTCCTCGTCATCATCATCATCATCAAAATCCTTGTGCTGTTCCTGACCCCTCTCATTCCCATCCTCATTCCCATCCTCATTCCCATCCTCATTCCCATCCCGTCCTCCTCATCCCCGTTCTCCTCCTCCTCGTCCTCCTCATCTTTCTCATGCTGTTCCTCTTCTTGATTCCCTTATCCTCATTCATAGGCTCTTCCTTCAGCTCCAGTTGACCCAGTTCCTCCTCCTCGCCCTCTTCCTCCTCCTCTTCCCCCTCCCCCTCCTCCTCCTCGTCCTCTTCCTCCTTCTCGTCCTCTTCCTCCTTCTCCTTATCATCTTTGTGTTGTTCCTTCCCCTCTCATCTTCGTCCTCTTTATCCTCGTTCTCCATCTCGTCGTCGTCCTCATCTTCCTACTGCTCCTCTTCCTCTTGTCCTCCTCGTCCTCCTCCTCGTCCTCCTCCTCCTCCATTTTCTCCTCTTCCTTCCCACCCACTTCATACTACTCCTCTTTCTCGTGCTCTACCTTCCCATTCTCCTCCTTTTCCTTCAAATACTTCCTTCTGCTCCTCTTTCTTCTCTGTCATCTCCATATTCTACATTTTCTCCTCCTCCTGTTTCTCTTCACCTTCCTCCTCGTCCTGCTTCTCCTCATCTTCTTCCTCCTCCTCTTCCTCCTCCTCCTCCTGTCATCCTCTTCGTCCTCCTCTTCCTCCTCCTCCTCATCATCATCCTCGTTCTCCTTTCCCACTGTTTCCTACCTCACTGTTGGCTTTAGCCTTGACATATCTTCCTTCTCCTCCTCCTCCTCCTCCTCCTCCTCCTCTTCGTCCTCTTCCTCCTCCTTTTCTCCTCCTCATCTTCCTCTTCCTCCTCCCCCTCCTTTTCCTTCTCTTCCTCCTCATCCTCGTTCTCCTTTCCCCACTGTTTCCTACCTCAATGTTGGCTTTAGCCTTGACGTATCGTCACGTATGCACACCGAACGTGTAATCGCCCCCACTCAAGGTGTTGACAGGCCAAGCTTCGAAATGTATGTGTTTGTGCACGCACGCACGTGTTATTCATCACGGTCGTGGATCACGTGTTGAACTCGCGACCGACAGTTATTACCCTTCCGGGTGAGAGCTCAGGGCTCGTGTATGACCCGATATGTGAGTAATGCTGGGGCCTTGATTGAGCTGGTGGCGTAAATGGAAGCATGCTGGTCTTGCATTAGTTGTGGGTTCGAATCCTGCACTCTCCGATTCCCAGGAGTGACTGTTCACCTGCCCCAACAGTCGAAGCATATAGGGCAAAGGTGATGTGCAGGGCTAAGGATATACAGCAAGGAATATGTGCAAGAAGAGTTTGACCTTGTTTTCAAGAGCTAAGAGATTTTTTATCACAAAGTACAAAACTAAAAACAAAACAAAAAGGTGTACTAATCATGCGGCCACACTTCCCGCGTTTTGCTGGGAGGGTAGAGGGTAGCGGGCTGCTAAGCGGGTTAGAGGCAAGAACAAACACATGTTATCCAATACGAGTGGCCATACCGGACGCAGGTAGCGGGTTCCCTCCAAGCTTATCCGCTACCCGCATCCGGTATGGCCACTCGTATTAGGTAACACGTGTTTGTTCTTGTCCCTGACCCGCTAGGCATCCCGCTACCCTCTACCCTCCCAGCAAACCGCGTGCAGTGTGGCCGCTCCCTTTGAGAACACTGAGAAAGGCAACAAAGACTTTATATCAGCTCCAAATTTGAAATGAGTGGAAATAATGATTGTTATAGAAACGCCAAGGTAATGGTAGTAACAGAAACACTGGGGATTTTGTGAGGTCTTAAAGAAAACGAGGAAGAAATAACAGCGCACGATGTAAGATTCCCTCCGCGGGCTTCGAGAGATCAGGGAAATCGGACGAGGCCCAGACGTGAGGGAATGCGAGACTTCAGATCATCAAATGCGATGGTAATTCACAGAGAGTGAAGTCCATTTGGCAAAGTGGGAAGAATCCCGTACCTTGCATAACGGGGTGGAGGAAAGAAAAAAAGGGGGAGGCAGGCTTTGGAAGCGGAGCACATTGACACAGAAAATATCAATTGTCCTGGAGCAGGATTTATGTCCTGGGCTCTCGCAGAGAGAGTGAACCCCATTTGGCAAAGTGGGAGGAAGCCCGTATTTTGCATAACGAGGCCGAGAGAGAGAGAGAGAGAGAGAGAGAGAGAGAGAGAGGAGAGAGAGAAAGCGGAGCACGTTGACACGGAATATACCAACTACTCTCAAGCGGGATTTATGGCCTGAGCGCAAACGCCCGCGGAGGTGGCGGTAGGTGAGTGGGGGAAGAAGCGAACAACACGAAGCCCGTCGAGGGCGTGTAAAACCACGACGGGGGAAGTTGTCCCTATGGATGAGAGGTGTTGAAGAGTTGAGTCTCTTATGCTGTATTCAGTCCACTCGAGATTGAGTATGTTTGGATTCGAAGAGGAACTCCACACGCT
>NC_134812.1:11898630-11906130 GCF_046742065.1 Oratosquilla oratoria | reverse complement strand
GAGGTGGGGAAGGAGATAGTGTGTGTGTGTGTGTGTCTGTGTGTGTGTGTGTGTGTGTGTGTGTGTGTGTGTATCTGACTGTACGTGTGTCTGTGTGTGTGTGTGTTAGCTGATACTATATACAGTATGCGTGCATGTATGCATATGTGAATGTGTGTCTGAGGTGACACTATATACAGAATGCATACATGTATGTACTGTATATGTGCGCGCGCGCGTGTGTGTGTGTGTGTGTGTGTGTGTGTGTGTGTGTGTGTGAAACTATATATTGTATCTGTGCATGTATGCATATGTGCGTGTGTGTGTGTGAGCTGATACTAGATACAGTATGCATGCATTTATGCATATGTGCGTGTGTGTAGGAGAGAGAAAGGAGAGAGGGAGAGAGAATTAAACTTAAGCTAAGCTAATCTGCTCTTTTCCCCCTTCCATCGCGACGTTGAAACATAAATCTCTCTCTTTCTCTGGCTCTCTCTCTCTGGCTCTCAAGCAGCACTGAGACCATGTCCTGGGCACGCACAAAGGGCCGCCGCCTTCATTCATACACGCTCGCGTAAGCACGCAGACACATACTGTCATATGAAGACATTGAAAGCATGTGGCAGAGGGAGGGGAGGGAGGGAGGGTGGGGGAGAAATGAAGGACGAGGGTGGCGATGACGTAGAGGAGGAGGAGGAGGAGAAAGAAAGCACGAGGGCGGCGATGACGTCGACGAGGAGGAGAAGAAGAAGAAAGAGGAAGAGGAGGAGGAGGATTTGGGAGAAAGGAAGGACGAGGGCGGCGATGACGTCGACGAGGAGGAGGAGAAGAAGAAAGAGGAGGAGGAGGTGGAGAAGTAAGATGTGGGAGAAAGGAAGGGCGAGGGCGACGATGACGTCGACGACATGGAGGAGGAGAAGAAAGAGGAGGAGGAGGAGGAGAAGGAGGATGCGGGAGAAAAGAAGGACGAGGGTGGTAATGACATCGACAGTGAGGAAGAGGAGAAGGAAGAGGAGGGGAAAGGGGAAGGAGAGCATATAGAAAGGTGATAGAAAAAAATGTGTGTATACACACACACACACACACACACACACACACACATATATATATATAGATATATATATACATATATATATATATATATATACATATATATATATATATATGACGTAACTGGAGTAGGAAACACAGGATTCTTAGTCTGAATTTATACCTGCAAATCTAGTCAAGAATAAACTCAGACTATGAATCCTGTGTTTTCTACTCCACTTACGTCATATATATATAATGTGTGTGTGTGTGTGTGTGTATGTATGTATGTATGTATGTAGTTAATGTCGTGTTTCTCGTGGAAATGACAAGTTGATAATACACGACTCTATAATTGAAATGTTATTGTATTGTATGCTCATGCATACTCCAATCCTCGAGCGCTCAGCGACGCCGTCATATTTCTTGCCTCTGAAGAGTCATTGCATCATTCCATTGCGGATCTCGCTGAATAAAGTCGAGTCCCGTCTTGCCCGTCGCTGTGGTCAAGTGGTTAGTGTGACGCCTGTTCCCGTGGTCCAATCTAAAGGTCCCACCGGCTGCAGAAATCCCGTTTTGAGCCCGAATTGAGGTTTGCAGTTAGTGTTTGTGTCCCGTGTGTGTGTGTGTGTCTGTGGTTATATATATATAGATATATATATATATATATATATATATATATATATATATATATATATATATATATATGCTGAGACATTCTGACACGGGGAGGTAGTGAGGTCCACCCCAAATATGAAATGCCCACAGCCTGTTTGTACACCGTTCCATTGAAAAAGCATACCTGCGAAACTAGTCAGGAATTAACTCAAGACTAAGACTCCTGTGTTTCCTACTCCGCTTACGTCATATATATGTATATATATATATATATATATATATATATATGTGTGTGTATGTGTAGCCTATGTGTTTCTGTGTGTGTATCCGTGTTTGAATATAATATATATATATATATATATATATATTTTTTTTTTTTTGTGTCAAGGAACAAAGAACTGCCTAGTATAGGCCTTATGGTCTCTTGCACCTGCACGCTTATGTTCTCCAGCCACTGGGTCACTACAACTCCCCACAGCGGGTCGAGGGCGGCTGTGCACAGAACCGAATAATAATAAATTTCATATTGATGCTTTGGCACAGCTGAGACTGAAAATATGGACGTTTTTCATATATTTTTGTTTATTTTTCATATGTTTGTTTATTGGCTGATGCTACGGAGGGAGCAAGAGATGGGGGCCGAAAAGTAATTATTCGTTCGTTTTTTTATATTTTGTGTTCGTGTGTAGGCCACCCCTGCAAGGGGGGAAAGAATTAACGCCAAGGATTTTTTTCACTGTATTTGTTAACACATTGATAATAATTATAATAATAATACATACATACATACATACATTCATATCATATATACATATACCAAAGGCTTTTCCCCCATACAAGGGAGGTAGCTAAAAAAATAAAGGTATAAAAAACACTCCCACCCATTCCATCCCTAACATACTCCATACAATAATTATAATAATAATAACAACAATAATGATCATAATAATAATAACAATTATGATGATAATAATAATGCAAAAGAACACAATGCCCTTCTGCAAGGGGATAGAGGCGAAACGGGGAAAGATAATTTGTTTGTTTATTAATTTCTAAGTTGGCAATTATCGCAGGAATGGCGATGGGTACCTGCTTCTGTTGGCCTTCATTTGAAGGACGTCGGACAGAAGCATCTCCACATCGCTCTTCAACATAAACTAATTCCTTTCACACATTATTATTTTATTTAGTTATTTATGTTTTTATTTTTTATTAATTTATTTTTCACATGCTATTATTTTGTTTATTAATTTGTATAGACACGGTAAAGGAAACATGGACTGGAGGTGAAACTTTATTCCTGACGTTACGTCTAACGACTTTCTCATTTTGTATTTATTTTATTTTATTTTATTTTTTTTTATTTTTTTTTTCTTTTGTGGATAGAGTTTTCGGTCTATAACGAGGCCAGGAAAAAAGAAGTGTATATCAAATTTAATTTTAAACCTTTGAACTGTATTAGTGAATTACATTGAATCGCCCCTGCTGGAAGCTTATTCCATTCATTGACGATGTGGTTGGCGATATTGGTTGAACCCAACTCTGCTTTCCAGCAGCTGGTGCAAGGGACCGTGAGGCAGCTGCAGGTGTCCACTCGGTGAAATTCGAGGCAAATATGTTCACCATTTCAAAAAAAAAAAAAAAAAAAAGTCTTCACTGAAAAATCATATATTCATTCACGTGACTATTTATTTACTGCAAGGATGGTCAGAGACCAGCTGGTTAAGGATATCTGTTGGCCAGCTGGCTGGCCTAGCGTTGTGAAGGTGATTCATATTCCCAATAATGTATTGGAAAGCTACAGCCAGTTGACCTCGACACTCTTTTTTCCCTCTCAGTTGTATCAGTGGACAAATCAGTGTTGCCACTGTGATCTATGCCAGTTCCCACAAATGAGTGAGATTTTTCCCCACAAAATTCCCACAAGGAAATCTGGATTTCCACATTTTCCCCACAAAAAGAAGGAATTGTTATATACACAAATAAGTTCATTGCTACATATAATTCGCTCACAAAACATCCCATGTGAGCAAATTTCTCAGACACAAATTTGTGGAAAATTCTCACAAAATGGCATCGGTGGGACAAATGCCCCCCTGAACTTGTTTGTTGCCGTTTGTCATTTGTTCATCAGCGGTGGGGAAATGTCCTGTACAAAGACAATTGCTCCCTCTCCTTACCTGGGCTCCAAAGACCTCCCCAGTTCCGCCAAATATTCCTATTTATCCTTAGAGATTTGTGTATCGCGACCAGTGTTCCCTCTATTTTGTTTTCTTTATTTTATTTATTTATTTTTAATTTCATTTATTTATTTATTTATTTCATTTGTTTACTTTTTTTCTTTATTTTTCTTTATTTTATTTTATTTGTTTATTTTTCTTTATTTTCTTTATTTTCATATATTCATTTTATTTTATTTGTTTATTTTTTATTTATTTTTTATTTATTTTCTTTTTATTTATTTATTTATTGCTGTGAGTCTGCGCAGAAATCTGCTTGTGTGCAAACTTTGCCTTCTCTGAAAAGTATGTGATCACCCATGGCGGCGGGAAAGTCATTTCGTTTGCAATAGAAGCGTTAGAGTTAGAAGAAGGAAAACAAAAAGCAATTATTGGTTTGACGGTTGTCAAGTTACCATATTTTCAGAGAATTCATAAGTTGATGTTTGGGTGGAACTTCTTTATTGAATGGATTTTAACATCATTTGAAAAACCTTGTGTGTGCACATTTTTTTTTCTTTATGTGCGCTAGTTGTACAACCTGTGTGCACGCGTACAGCTGTGCACATACGCACAGCTTAGAGCAGCATTTACCAACATTTTCCGACCTAGTTATGGACCAAAAGGTCTCCTGTCGGCATGCTCCGCCTTTGTAATCCTTTGTAATCCATAGTACCCCCTGTTGTCATGTCTAAGCAGTCCAGCACCCCTATTTTGTTATTAGAAGGATAAAAGAAAGTGAAGTGTGCTGCTTGATGATTTATTTTCTCGATTCCTTAGAACTGAAACAAATTGACAATATTGTTTGTAGAAGATATAAGAACGCCCTAGAAAAATAAAATAGCATGGAAACAGTTAGATATGCACAACTGGGTAATCAGTGATACATATATCAATGTGATTTTGAGTGTGCATCACTTCCCAGCAACCCTTATAATGGAAACGACAGTCAAACATGCACAACTGGATAATCAGTAATACATATATCAATGTGACTTTTTGTGTGTATCACTTCCCAGCAGCCCCCAGGTTGGGAAACGTTGTCTTAGAGGGAACGTTGACCGCGACTATGTACTTGATGAAGCTCTAACAGACCAAACGTCTTGCTAATGAATCCTCCGCCCCCGTACAGTGTTTCGTTTGAAAGGATCTCCGTCAGTTGGGGCCGGACTCGGGTCGGTCGGCTTTGTTTCATTGCCCCAAGGCCGGGGTCTGTCAAGTGTCCGCGGTGTCGCTTGTCGCGTCGTCACCTCCCGGACGGCGGTGACATCTTGACATCAAGTCGCTCGCCTTTTGTTTGTCCTCGGCGCCACAGAGACTTGAATCGGTGACGTGCTTGCCCTTCTCCTCCTACTCTTACTCCGCCTACTCCTACTACTCTTCATCCTCCTTTACCTCTTCCTCCTCCGCCTACTCCTCTTCTTCCTTCACCTCTTCATCCTCCTTCACCTCTTCATCCTCCTTCACCTCTTCCTCCTCCTCCTTCACTTCTTCCTCCGCCCACTCCTCTTCCTCCTCCAACTCTTCCTCCGCCAACTCCTCTTCCTCCTCCACCTCTTCCTCCTCATCCTACTCTTCATCCTCCGCCGACTCCTCTTCCTCCTCCTTTATCTCTTCCTCCGCCAACTCCTCTTCCTCCACCTCCTCCTCATCCTCCCCTTGTTCTTCCTTCGCCAAGTTCAGAAATTGAGCTCAGAAAGAGGAGAGGTGGGCACGGATGAATGTGAAGGAGTTTTCGGTAGGCGGAGGCGTTGGGAGGTTGATGTAAAATGGTAATTTTCTTAGAATTGGTGTGAATTTGTCATAAAAATGTTTTCGTCCTTATAAAGAGTGGGGAAGTTGTCCTCATGAAAGTGGGGAGGTTTTCCTCATAGGAGTGGGAAAGTGGTCCTCATAGAAGTGGGGGAGTTGTCCTCATAGAAATGAGAAAGTTGTCCTCATAAATGTGAAAAAGTTGTTCTCATAATAGTGGGAAGTTGTCCTCATGGAAGTGGGTAAGTTGTCCTCATGGAAGTGGGGAAGTTGTCCTCATAAGAGTGGGGAAGTTGCCCTCATGAGAGTGGGGAAGTTGTCCTCATAAGAGTGGGGAAGTTGTCCTCATAAGAATGGGGAAGTTGTCCTCATAAGATGTGGGGAAGTTGTCCTCATAAGATGTGGGGAAGTTGTCCTCATAAGAGTGGGAAAGTTGTCCTCATAAGAGTAGGGAAGTTGTTCTCATAAATGTTGGGAAATTTTCCTCATAAATGTTGGGAAGTTGTCCTAGAAATGTGGGTCAATTGTCCTAATAAAAGTAGAAAATCAGTGCACATTAACATTATGAATTCAGTCTGGAAACAATGGGAATATTGTTCCCGTAAAATGGGGACTTGTATTTTGATATGTGGCGCATTCTTTAAAAAAAAAAAAAAAAAAATGAAAAGGTAAAAATTTTCCTTGTTGGCGTCCGTACTCATAAAAAGTGAGTATTTGTCCCAGGAAACGTCGGTCGGACCGCCCGAAATAAAAGTCGAGAGCATTTTTAGGGGGGAAACAAGTTACTCGGCGATTTGTCTGCCGCGCGTACGAGTATTGGTACTAAAAGGGAATGTAAGTCACTTGTGATGGAAAAAAGAAATGTCGGCCGGCCCTGTTAACACTAGCGGTTTGAAGCGCGCGGAAACCGCGGCTGTACCGCATGGTCAAGGAAAAACTGCGCGGTTGTGTCAGTGAACGCTTCTATGGACTTTTGAGCCAAAGTCTGATGACGCCAGAGAACGAGCAACATCTGATCAAGTTTCTGTTCCAAAGTTTCATTCCATAGTGAGTATTCTTAAAGAAAAAGAAAAAAAAAATTCCCCTTCCAAGGATTTATATATATATATATACATATATATATAATATATATATATATATATATATATATATATATATATATATATGTGTGTGTGTGTGTGATTTTTTTTTTAAGAATACCACCGTAAGATTCTTACGGTGGTATTGTTAAAAAATCTTTCCATTCCAAGTATTTATATAAGATTTATATAAGGAAATAAATACTTTTAAGAACGCCGCCGTAAGATTCTTACGGTGGTATTCTTAAAAAAATCTTTCCTTTCCAAGGATTTATATAAGATTTATATAAGGAAATTATTTTTTAAGAATATCACCGTAAGATTCTTACGGTGGTATCCTTAAAAAAAAATCTTTCCCTTCCAAGGATTTATATAAAATTTATATAAGTAAAGATTTATATAAGGAATTTTTTTTAAGAATGCCACCGTTAAACTTCGTCCCTTCCTGCAATTAGTCCACCTCAATTACGATCCCCTCCTATTCTCCCCTCTCTCCCTTCTCCTCCCTCCCTTCTCCTCCTTGGCGTCCTCGTCATCCCCAATTCATCCTCCTCTTCCTCGTCCTCCTCTTTCTCGTACTTATCGTCCTCGTCCTCCCCCCCTCTTGCGCGTCATCCTCTCCCTCGTCCTCGTCTGCCTCGTCTTCCTCATCCTCGTCCTCCTTTTCCTCGTCCTCCTCTTCCTCGTACTTATCGTCCTCCCCCTCCGCCCCCTCATCCTTATCCTCCTCTTCCTCTTCCTCTTGTTCTTCTCCCTCGTTCTCCACTTCACCTCCCTCCTCCTCCTCCACCTCCACCACCACCTCCTCTTCCCACTTGTTCTCG
>NC_134812.1:11886130-11896130 GCF_046742065.1 Oratosquilla oratoria | reverse complement strand
TTGTGTGTGCGTGTGTGTGTGTGTGTGGGTGGGTGGGTGGGTTTGTGGGTGAAGTATTATTGGCCAGCGGACACAACAACGGGCAGACGGGAATTACTAGTGGCGGCGCATCAGCGTGGCCGCGGACAGCACCTGCTGCCCAGAACACCGTTCAGCAGGTTCAGCAAGTGTGTGTGTGTGTGAGAGATTCACCATGATCTTGGATCACGTGTTGGACTCGTGATCGACAGCTATTTTCCTCCCGGAAGAGAACTCAGAGCTCATACATGACCGATCTATGGGTCTGTGACCTTACACGCACACACACCCAACTCCCCGCCCACGAGAGTTGGAGTAACGACCCGCAGCACAGCGATACTGAAATTATTTCAGCCCTGGGCGGGATTCGAACCCGGACCTCCGTAGTGGCGGCCGCGAACGCTACCACTGCGCCAAGTGTGTGTGTATTCACCTTGGTCTTTGGATCACGTGTTGGACTCGTGATCGACAGCTATTTCCCTCCCGGAAGAGAGCTCAAAGCTCGTATGACCGATCTATGGGTAATGCTATGACCTTACACACACACACACACAACTCCCCGCCCACGAGAGTCGGAGTAACGACCCGAAGCGCAGCGATACCGAAATAATTTCGGCCCTGGGCAGGATTCGAACCAAGCACTACGTGCACCACCATGCTAGTAGTTCATCGCTCTACCAACTGCGCCACCGAATGTGTGTGTGTGTGTGTGTGTGTGCCTGTCTTGGTACTTATTTGTTTCTTCATTTGATTAGGTCTTTGGAGGCGGAATTCGCGTGCAGTTGGAGAGTTTCGTGTGTAGATAGGCGTGTCCTTGTGCCACTGTGTGTTTGATCTCGTAAACACTATGCATCGCGTGTGTTTATGTATGCATACGCGTCGGTGCTATCGCGTCCGTATGGTAACGAAAGATGGCGAAGAATTGCGGAACGGGACATAGACGTAACGTGTGTTAACGTCCGAAAAGATCGTTCTGTCTCTCATATGTTCGATCACAAGGGAAGTAACACATTTATTGAGAATTGTGCAATCACCACAATTGTTTTAACTTTATTTATTTATTTTTATTTATTTATTTATTTTTCTTTGGCGTGATTTCCAACGATGTATGTCTTTGGCATTTGCCTGAGATTTGTCCTAAGAACAGGTATGTTGACTTGATGACGTCATTGGTCTTTCATATGACGTCACTGTTGGTAGCCTCCACTACAATTGGCTCAAAGAAAATAGATGAAAAAAACAAGAGAGAGAAGAAATACACTCGGGTTGTTTGTTTGAAAACATTGAGTTGATGGAAATGTTGGTTTGCGAACATGAAAGCGACCTTCGAGAAAAAGAAATGAAAATGACGCCAGTATGACCCACCCCTCCCTTTCTTTCACTCCCATACTTCCCTTCCCCCCTCCCTTCCCTTCACCCCTCCCTTCCCTTCACCCCTCCCTTCCCTTCACCCCTCCCTTCCCTTCACCCCTCCCTTCCCTTCATCCCTCCCTTCACCCCTCCCTTCCCTTCACCCCTCCCTCCCGTCCCTTCCCCTTCCTTTCTTCCCTTCACTTCACCCTTTATCTCCCTTCACTCTTTCTCTCCCTTCCCTTTCTCTTCCTTCTCCCTTCAGCTCTCCCTTCACCCCAATCTCCCTTCCCCCCTCCCTTCACCTCCTACCTTCCTCTCTCTCTCTTCCCCCTCCAATCCTCCCTCCCTTTATCCCCTACCTTCCTCTCTCTCTTCCCCCTCCAATCCTCCCTCCCTTCATCTCCCTTCCCCTCCCTTCCCCCGTCCTTTTCCACTCCCTTCCCCCTTCCCCCGTCCTTTTCCACTCCCTTCCCCCTCCTCCCTTCACCCACTCCCCCTTCACCTCCTCCCTTCCCCTCTCCCCTTCCCCCTCTCACTTCAATCAATCCCTCCCTTCCCCCTCTCCCTTCCCCCTCCCCCCTCTCCCTTCCCCCTCTCCCTTCACCACCTCCCCCTTCCCCCTCTCTCTTCACCCCCTCCCTTTACCTCCTCCCTCCCTACCTTCCTCCTTACCTTCCTCCCTCCCTCCACCCCCTACCTTCCTACCTCCCTTCCCCAACTCCCTTCAGCCTTGAGTCGAGTCCGACGTCTGTTCCTCGGCCTTGCCCACCCGGCTCTCCCCCTCCCGGCTCTCCCCCTCCCGGCTCTCCCCCCCCGCGCTCCTCCCCCCCCCCCCCGCGCCCCCGGGCGCCAACCGGACACCGCGGTCAGGTCGTATTCCCGCGTTCCCGTTCCAATTCCCATTTCGGGAATTCTGGCTCGGCCAACGTTGTTTGACCGCCGGGAAAACGAGGCCCACTTAACCCTCTCGTTGCTTTTGTTATTTGAGTCTTTATTTGTTTATTTATTTATTTATTTGTATATTTTTAGCTATTATCTTTTTTTCAAACAAGTTCGCTTCGCCAAAGCGGCGGTCTGCGGGGATTTCTTTGTTGGTTGTTTTTATTTATTTATTTGTTTTTGTTTATTTATTATATATATATGACCATATGTGTTGGTCAGGTCGATGGAGGTATGGTCAACCCCCCCACCCCACCCGCATTGTATTGTCTCCCCCCTCCCCCCCTACGGTTGCTACCTGATACTTACATACACAACTCTGTATCTTTCATTTAGTCTGAAAATGTAATATACGAAAATACTTACTGTCTATAAGTTTCTCTTCTCTTTTTTATATAATATACATATATTTTTTTTAACAATTACTGCTCTGTAGGGTTTTCTATATCCATCTAGCTATATAAATTGATGAATTTTTTTATCTATATGAGTACATAATGTCTAATATATGTTTGTGTACATGTGTCATCTTAAGGTTAGACTAAAATGTTTTAAGGTCTATTTATATTTAGTTATATTTATATTTAGTTATTTATATAAGTATACTATTTCGTATTTTAGTGCAAAGGGTACGATGTACTCCAAGGTATAGACAGATTGACCCTAATATGGCCAGGGTAGATACCTCGATAGAACTATAGTGGTGGTGAAAATTGAAGTGGAAATAGAAGAAATAGTAAATATTACTACTTTTACTACTACTGCTACTACTACTATTGCTGCTGCTGCTGCTTTAATATTACTACTACTGCTTTAATATTACTACTACTACTGTTTTAATATTATTACTACTACTACTGCTTTAATATTACTACTACTATATTACTACTACTACTACTACTTTTTTATCTATAAAGCGACCTCCATTCTCGTGGAACTATGTGGTAAAAGCAATCAGGATCTGTCTCCCACAGACACAGTTCATTGTGTCCCCATCTCGCCGGTGACTGGTCCACAACCCTTTTGTATTTTATTCGCTTAACTCTTAATTTTATTTAGGATAAATTTTCATTTATTCGAATTTGTACTAGTCTACTCAATATCGAGGTTCTGCATGTGTGATTTAGGGAGTAGGGACCTGGTACCTCTCATATATAGGAGAGCTGATCCTGTTATTTGTATTAATGCGAATGATATGGTTAAACGTCACAAACTCCCCCCTATCGGAAGGCTAGGACGGTGGCTCTTACAGAGGACTTTGTAGCTTGGATTTTAATGAACCATGCACTTGTTTCGACTTCGCCGGTGGCAGGGTTCGAATAGCCATCCCCTCGACCTTCACCGCAAGTAACGACGCCCTAACCCGCTCAGCCAACGGGTCGGAAAAATGTGTAACACACACACACACACACACACATGTATGTGTACACGTGTATGTATGAGTATACAGTACATGCTTTTGTACAAGATACACAATAAATCATCAAAATAGAAAGTCTACGGGTTCTGGAAACCAAACTTCACGATATCATGAAGTTGGTAATTCGAATGACATTTCCTCACGATCTCGTTTTTTATCATTATCTTTCTCGTTCTCATGCTTCCCGTTTTCTCTTTGCTGTTCTGCGTCTCCTCCTCCTCCTCCTCCTCTTCCTTCTCCTCCTCCTCTTCCTCCTCCTCCTCTTCCTCTTCCTCCTCCTCTTTCTCCTCCTCATTCTCCTCCTCCTCTAACTCCTCCAACTCCTCCTCCTCCTCCCTTTTCCTCCTCCTGTTCCTCCTCCCTTCTCCTCCTCCTCCTCCCTCCTCCTTCCTCTCTCCTTCCTCCTCACTGCTCTTCCTTCCTCTTCCCTCCTTCCTCCTTCTTCCTCCTTCCTCCTCCCTCCTCCTCCCTCCTCCTCCCTCCAACTCCTCCCTCCAACTCCTCCCTCCTCCACCCTCCCTCCCTCCTCCCTCCAACTCCTCCTCCTCCCTCCTCCTCCTCCTCGTCTTCCCGTTTCAGCCCCTGTTATTTTGGCCAGGCTTTATTGCCCTTTTTTTTTTTTTTTGGCATCCAGTGACCCAGTTCTTCCCGGATATTTCCTCCTCCTGCCCCTTCTTCCACACTATTTTCTTTTTTATTCCACATCTATCTCCTTTCAGTCAGCCACCCCCCCATCCATATCCTCTCCCCTACTCTCTACTATCTCCTCTCTCCTCTCTTCATCGTTCCATCTTTCTCCCAGTTTCCTCTCTTACCTCTCTTCTCCCATCTATCCCTTCTCTCTCTTATTCCACCTCTCTCCCCATCTTTGTTATTCCTCTGTTCTCCCCCACACCTTCTCCCCACACCTTCTCCCCACCCCTTCTCCCCACACCTTCTCCCCACACCTCCCCACCCCTTCTCCCCACCCCTTCTCCCCACCCCTTCTCCCCACACCTCCCCACCCCTTCTCCCCACACCTCCCCACCCCTTCTCCCCACACCTCCCCACCCCTTCTCCCCACACCTCCCCACACCTTCTCCCCACCCCTTCTCCCCACACCTTCTCCCCACACCTCCCCACCCCTTCTCCCCACCCTTTCTCTTTTTCTCATTCCTCCTTTCTCCGTTTCGTTCTTTTTCCTTCTGCTCCACCTCCCGGCATATTTTCTCCATCCCTTCCCCCCCTCCCGGTTTTTCTCTCTCTGCCTTTGCTCATTGTCTCCATCTGACCTCACTGTCTCCATCTGTCACCTTTCTCTCCGCTTCCTCTCTCTTTTTCTCTCTCTCCCTTTTTCTCTTGTTTTTTCCCCTTTTCTCTCCACTTCTACATTTTGTCGCCTCTCTTTTTCCCGTCCATCTTTCATCCCTTTTCGAAAAATTTATTGGCCTTCCTCGATTCTTGCCATTTCTTTCCCCTTTTTCGAAATTTCTTTCCATTCCTGATCGCCGTCCCCCCTCCAGTGTTTTCCTCCTCTTTTTTTTCCATTTCTACTTGTCGTTCCTCGGAAGTCATAGTCCCTCTCTTTCTCTCTAGTCTCTTTCCCTCACCCCCCTCTCTCTCTCTCTCTCTCTCTCTCTCTCTCTCTCTCTCTCTCTCTCTCTCTCTCTAGTCTCACTCCCTCCCCCCTCTCTCTCTCTTTCTCTAGTCTCTTTCACTTCCTCTCTCTCTCTCTCTCTCTCTCTCTCTCTCTCTCTCTCTCTCTCTCTCTCTCTCTCTCTGTCTGTCTGTCTCTAGTTTCACTTCCCCCTCTCTCTCTTTCTCTAGTCTCTTTCACATCCTCCCCCCCCCCTCTCTCTCTCTCTCTCCTCTCTCTCTCTCTCTCTCCTCTCTCTCTCTCTCTCTCTCTCTCTCTCTCTAGTGTCTCACTTCCTCCCCCCCTCTTTCTCTTGTCTCTTTCACTTTCTCTCTCTCTCTCTCTCTCTCTCTCTCTCTCTCTCTCTCTCTCTCTCTCTCTCTCTCTCTCTCTAGTCTCTTTCACTCTTACCCTCTTTCTTTCTCCTATCCCCTCTCTCTCATTATCTTTCCCTCTCTATAAGGTATACTATATTTCAGCCGAATAGATCGCCTGGCGTCAGCCTGAGATAAAGTTGCAAGACAACACCTCTTTAACGAATAAAGAAAAAAAAAGGTATAGGAAATACCAACAACAACAAAAGAGTACATTTCCGTTGAATAAAATCGCCTGAAGGCAAAACCAGAATTTACATACAAGATGACACAACTGCCAAAAAATGCCCTTGTGATTGGGCCTGATCAATCGCGCAGAAGTATCGTGTTGGTTCAGACCCAGCAGCTACCGGTGAGAGCTACCAGCCGTGGAAGTCAAAGAACTTAGGGCAAAGGTGGCGGCTTTGGAGGGCAGCTAAGCGACTCATGGTGGAATTTTTCTTACTTTGGCGAGGCGTCATTGTTGTGATGCATTTGGGCATGTGCGGAATGGTTGCCCGTTGTATGAATTTATTATTATATTATTATTATTATTATTATTTATTATTAATTATTATTATTATTATTATAAGTATAATAGTTGACCCTGTGGCAAAATTTCCAGCTTTTGACATTTTAGGATAAATTGTAATCTTTACAAATTTCGTATACTCGGTGGCCGACCGGGTTAGAGCGTCGCTACTTGCGGCGGAGGTCGAGGTGACGGCAGTTCAAACTTTGCCGCCAGCGAGTTGGACCAAGGGCATGGTTCATTAAATTCCACGCTACAAATTCCTCTGTAAGGGGCACCGTCCTAGCCTCCTGACAAGGGGGAGTTGGGAACATTAAACCGAATCATCAGAAATTACAAAGTCTACCTGCTATAAGCAATACCTCTTGCAGAGAATCGTTAATAAAATAAATAAAATAAAGTAAAATAGAATAATTGATGTAAACACTGTAACGTACACGTCGTTTGTTCATGAAACGAGACCTGCTGGAGTCCACCAAGGGCCACGCGTATCACAGTTGAAGAACAGTTTGTTATTGTAGAACAATTCTAGAACATGATATATGCGTTACACCTGCGGGTGTGTGGTGAGGTGGACCCAAATGCACCTTTTGTGTGTGTGTGTGTGTGTGTGTGTGTGTGTGTGTGTGTGTGTGTGTCTGTCTGTGTGTGTGTGTCTGTGTGTGTGGTTGGGTGTGGTTGTACACCAACATAATCTCATACTCTTGATATCCTTCTGCGTCCCCGTTTGTGTATACATGTATGTATATACTGTATAGTTTGTATGTGCATGTGGGTGTACTTTCTGTCACTGTGAGTGACTATCAAAAAATCCTGCGTGACTTGTATGTATTGAGGTGTCGGTAAAGTTCTTAAGATGTAGACTAAACAAGACTTTGGTAGTCAATACCCCCAAGAGATTAGGTTATGACTTCGTGTGTCATATTGTCTAGGAATGCATGTGCCCTAGTGCTAATCAATCAACGCTAGAAAATGTGTGAACCATTTTAAGGTTTGGATGGTTTAGGGGGATGGTCCAAGAGTCTGAGACCCAAGTCGAGGTGATTAGCGCATCCGTTACTTGGCAGAGTTGTTGCTGAATTGCATGTTCAAAGTGACATGTGGGGGAGTTATTGCTGAATTGCATGTTCAGAAGGGATAACTGGGGGAGTTATTGCTGAATTGCATGTTCAGAAGGGATAACTGGGGGAGTTATTGCTGAATTGCATGTTCAGAAGGGATAACTGGGAGAGTTATTGCTGAATTGCATGTTCAGAAGGGATAACTGGGAGAGTTATTGCTGAATTGCATGTTCAGAAGTGACAACTGGGAGAGTTATTGCTGAATTGTATGTTCAGAAGTGACAACTGGGAGAGTTATTGCTGAATTACATGTTCAGAAGTGACAACAGGGAGAGTTGTTGCTGAATTGCATGTTGATGGATGATGATTGTTTCAGAAGTGACAATTGTCTCTCTCACGGAGTTCAAAGAGAGTTGCTTTATGCAAAGGGTGACGTGTTCGTCTTTAGTGTAACGTGTATTTAGTATAATCAGATGCGAGTGTTGTTGAAACTAATCTTATCGTGTATGCCTCAGTGAGGTAGGATAGAAGTCCTGCACTGTCATCAAGTCTGAACGCTATATGTGCGCAATAAACACTGAAATGAATTTGTGGAAGACCAACAGTTTTCGTGTATGAAGACACCTGGATGCCTAGTGAAAGAAGCAATGTAAATATGAAGAGAATAAAATTGGGTACGGAGAAGGGAAGACCGCACAAAGAAGTAACTAAAAAAAAAAACAAAAAACGGGAGCCTCAGAACACAGCTCATCGATTTTCTTGACGACAAAAAGAATATATTTATACAATCCTGTACTCAGGAATAACCTTTGGAATTTTATCATTAACTATATTGTATATCGGGGAGCCTCTGAGGCCTCTTTGTGTGCGCTTTCCAAGACCCTTACCTACTTTCACTTAATTTCATTTTTTACTCTTGAAGAAATTTTGATAAACGAAGACGTTTGGTTCTTCGTCATTTTATTTCCCCAAGTGGTTTCCGCCAAAAAATTTCAATCGAGGGGAGTTCCGGAAGCCGAGTGGGGAGTGAAGAGGAAGTTGCACGACCAGATGGTACTGATGAGCAAACGTTGTGCCGAGGAAACTCCCCCATTCCCCCCATCTCTTCCTTCCTCCCGTCTTCTCTTCCGCTCTGACTCTCTGTCTTCCTCCCTCCCTTCTTCCCGTCCACCTTCTTTTCTTCCTTCCTCCCTCCCTTCCTCCCTCCCTTCCTCCCTTCCTCCCTCCCTTCCTCCCTTCCTCCCTCCCTTCCTCCCTCAATTCCTCCCTCCCTTCCTCCCTTCCTCCCTCCCTCCCTCCCTCCCTCCCTCCCTCTCTCCCTCCCTCCCTCCCTTGCTCCCTCTGTCTCTCCCTCCCTCTCTCCCTCCCTCCCTCCCTCCCTCCTCCCTCCCTTCCTCCCTCCCTCCCTCCCTCCCTCCCTCCCTTCCTCCCTCCCTTCCTTCCTCCCTCCCTCTCTTCCTCCCTCCCTTTCTCCCTCTCTCCCTCCCTCTCTCCCTCTCTCCCTCCCTTTCTCCCTCTCTCCCTCCCTTTCTCCCTCTCTCCCTCCCTTCCTCCCTCTCTCCCTCCCTTCCTCCCTTCCTTCCTCCCTCCCTTCCTCCCTCCCTCCCTTCCTCTCTCCCCCCTCCCTCCCTTCCTCTCTCCCTCCCTCCCTTCCTCTCTCCCTCCCTCCCTTCCTCTCTCCCTCCCTCCCTTCCTCTCTCCCTTTCTCCCTCCCTCCCTCCCTTTCTCACTTCTACCCTTCCTCCTTTATTCCCTTCCTTCCTCACTTCCCTTTTCCTCCCTTCCTCCCTCCCTTCCTCCCTCCCTCCCTTCCTTCCTCCCTCTCCCTTTCTCCCTCCCTTCCTCCCTCCCTTCCTCCCTTCCATCCTCCCTTTCTTCCTCCCTTCCTCTCTGACATCCTCTCTCTCCTCCTCCCTTCCTTCCTCTCTTCCTTCCTCTATTCCTTCTTTTCTTCCTCCCTCGCTCTCTCTCACTCTCCCATCCCCTTCCTTACTTCCTCTCTTCCTCTCTTTTTTCTCTTTCCTTTACCCACTTTCTCTCTATCTCTATATTTATTGATTGGTTTATTTATTTAATTTGATTTATTATTTACTTATACGGAGGGACGGATATGTTCGAGTACCACGTAGTGACGTCACAGGCGGAGAGGAAAATGGAGAGGGTGGGGTGGTGGTGGTGGTGGTGGTGGTGGTGGTGGTGGTTGGTGGTGGTGGTTGGTGGTGGTGGTGGTGGTTGGTGGTGGTGGTGGTGGTGTGGTGGTGGTGTGGTGGTGGTGTTGTGGTGGTGGTGGTGTGGTGGTGGTGGTTGGTGGTGGTGGTGGTGGTTGGTGGTGGTGGTGGTGGCGGCGGTGGTGGTGGTGGTGGCGGCGGCGGTGGTGGTGGTGGTGGTGGTGGTGTGGTTTTTTGGCCCAAACATAGAAATGAGCCGCTCGTAATCAAAGCCTTGCATTAAGTGTACTTAGCTGGGTCGGAGGATGTTGTCGACGACCCGGAAAATAACAAAATTATTTATAAATGTCCAAAATCGCATATTAGCTGCTTATTCTTCAAGAACACGGAAATGGAGGAGACTGCAAGAGACCATAAGGCCTACACTAGGCACTTCCATGTCCCTTATCACCTGTCATCTCCATCCATAAAGTTCTCATATTGTCTTGAAACAACTAGTAGTTTCAGCGCTCACTACCTGGTCACTAAGTCTAGTTCATTC
>NC_134812.1:11876130-11883630 GCF_046742065.1 Oratosquilla oratoria | reverse complement strand
CCGTCTATGACCTGGACTGCTTTCATTTATTGTATTAAAATTTATTTTTTATTTATTTATTTATTTATTTATCCGCGAATTATTTTTCTTCCCGTATCCGACTGATGCACTGCACTGCAAGGTTTGTCATTTTTTTTCGTGTTTTTGTGTTGACCGTACGATTGGGTAGTCTATTCCCCCCCATCTCTCTCTGTCTCTCTCTCCCTCCCTCTCCCTCCCTCCCCCCTCTTTCTCTCTCTCTTTCTCTCTCTCCCTCCCTCCCTCTCTCTCTCTCTCTCTCTCTCTCTCTCTCTCTCCACACACACACACACACACACACACACACACACACACACACACACACACACACACACACACACACACATCTCTCCACCACATATTCTCCCTACCCCTTCTCCTCCCTCTTCCAGCTTCATTCCACCTCATCTCCACTTCACCCTTCCTCTTCCACGTCTCCCCCACCCCTTCTCTCCACCTCTCACCCCTCATCTACGTCACCCATTCTCTTCGTCCTTATTCTCCATTGTGACCTTTCTCCCACCTCTCGCCTTGTTTTCTCCTCTCTCCTCTCCTCTCCTCTCCTCTCCTCCTCTTCTCCCTTCAGTTCCTTCCTTCATCACTCCACGTCCCTCTTTACCTCCTCCTTTCCCTCCTCCCCTCATTCCTTTCTTTCTCAATTTTCTCTCTCCTTTCTCTCTTTCTCTTGTTTTCTTCTCTTTATCTTGGTACTCTCTTGTCTCCTTGTCTCTTGTTTTCCCCTTCATCACTCTTCTTCCTTCCTTCTATCATCCCGTCTCTCCTCCCTTCTCTCCCCCTCTCTCCCCCGCTCCCCCCTCCCATGGCCCAATCTCCTCCCTTCACTCCTCTCGCTCCTCTCACTCCTCCCCTCTCCCCCTGCCCCCTCTCTCCTCCCCTCACTCCTACGCTCTCTCTCGTCCCGTCTCTCTCTTTTTCCTCCCTTCTCTCCCCTTCTCTCCCCTCACCCTTCTCCTCTCTCCCTTCTATCTCCTCTCCCTTCTCTCTCCTCTCCCTTCTCTCTCCTCTCCCTTCTCTCTCCTCTCCCTTCTCTCTCCTCTCCCTTCTCTCTCCTCTCCCTTCTCTCTCCTCTCTTCCCGTCTCTCTTCCCTCCCTTTCCCCTCCTCCCCTCCTCCCCTCCTCCCCTCCTCCCCTCCTCCCTCTTCTCTCCCTCTCTCTCCCCATGTCTCTTCCCGTCTCCTTCCGTCGCAGTCCCCTCTCTCTTCCCCTCTCTCTTCCCCTCTCTCTTCCCCTCTCTTTTCCCCTCTCTCTTCCCGAATCATCTCCCCGTCTCCCCCTCCCTTCATCTTCCCCCCCCCGCTCGTCCCCATACCTCCCCCCCTCTCCCCTCATTTTTCCTCGTTTGCATCTCCTTTGTCCTGATGTTTGGTCTTCGTGGTTCCCTTACGTTCCTTCTCGACTTTCCTCCCGTCGTCCAGCCATTTATATTTCTCCAATTTTCCACTAACCTCCTCCTCGCCCTCCCTTCCCCCTCCCTTCCCCTCCCTTCCCCTCCCTTCCCCCTCCCTTCCCCTCCCTTCCCCCTCCCTTCCCCCTCCCTTCCCCTCTCGTCCCCCTCCTCTTCCCCCTCCCCTCCTCCTCTTCCCCCTCCCCTCCTCCTCTTCCCCCTCCCCTCCTCCTCTTCCCCCTCCCATCCTCCTCTTCCCCCTCCCCTCCTCTTCCCCCTCCCCTCCTCTTCCCCCTCCTCCTCTTCCCCCTCCTCTTCCCCCTCTCTTCCCCCTCCCTTCCTCCTCCCTTCCCCTCCCCCTCCTTTACTTGGGGGGGGGGCCCTCTGTTGCCACGGGGGTGGGGCCTTCAACCAGGAAATCTGTGGGGAGCGTACGCCCCCCCACCGCGGGGCGTGTCTCTTCACCAGCATCGAAGCCTTTCCTCGTACTTTTTTTTTTTTTTTTCCCTCCCACATATCAGACTACTCTTGCGTCACAGAGTGAGAAGCTGAATGACGATCTAAGAGAAGTTAAACCTAAAATACGAATGTTAGACACATTGTTGAGATAGACCAGCGTTTCTCAACCAGGGTTCCCCGGAACCCTAACGTTCCGAAAAAGCTCCCTAAAGAGTTCCGCGAGAACAAGTGAGATAAGCTAATGCACTTTTGATTTTTTATTGAATTTCATGTACGTAATATGATTAAACACCCACGACATATTCTTGGTTATTGTTATAATGTAATATAGACATCCTATCTAACCTATTAATACGATGAAAATAAAATGAGAAAGATATGGTATATATGTTGTTTTTTTTTTTTGTTTTTTTTGCGCAGGAGTTCCTTGAGACATGCAATTTATTTTAAAGGTTACGCAAAGGTAACCGAAGTTTGTTCTTCTCAAACCAATTAGCAAAAGCAAGTAGCATGCTAGCCAGCCTAATGTGCCACCACCTTTAGGGAGTGGTTCTAGAGAACCTTGCGGCAGAAATTGGTCATTAATATTTCTCCTCTCGACTTGGTCCACGAGTCCCCAGGAGGCTCCACTTGGCTCCAGTTGGCTGTTTGCACCTTGAAGTGGAAATCGTATTGACTGTGCCCAATCTCCCCCCTTTCCCCCACTTCTCCCACCTCTCCCCATCTCTCCCACCTCTCCAACCCTCCCACCATCTCCCACCCTCCCACCTCTCCAACTCTCCCACCCTCTCCCACCCTCCCCCACATCTCCCACCTCTCCCTGCGCCTCCGCCAACTCCCCTTCTCCCTCTTCCTCCCCTTCTCCCCCTCTGTTCTCATTCTATTTTCCTTCCCTTCTCCCCTCCTCCTCCTCCCCTTCTCTTATTTCTCTTCCTCCCACCTCTCGTTTCCCTCTCCTCCTCCTCCTCCTCCTCCTCCTCCTCATGCTATTACTCCTCCACATCCTCCTCTTCATCTTCCTGCAATTCCTCTCCCTTCTCCTCCTCCTCCTCATACTATTACTTCTCCACTTCCTCCTCTTCATGCTATTTCCTCTCCACATTCTCCTCTTCATCTTCCTCCAATTCTTCCTCCTCCTCATGCTGTTCCTCCTTCCCTTCCTCCTCCTCCACCACCTCCTCTTCTTTCTCCCCGTCGTTCTCCACCTCCTCCTCTTTTTTCCTCCTCGTTCTCCTCCTCGTTCTCCTCCTCTTCTTTCTTCCTTCCCTTTCTGAGCCGTTGTCTACCTTCTCCCATCTTTTCCCTTTCTCTTCACCGTCCTCCTCCTCCTCCTCCTTACTTCCAACCTATCTCTTCCTGTCTCCCTCTCCAAGTGGGGGGGGGGGGAGTCAACGTCGCCTCTTCTTCGGAGTTTCTCCGGAGGGGATTAGGGCCGTCGAGTGTTGGAGTTTGAGATTGTGTGTTTGTGTGTTTGGGTTAGTTATGAAAGGGGAAGGGGGCGTTGGGGTCCCGGACGCCCTCGGGGGGGAGGGAGGGAGGGAGGGAGGGGGGCTCCTCTGTGCCGAATGAAATCGCCAGGAGCTTGATCATCGTCATTATCATCGCCATTAACCGTATCCACAGGATAGCAATGTCGTTTGCTTCTTTAAGGATATTCAAGGATCTCTCTAAAACCAGGGATCTGCGAACTTGTGTTTACGTGTGTGATTCACCTTGGTTCACCTTGGTCTTTGGATCACGTGTTGGACTCGTGATCGACAGCTATTTCCCTCCCGGAAGAGAGCTCAGAGCACGTGTGACCTATCTATGGGTAATGCTATGACCTTACACGCACAAACACCCCCAACGAGAGTTGGAGTAACGACTCGAAGCGCAGCGATACTGAAATAATTTCAGCCTTGGGTAGGATTCAAACCAGGTACCGCCGGCACCCCCGTACTGACAGTCTGAGACTCTACCAACCGCGCCACCGAGTCGTGAGTGTAGATGCCATGCAAAGGGTAAGAAGATTTTTCCCGCCTAAAAAATCGAGCAATGTTTACATTACAGCGAAAGTCAAACTACGGTTTGATTATTGCCAAAATATACATAACTTAAAAGTTCTTTTTCTATTCCAAGATGATTTTATACAATCGAATAATTCATCTCTGTATATGTATGTATTTTTTCATATGTCGTAAATTTGAATACTTTCTCAACCGGATCTCTTCCAATGTATGGACTACAACGGTGTTGTGCTGGACATCCTTAGGCTTGGATTCCAACCTAAATCCTCCAACCTTGAACGAAATCCATCCCTAGGCTTGGAATCCAACCCTCCCGTTGACTTGTGTAACCGTGGCTTTAAACTCGTTTCACACGTATCGACTTTTCGCCGTGCGTCGTCCATGACACGACGTCGTGCTTACAACCTTGGACTCTTTTACACGTCGCGACCAAGTGAGAAAGCGTCCACAGACACCCAAGGTCATTTGAGAGTACGACGTCGTGTCGTGGACGGCGCACGGCGAAAAGTCGATACGTGTGAAACGAACCTCACCTGCTGCAGACGTGATACAGTGGGTCGAGTAATTCCGTAGGAGAATGGGTTGGCCAGGGATCCTTTGTAACAAAGATGGAGAGGAGGTCGTGGGACGAAAGGACTCATCATCGTTTTGTTAAGGACTATAGAGGAAGGAGTGCGTGGGAGGAGACCTCTTGGTCCATGGCGGGGCACCCGGATTCAGAAACGGGTGGGTGGAGTTCCAGGGTTTGTCTTAGGTTTGGTTGTGATAGTGTTTTTCCTCCGCCAGGTTGTAGAGTAGGTATTTTCAATAGTATCAGTAGTAGTACTAGTAGTAGTAGTAGTGTGTCTGGAAGATAGAGTATCACTGCTTTCACCACACAGTTCTACAAGGATGAATGTCGAGGGGATGGCGGTTCGAATCCTGCCACCGGTGATGTTGAACCAAAGGCATGGCTCATTAAATTCCACGCTACAAAGTCCTTAGTAAGGGGCATCGTCCTAGCCTTCCGATGGGAGGAGTTTGTGACGGTAAACCATATCTCACACACACAAACACACACACACACACACACACACACACACACACACACACACACACACACACACACACACACACATATATATAGCAACACAGTCACTACAACGCGTGAATGTAAGATTTCGCTGAAAAGCACTCGGGGAAATAAGACACTATGATCCAAACTTTTTCCTCTATTCAGACATGTCTGAATAGACGAAAACGTTTGGATCAGTGTCTTATTTCCCGAGTGGTTTTCTGCGATATATATATATGCGGAAAAACCACCAAGACGACAGCGCTTGGTCATCAGTTTTTCTTTTTCCTTGGTGGTTTTTTCCGCATATTTAGAATCACGAGTTTATGTGATTTCTCATGCATATATATATATATATATATATATATATATATATATATATATATATATATATATATATATATATAATATATATACGTTTGGATCAGTGTCTTATTTCCCGAGTGGTTTTCTGCGATATATATATATATATATAATATATATATATATATATATATAATATATATATATATATATATATATATATATATATAATATTAATAGTAGTGTACTAGTAGTTGTTGTTCAAGTCGTAATGAAACTAAATCCTAGATATTTCCTGCCCGAAGAAACCAAACTATTTTGGAAAATAACGAAACAAATGAGTGGATAGGTAGAGTAATAAATACTTTTTTTTACAAGTACGTGATGCATTTGCTTAAAGTTGGGTCATCTTTATGAATAGATTAAAAATAATTCAGACAAAGAATTTTAATCTTGTATCATGAAAATTTTGTGTGTAAAAACTTTTGCCCGGGACTGTACAGGAGATCGGGAGAGGTACTGTAGGATTGATTTTGTGATTCTGAACAGAATTGACGTCTGGGACAAGTTGATCAAACTTGTCAATAGTTGATGCGGAGTAGACACGTGTGATGATGGACCTTTCTTAACAGAACGTTTCCCTTGTTGAAGGTCTTTCAAGGTCATCATATTAAGACAACAGAGCAGAGCTCGCAGTGATGGATGTAAATTTGGCGAATTTAGATTTAAGAAGGAAATAAGAAAGAGGTGGTTTACTAATAGCGTGGTCAACGAATGGAATAGACTTGGTAACCATGTAGTAGTGAGCGCCGAATCTCTGTTGTTTTAAGAAACGGTTAGACAACTTTATGGATGGGGATGACAGGTGGTGATGGACATGGAACTGTCTAGTGTAAGCCTTATGGTCTCTTGCAGCCTCTTTTATTCTTGTGTTCTTATGTTGTACTTTTGACAAAGGTTTCATCTTCACATTCTACTCTGCCCATTATTAACAGAACAACGTTTTGCTTGTTGAAACTCTTTCAAGGTCATCATATTAAGACAACAGGGCAGAGTTGTTTGGAATGAGAGGGGCGTCTGCATGGGAGCTTGACCGGAGGGACCGTAGGGACTGGCACTGACGTGTGAGTGAAGTAACGCGCCCCCTGGCGTACGCCCCTAATTGATGATGAATTGATGAATAGATGTACAGTAGAAGTGGAGGCGCTGTAGAACAGATGTTCTAGAGGACTGTGCAGTAGAACCTCATAGACCCGCTGAAGAACAGAGGCATGTTCTGTAGAACAAAGATTCGAAGCTATTGGAGAACATTGGGAAATGCTCAGAACAGATGTACAGTGGAAGTGGAGGCGCTGTAGAACAGATGTTCTAGAGGACTGTGCAGTAGAACCTCATAGATCCCGCTGAAGAACAGAGGCATGTTCTGTAGAACAAAGATTCCAAGCTGTCGGAGAACCTTGGGTAATGTTCAGAACAGAAAGAGTTGCAGAAACTCTTTGTAAAATGGAAGTCACGTTTGCATCTGTGGAACACATTAAAAATAACGAATGAATAAATAAATAAATGAATAAAGTAGAAGGCGGCGGCTAGGGTCGTGGCAGGGATTGTGGATCGATGTGGAGGAAGAGATAAGAAGGAAGTGGATGGATGTGGAGGAGATAAGGAGGAAGTGGATGGATGTGGAGGAGATATGAATTCAGTGGGCGGATGTGGAGGAAGAGATAAGAAGGAAGTGGATGGATGTGGAGGGAGAGATTAGAAGGAAGTGGATGGATGTGGAGGGAGAGATAAGAAGGAAGTGGATGGATGTGGAGGAAGAGAGAAGTGGATGGATGTGGAGGGAGAGATTAGAAGGAAGTGGATGGATGTGGAGGAAGAGATGAGGAAGTGGATGGATGAAGAGGAGATAAAAAGGAAGTGGATGGATGTGGACGAAGAGATAAGAAGGAAGTGGATGGAAGTGGGGGAAGAGATAAGGATGTGGATGGATGTGGAGGAAGAAATAAGAAGGAAATGGGTGGATGTGGAGGAAGAGATAATAAAGAAGTGGATGGATGTGGAGGAAGAGATAAGAAAGAAGTGGATGGATGTGGAGGGAGAGATAAGATGGAAGTGGATGGATGTGGAGGAAGAGATAAGAAGGAAGTGGATAAATGTGGAAGCAGAATTGGACTGGGAAGCCACTAGACCTCGGGAAGTTTTCGTCCGAGTGGAGGGAGTGGGAGGGGAGGGAAGGAGGGCCTTTAGATAGTCTC
>NC_134812.1:11868630-11871130 GCF_046742065.1 Oratosquilla oratoria | reverse complement strand
TCGTATATTACATCTTTATATATATATATATATATATATATATATATATATATATGTGTGTGTGTGTGTGTGTGTGTGTGTGTGTGTGTGAGAGAGAGGGATTCACCATGGTCCTGGATCACGTGTTGAACTCATGATCGACAGCTATTTCCCTCCCGGAAGAGAGCTCAGAGCTCGTATATGACCGATATATGGATAATGCTATGAACTTACACGCACACACACCCTCGGCCCCCTTCCTATGAGAGTTGGAGTAACGACTCGCAGCGCAGAGATACCGAAATTATTAAAGTCCTTAGCGGGATTCGAATCCCTGAACCGCCGTAATGGCGGCCGGGAACTTTACCACTGTGTGTGTGTGTGTGTGTGTGTGTGTGTGTGTGTGTGTGTGTGTGTTTATGGGTGGGTGTTTTCTTGTTTTAGTTGATGTGAAATACGTTTCCTCTCTCCTGAGAAAACGAGAAAGACCCGGTGGGATCATTGAGGTGCCAAGTATGAAATATCAATTTGTTTTCTTTTACGAGGGAAGGTAACACACGCTTATGTCTCCGCTCCCCCTCTCCATGTGTCTGTGTGTGTGATTCACCTTTTGGTCTTTGGATCACGTGTTGGACTCGTGATCGACAGCTATTTCTCTCCCGGAAGAGAGCTCAGAGCTCGTGTGACCGATCTATGGGTAATGCTATGACCTTACACGCACACACACACACACCCAACTCCCCGCCCACGAGAGTTGGAGTAACGACTCGAAGCGTAGCGATACTGAAATAATTTCAGCCCTGGGCAGGATTCGAATCAGGTACCTCCGGCACCGCCGTACTGACAGTCTGGGACTCTACCAACTGCGCTACCGAATCGTGTGTGTGTGTGTGTGCGTGCGTGCATGCGTGTGTATGTGTACATATACATATATATGTTTCCACTGCCTCTCCTCCTCCATATTCTTAAACTCATCCTCTGCCCTTATATGCCTCCTGGTTAATTTTTAATCCACTTGCATTTTTGTGCGGGTGTATATAAGCCAGTGGGCCTGTTTTATGTACGAGTTTCATAATTTTATCTTTTTTTTTTTCGTTGTATAGCCTTTTCCCTTCTTTTTCCTCTTCCTCCTCCTCCTCCTCCTCCTCCTCCTCCTCCTCCTCCTCCTCCTCTTCCTCCTCTTCCTCCTCCTCCTCCTCCTCCTCTTCCTCCTCCTCTTCCTCCTCCTCTTCTTACTCCTACGCCGCCTCCACTTGCTCCTCCTCGTCCTCCTCGTCGTCCTTCTACTACCACAATTCCCACTCCTTGTCTCCTCTTCCTTTTCCCCCTACTCCTCCTCTTCCTCCCTTCCACATCCTCCCGTCATCATCCTATCATCATCATTATCCTCTTCCTCCTCTTCCCCACCTCTTTAACTTGTTCCTCCCCTTATCTTTATCATCTTCCCCCCTCCCCCTCCTCTTAATCCTCTTCCTCCCATTCTCTTCTCGCAGTTGGGGAGAAGCACATATTATGTTATACTGTTGTTTGAGGAACACATCATGTTATGCTGTTGGGGAGGAGCACATCATGTTATGTTGTGCTGTTGTTTGAGGAGCACATCATGTTATGTCCTGTTGGGGAGGAACACATGTTATGTTATGCTGTTGGGGGAGGAACACATCATGTTATGTTATGCTGTTGGTGGAGGAGCACATCATGTTATGTTATGCTGTTAGAGAGGAGCACATCATGTTATGTTATGCTGTTGGTGAAGAGCTCATTCGACGTATCCCAATATGGCGAAGGACCGGGACCCCCCCCCCACCTGAACTAATTAAAGTTTTCTGATATTGTTCGGGGACCGCGCTTAGCCCAGTGGATACCGTGTCGAATTTATGAGCAGGTGGTCGTGAGTTCGATTCCCGGGACCTGTTGTGGGTTGCTACGTGGGGTCCCGACTGCCCCGGCTAGGCGGGGAGGGGACCCCAACATTGGCCTTAAAAAAAAAAGTAGTTTGATGCAACTGACATGGGGTTTTTCACTTCCCACTATGTAGAATTAGGATGGTGTTTTCTTCTTCTTATTTTTTCTTCTCTTCTTTTTTTCTTCTTTTTCTTCTCTTTTTTTCTTCTCTTCTTTTTCTTCTCCCTTCCGTCCTTCCTTCCTCCACCTTCCTGCCTGCCTTCCCTCCTTTCTTTCTTTTTCTTTTTTCTTTTATCGTCCAGGACATAATTCGTGGTTGTGTTGACAGGCAATGTTTCTAAAGTGTTCATTACACCTGGACTGCTATCGACAGATATAACAGGCGCTTAATTCCAACTTTGCCCATTACCTCCCTGGCACGCGAGGTGTGGGCAACCGGCACCGTGCCACTATCAACTTGTGGTTCGATTTTCGTATCTTTCGTGGCTGCCTCGCCCACCGTTGTCATGACAACGAAGAGGAAGTGGAAGAGAAGAATAAGGGGGAAGAAGAAGGGGAAATGGTAATAAAATTTTGCATTCTTGCGGTAGATCTTGAGGTCTGAGATCATCTCCGG
>NC_134812.1:11848630-11863630 GCF_046742065.1 Oratosquilla oratoria | reverse complement strand
CTTCATTCGTAGGATCTTATGTCCTTACTTCCACTCGGGACAAATGCCACCAAAAGACAAATGCCACCAAACGAGTTTATTCGTCCCAAGGAAAAACTGCGCGGTTTTGTATGAACGCTTGACTTGCATTGTAATTGAACCATACCGGTACGGTATAGTCAAAGAAAACTGCGCGGTTTTGTGTGAACGCTTCTAATTGACTTGCATTGTAATTGAACCGCGGCGGTACGGTATAGTCGAGGAAAAACTGCGCGGTCGTGTAGGAACGCCTCCATTGACTTTAATTGTAATTGAACCGCGCCGGTACCTTACAAAGGAAAAACCGCGCGGTCGTGTGTGAACGCCACCAATAACGTACATTATAATTGTACCGCCGCGGTTGATCAACCGCAAGTGTGAACAGGGGCAATGAGTCCCTTTGTCCCTTTGACTGAATAAAGGCTTGTGGTGTCAGACCTGAATGGAATCGCCGTCATTGTCTTTTATTCAGACAAACGCAAGGCCATTACACTTTGCTGGGGGGAGGGGAGGAGCGAACTCCGGGGGGAGGGGGGAGCGAACCCCTGGGGGGGAGGGGAGGAGCGAACTCCGGGGGGAGGGGGGAGCGAACCCCTGGGGGGAGGGAGGAACGAACTCCGGGGGGAGGGGGGAGCGAACCCCTGGGGGAGAGAGGGGGGCGAAAACCGGGGGAGAGAGGAAATCGCGATTGATCCAAGACCCCCCCCCCCTCTATCTCTCTCACACACACGCAATCCCGCCCAGGGATGAAATAATTCCAGTATCACTGCGCTGCGAGCCGTTACTCCAACTCTCGTGGTCGGGGAGTAAGGTGTGTGTATGTGTGTGTGTGTGTGTGTGTGTGTGTGTGTGTGTGAGGTCAGCATTACCCATAGATCGGTCATAGATGAACTCTGAGGTCTCATCCAGGATGGTGGTAACTGTCGATCACGAGTCCAACACGTGATCCAAGACCATGGTGAACACACGCACGCACGTAGTCCACCCGTCGGATGAGAGCTAGACCTGATGGTCTTGACTTGAAGAGAAATAATGTACAAACAATGTCTCTCTAGTGAGGCTGTCAACTTGAACGCAGCGGCTTATGAATGTCCCCCTCCCTTCCCCCTCTTCCCTCAATGCCTTCCCTTCTTTCCTTCCCTTTCCTCCCTTTCCTTCCCTTCTTTCCTTACCTTCCCTCCCTGCCTTTCTCCTCTCCCTTCCTCCCTCCCTCCCTCCCTTCTCCACCTTCTCTCCCTTCCTCCCTCTCTCCCTCCCTTCCCTCACTGCCTTCCCTCCCTTCCCTCACTGCCTTCCCTCCCCTCGTCCCTCCCTCTCTTCCCACCTTCACTCCCTTCCCTTCCCTCCCTTTCCTCCCTGCCTTCCTCACCACTCATTCACTCAGTCGCGTTCCACTTGCTGATTTATTTATTTATTTATTTTTTATCTTTGCCACTCTCCTCAACCTCCTACTAGTCGACCACCTCCTGCCCTCCACCTCTCCTCCACCTCCTGCCCTCCACCTCTCCACCTCGCCTCCACCTCGTCCTTCCTTCATTCCATTCCTCCATCCCGTTCCCCCCTCCATTCCTCTCCACTACTTTTCCTTCCCATTCCACTTTACATCACTTCCACCTTGCTTTGTCCACCCGTCTCCTCCTCAACGCTCCTCCTCCTCGACTCCACTTCATATCCTCCTCCTCCTCCACGTCTCTCCTCCTCCGCGACTCTCCTCCTTGACTCTTCTCGTCCTCGACTCTCCTCATCCTCGATTGCTCCATGCCTCTCCCCCTCCACGCCTCTCCATCTTCTCGACTCTCCTCGTCCTCGACTCATTTCCTCCTCCACGCTCCTCCTCGAACTCGTCTCACCGCCGTTTTGTTTTAGTACGTCTACGCCTCACTCTCTCGGCTCTCCTCATCCACCTCTTCTTCCTCCACCACGCTCCTCCTCCGCCCACTCCGCCACGCTCCTCCTCCTCCTCCTCCTCCTCCTCCTTCCACTCCTCCCCTCCGTCTTCTCCGCCACGCTCCTCCTCCTCCTCCCACTCCTCCACGCTCCTCCTCCTCCTCCCACTCCTCCTCCTCCTCCCACTCCTCCACGCTCCTCCTCCTCCTCCCACTCCTCCTCCTCCTCCCACTCCTCCACGCTCCTCCTCCTCCTCCCACTCCTCCACGCTCCTCCTCCTCCTCCTCCACGCTCCTCCTCCACGCTCCTCCTCCTCCTGCTCCTCCACGCTCCTCCCCCTTCTCCTCCTCCACGCTCCTCCTCCTTCTCCTCCACGCACCTCCTCCTCTGTCTCGTCTCGCCTTCTTCTGGTCTCCGCCCCGCCGGCCTCACCTCCAGCACGTTGCTCAAGTTCTCCGTGTCACTCATAAGAACAAGAGAACTGAGGAGACTGCAAGAGACCATAAGGCCTGCACTAGGCAGTTCCATGTCCTTTACCTCCTGTCATCCTTATCATCTCATCTTTTCTTAAAACAATTGTTTCCCCTCATCCTACACCCAGCCCCTACCTCCGACTCACCCTACCTCCGACTCGCCCTACCTCCGACTCGCCCTACCTCCGACTCGCCCTACCTCCGACTCGCCCTACCTCCGACTCGCCCTACCTCCGACTCACCCTGCCTCCTAATCACCCTGCCTCCTAATCACCCTACCGACTTCATATTCACTTTCACCAAGACCACGCCCTCACCCGCACCCAATCCACACCTGCAGCCAATCCACATCCTCTCCCGCACCCAGTCCACGCCCACACCCGTACCCAATCCACACCCTCACCCAATCCACACCCTCACGCGTACCAAGTCCACGCCCTCACCCAATCCACACCCTCACTCAGCCACATCCCCACCCGCATCCAGACCACACCCTCCCCCCCCAATCCTCACCCTACCCACACCATTACCCGCACCGTACCCCGTATCCTCACGCTGTATCCACAGTCTGCCTCGCTAGCCCCTCCCGCGGGTAGTTCGCCACGAGTTCGCGTCCTACAGCGGGAGTTCGTCCCGCTGCTGCTGCTGCTGCGAGAGAGAGAGAGAAGGAGAAGGGGACGTTCCCCTTTAATCGGCGCCGGGCAGAGTGCCGTACGTACGCGCTCGTTCGGTGCCAGGAGCTCCTCGGCTCTTCCATGTCGAAGCGGTGCCACGGAGACGAATGGAGTCGCCTGGTGACACAGAAAGGACGACTGGCGACACAGAAAGGACGCCTGTTGACATAGAAAGGACGCCTGGTGACATAGAAAGGACGCATGGCGACATAGAAAGGACGCATGGCGACATAGAAAGGACGCCTGGCGACACAAAAGGGACGCCTGGCGACACAAAAGGGACGCCTGGCGACACAGAAAGGACGCCTGGCGACAAAGAAAGGACTCCTGGTGAGAGAGAGAGGGCGCCTGGCGACACAGGACGCCTGGCAACACAGAAAGGACGCCTGGCGACACAAAAAGGACGTCTGGCGAGAGAGAGAGGACGCCTGGCGACACAAAAAGGACGCCTGGCGACACAAAAAGGACGCCTGGCGACACAAAAAGGACACCTGGCGACACAAAAAGGACGCCTGGCGACACAAAAAGGACACCTGGCGACAAAGAAAGGACGCCTGGCGACACATAAAAAGGACACCTGGCGACACAGAAATGACGCCTGGCGACACAGAAATGACGCCTGGCGACACAGAAATGACGCCTGGCGACAGAGAAATGAGGGCGTACTCTTGGGTATGGGGTACGTTCATCAATGTACGATCTTTATTTATGGTATACTTTTGAAGGAGGATGAGGCGTCATTCTTGTGAGGAAGGAGGAGGAGGAGGAGGAGTGGGGGCGTCAGGTGGAGGGAGAGGAAGGAAGGAAGGAAGGTGGAGAAGACCTGAAGCCGGGGAGGGAGGGGGGGGAGGGAGTGGCGAATCAATGTTGGCAGCGAAGAGACGCGATCTGGACTGACAGTGCCAAGACCGTGACACTCGTTACGTCATCTTGTGGACTCTGGTGCCGCAAACCCCTCGTGGTGGTGGTTAGCTACGTCATGGTCCTTCGTGGCGTTACGTCATTCGTGGTCCTTCTTTGGGTCGGTGTCCTTATGTCAAGGCCTTTGATGATATTATTATTATTATAATAATAATTATTATTATTATTATTATTTTTTCAAGACTTAGAGGCCGAGCGGGTTAGGACGTCGTTACTTGCGGCGAAGGTCGAGAGGATGGCGGCTCGAACCCTGCCACCGGCGAAGTTGAACCAAGGTTCATTAAATCCCGCGCTACAAAGCCCTCTGTGAGGGGCACCGTCCTAGCCTTCCGGTAGGGGGGAGTTTGTGCCGTTAAACCATATTATTATTATTATTATTAGTTTATTTTTCATTTATCTATTTTTTTTGTTGTTTTTATTTATTATTTATTTTTTATTTTTTTTTTTTTATTTTTTTTTTTTTTTTTTTCTCTCTCTCAAGACTAGAGGGCCCAGCCTCAAACTGCACCATGTCAAGGCATCTGTAGGTCGGGATACGGCTATTGTTCTTTTGTTACTTGATTGGTTCTGACTGAAGACAGGTAATGTTTGTTCAAATTATTTCCTTGGCGTGAGGCTGTCAACTTGGATGCAGAGGCTTATGGTCATGGGGGAAGGTCTCCTTCCTTCTCTTCCTTCCCTCCTTTCCCTCTCCTCTCTTCCTTCCCTCCCTTCCCTCACAGCCTTCCCTCTGTTCCCTCCCTCCCACTCCTCCCTCCCTCGCTTCCCTCCTTCCGTTCCATCCCTCTCCTCAATGCCTCCCCTCCTTTCCCTCCCTCCCACTCTCCCTTGCTTCCCTCCCTCCCTCTCTTCCCTCCCTTCCTCCCTCACTTCCCTCCCTCCCACTCCTCCCTTCCTCTCTCACTTCCCTCCCCCAATCACTCCTTCCCTGCTTTCCCTACCTCCTACTCCTCCCTTCCTCCCTCACTTCCCTCCCTCACTTCCCTCCTTTCCCTTCCTCCTTTCCTACTCACTCTTTCTCTGCCCCACTTCCCCTCCTCTTCCCCATTCCCTCCTCCTCCCTCCCCCTCCATCACCTCCTCCTATCCCTACTCTGATCTTCTCCCCTCCTTTTCCTCTTCCTCCTCTCCCTTGCTTTTCCTCTTTCTCCTCTTCCACCCCATCCGCCCCGTGCTCCTGTAGCCTAGTGTAGGTTATACCTTACCTAGTGTAGGTTACACTTGCCCAGTGTAGGTTATACCTTACCTAGTGTAGGTAACACTTGCCCAGTGTAGGTTATACCTTACCTAGTGTAGGTTACACTTGCCCAGTGTAGGTTATACCTTACCTAGTGTAGGTTACACTTGCCCAGTGTAGGTTATACCTTACCTAGTGTAGGTTACACTTGCCCAGTGTAGGTTATACCTTACCTAGTGTAGGTTACACTTGCCCAGTGTAGGTTATACCTTACCTAGTGTAGGTTACACTTGCCCAGTGTAGGTTATACCTTACCTAGTGTAGGTTACACTTGCCCAGTGTAGGTTATACCTTACCTAGTGTAGGTTACACTTGCCCAGTGTAGGTTATACCTTACCTAGTGTAGGTTACACTTGCCCAGTGTAGGTTATACCTTACCTAGTGTAGGTTACACTTGCCCATTGTAGGTTATACCTTACCTAGTGTAGGTTACACTTGACTAATTTAGGTTATACTTTACCAAGTGTAGGTTATATTTTGCTTAGTGTAGGTTATAGTTTTCCTAATGTAGGTTATACCTTACCTAGTGTAGGTTACACCTTACCTAGTGTAAGTTATACTTTGCCTAGGGTAGGTTATAGTCACAGAATATATCATCAAACTATCTAATGTAGGCTTTATGGTCTCTCGCGTTCTTAATTCCTTTCTTTTCCATCTCCCCTTTCGTTCCGTTTGTTCTCACGATTTCTCGCTTCCTTGCCTCCATTGTCGAATCTCCCCCCCACCCCCCATCCTCTCCTCCCGGTGCTTCTTCACAGCTTCCTTCTTCGCCGCCGCTTTCCCGCTTCCCCCACCCCCCCGGCTATTGGTTTGCGTCTTCGCATCTCTTTTCTCTCTCTCTCTCTCTCTCTCTCTCTCTCTATATATATATATATATATATATATATATATATATATATATGTGTGTGTGTGTGTGTGTGTGTGTATGTGTGTGTGTGTCGCTATCTATCTTTTGTGCCTCCTATCTCTCTCTCTTTCTATATATATATATATATCTTGCAATATCTATCTCCTTGTCTCTCTCTTTTCTCTCTCCTTGTCTCTTTCCCTTCCTCCCTCCCGTGTGTGCGTGTGTGTGTGTGTGTGTGTGTGCACGCGTACGTCCATCCATCCATCCGTCCATCCGTCCATTCATCCATCCATCTTTATTTTATATAGTACTGTAGGGAGCAGACTCCTTCACTCGTGTATTCTGCACCTCATCGTCGTAGAACCTGTGTTTTCATGTGTTTGTGAGCAGACCAAGTCGAGGATCAGAGGCGGCTGGCAATATTCTTTGCGTAAAAAGGGAATGGAAGGCAAACACGCTTATCTAAAAATGGCGAGGAGAAAAGATGAAGAACAAGAGGCGAATATGTAAAGTCCTTTTCAGCCTTTTCGAGTCAAAAAATGGAAGAATGGGGAAAAAGGAAAAAAGTGGAGGAAGAAATCGAAAAAGTGTTGGGCATGTGGAATTGGAAAGACGTCATGTTGTGTGTGTGTGTGTGTGTGTGTGCAAGATTTTTTCCATTATATTTTATTTTTATTTTTTATATTATTGTTTTTATTATTATTATTTTATTTTTATTTATTGTTTATTATTCTTATTTGTAGTTATTATTTATTTACATGTATATTTTTATTCTTATTTATTTTATTTATTTATTTATTAATTCATTTATTGTTTATATTTTTGTCATACGCCGTGTGTTGCCTAAGGATTCGATCACATCCCCATAAGCAACCATGTATCTGCTGATGACTGCCACTTGCCCTGGCATCCCTTGTACGTAGGGCAAAGGTAACATCTTCAACCTCAAGTAAACTTTGCTTTTTTTTTAAACAAAAGAAACACAAACAAAAGACAACGGTTGGGAGAATAAAAGCCATCTTGCGGCTGCAGAGAACAACAATGAAACTCCCTTTTTTCGAGAAGAACGCGAGGAAACGGTTTTTGAAGACAGTAGAAAATATACAGGCGGCTTCCGAGGCGAGAGACAAACGGTCCCTCATCTCCCACGCGGCCATTCGGGGGAGTCCCCGGGAGCTCGCCAAGGGGCCGCGTGGAGTCTACTTTCTACCGCGTGGAGTCTACTTTCTACTGTTTGCTTCCTGATGTGGGGCGCCCAGTGTGCGATCAATGTTTGGGATGCAACACGATGGCGCCTGCGCGTGTGCACACGTGCGCGCGCACACACACACACACACACACACGCGCGCGCGCGCGCGCATACACACATACACACGCACAAACGCATACACACATACACATACACAAACGCACACACACACACACGCGCACGCACGCACGCGCGCGCGCGCATACACAAACACACGCACACACACACACACACATACATACACGCACGCGCGCACACACACACACGCATACACACATACACATACACAAACGCACACACAATGTATACACACACACGCATACACACACGCATACACACATAAACACATATGCACGCATACATACACATACACAAACGCATACCCACATACATACACACAAACATACACGCACATGCACACGTAACTGTGCGGGTGTGTTTGCGTGTGAGCACGTATTTGTATATTTACCTAATTGTACTACACAGGAGAGGAACAACACTCATGGGGTCCTGTCTCTTACTCAGCAATATATCATACCTGTGGTACAAAATCACATAGAGGTCCATCATGGGCTTTGTCTACTTATTCTCTAGTTATCATACGTAGAATTAAACTCGTGTATTTGTGTAAGTGCTTGTGTGTGTGTGCCTGTGAGCATTGTGTGTGTGTGCGTGCGTGCGTGTGAACACTGTGTGTGTATGTATGTGTGTGCGCGCGTGCGTGCGTGGGTGTGAACACTGTGTGTATGTGTATGTGTGTGTGTATGTACGTATGTATGTGTGTGTATGTATGTGTCTTTGTGTATGTATGTATGTGTCTGTGTGTGTGTTTATCCTTAGATTCAGATCTTCTAGAGTACACCATTAAGGAAGTCCCGTTTTGTATAACAGTATAAGAGAAAATGAATGTAACAATATAAATTCTTATTTTACTTGTGATTATGAAGTAAGAAAATATACGTCCTCCACTTTGTCTTGGTGGGAGAATTAAACTTTGTCATCCTAAAACTACTTCAACTTTACTTGAAAAAATAAATATGTGAAAATAATAATTTTCCTGAAGTTTATTTTGTCAAGTGTGCCCAGGATAATTTAGCAATATTCCTTCATGTCGCTGGTCTAAATCATCGCATGGACAGGGAGGCTGATATATTTGATAAATCACATTGCATGTACAGAAGAAAAACTGTTAAGTCTTCCCCGATCAAACAACTTCCTATTTTTGATACATCAAAAAGACAATGGTCTCCCGACACCATTACTAGCTTGGCCGTTAACAAAATTATACGTAAAGTTGTTCGTACAGACCTGAAGATGCCACCTGTCGCGCAAATTTGACCTGGGTTCAACGTAACCTGCGTTCAAATGGACCACGTATTAGCATGCCTATCTCCTGATGTCTCTTCGATGTATTCCCCGTAATATATACAAGTCCACCCACCCCCATTTTTATAACCACGCTGAAGAGGATCACAGACAGTGGTCGTAATATACGTATCTTCGAACAATTTTCTTTTCTCTGATAGTGGAGTATTCAATATATATATGTATATATATGTGTGTGTGTGTATAATATATATATATATATATAATATATATAATATATATATATATATATTCATATATATATTCATATATGCGCGCGCGTACACACGTACTCGGGTGCACTAAAGGCAAATTGTTTATGGTAATGGGCTCTTATGTGTTTACGCTCTACTCTGCCATTTTACCGGCAACGCCATACTATTCCCCAGCAAGGGTAAACAATGATAACAAGTGAAAATGGTCATTTGGAATACACGCAATCATGTGTTTACTGTATATGCAACTATACATATATTTTATGATAATCTAGTTTGTGCATACCATCTGAATATATATGTTCACAAGCATATGGGCCCCGCTGTAGCCCAGTGGATACCGTGTCGAACTCATGAGCAGGTGGCCGTGAGTTCGATTCCCGGGACCCGCTGCGTGCTTCTGACAGTGTCGAAGATGTCAAGCAAAAACAAAATAAAAGCGGATGTGCCAGACGTTGGGGTCCCTGCAGCCTCAACAAGGTCCTCTTATGTTCCCAGGGTGCTCGGGGCTAGCTTACGTGGGAACCCGGTATATTAGAATGTGTGTGTGTGTGTGTGTGTGTGTGTGTGTGTGTGTGTGTGTGTGTGTGTGTGTGTGTGTGTGCGCGCCCCCGCCTATATGCGTGTTACTTATCTCAATCTTACTCTTGTCTCTTTCTCTCGCTATCTCTTTCTCTCTATCTCTATCTGTATATATATATATCAGGGAAGGGTTTGATGTGAGCGAAGGGGAATAGGGAGGAAGAATGGAATAAACAAGTATAAAAAGTGGAGAACGAAGATAATTAGTAATTGAAATAACAAGGAACATGAATTAGAAGAAAAGGGAAGGAAACAAGGAAAATAGGAAAAAAAGAGTTAAAAAGAGAAAGTGAGAGGGAGAGTAACAGTAGAAATGGAAGAAGAAAAGGAATGTGGTAGAATGAGTGGGATGAAAAGGGAACATGAATTGGTGAAAACGAGAGAATTTTTTTTTTTTAATCCTTATACGAACCGCGTGGTACGATAGACTACATAGTATCAGAAAAGACGCGATGCGACCTGAACACACACCTGCCTGCGGGCTTCGATCTAACATAGTCCAACGTAATTAAACCTAATTATACACCACGAGTGCTGCCACTCGCGATATATGTATATATATATATATATATATATATATATATATAAATATATATATATATCGGCCTGGGACACATGTAAAGTCAGTTCATAGTCCAGTTCAGTTCTAACCTCATCAGTAAAGGACTATCTCGTTGACTCGTCACCGTAGGCCCCTCATCACCACAATCCTTTGTACCACTGCGGCGAAAGCTCCAAAACATTGGCGAGAACCTGAACCAAATAAGGGAATCTCCCATAGCGAAGGGGCTGAGACAAAGTGTAAGGAAATAAGAAAAAGAAAGTCCAAAAAGGAATATAGAAAAAAAAGTAAGAAGTTAAGAAGAGGGAAATAGGAAATCATGGGATAAAGGAGAAGGGAAAGGAAGAAAGGGAGGAGAGGAGTTACTTGGAGTTACATGAACATAAATAGCAGCAGACCTATTGGTCCATACATGGCTGCTCGGTAGCTAACCTAATGTAATACTATAAAGATTGAATATACAGGATAAAGTTATTCTGATTGAGGATTTGTAGCTATGTCGAGACCTTTTTTTTTATTATTATTATTATTATTATTATTATTATTTTTTTTTTTTATATCTAATATCCCTTTGTCACACCTACGCGACTTAAACGAGTCCGTTTGAATCTACAGAAACGACTTCATTTGCACTTTTTTTTTCTCGAAATCTCTAAATGTCAAATCACCTTTGCGTCATATACTAAGAAGCAGAATGACGAACTAAGAGTTGAGTTAAACCTATAGAAATATTAGACACGCTGTTGAATTGTAGATTTAGGGAATTCTAGAATACTTTAAGCGAAGTCGGGTTCCAGGTCTTCAAATTCACAACATTTGGCGAAAGTCTTCATTGTGTGACAGCGGCTACAGGTCGGGGAAGAGGAGGAGGTTGAAGATGAAGGGAAGGAAGAGGAGGAGGAGAAGGAAAGGAGGAGGAGATGGAGAAGGGAGGAGGAGGAGAAGAAGGAAAGGAGGAGGAAGAAATGGAAGAGATGGAGAAGGATGGGAGGAGGAAAAGGAGAAGGAAAGGAGGAGATAGAGAAGGAAGAGAGGAGAAGGAGAAGGAAAGGAGGAGGAGGAGGAGAAGAAGGAAAGGAGGAGAAGGAAGAAAAGGAGGAGGAAGAGGAGATGGAAAGGAGGATGAGAAGGAAGTGAGAAGGAGGAGGAGGGAGAGGAAGGGAGAGCCCGCGACATACTAATGTTGTTTCATGGACGACAACTGCCTCTCCCCACTTTACTCGACCGACCGACCGACCGAGCAAACGACCAACCCGCATAAGCAGAACACAACCAGTATCATCCAACACCAGCCTTCCCGCGGACGGGTGAACTTCCCACCACAAATAGACATGTATGTGTAGAACACACACACACGCTCACACACACACGCTCACACACACACGCTCACACACACACACACACACACACACACACACACACACACACACACACACACACACACACACACACACACACACAAGTACTGTCACACACAACTGCTGTTACAGCGGTCCGGGTTCGAATCCCGCCCAGGGCTGAAATAATTTCAGTATCGTTGCGCTGCGAGTCGTTACTCCAACTCGAGGGCGGGGAGTTAGGGTTGTGTGTGCGTTTAAGGTCACAGCATTACCCATAGATCGGTCATATATGAGCTCTGAGCTCTCTTCTGAGAGGGAAATAGCTGTCGATCACGAGGCCAACACGTGATCCAAGACCATGGTGAATCACACACACACACACACACACACACACACACACACACACACACACACACACACACACACACACACACACACTGGCCCTTGCCCAAGGGGGGCATTAATGACTTGTACTGTTACTGAGTTTTGCATACCTCACCAGGGGTCGATCTCGAGACTTAGTCATCGGTAGTCACCGACGCTGACCGCTACATCAAGAAACCTGTGTGTCTTATCGTATATTTTTATATAGAAATGTTTGTGTGTGTATGTGTGTGTGTGTGTGTGTGTGTGTGTGTGCGCGCGCGCGCATATGGTTACATTTTGAATTACTAGACTGAGGTGTTTTTTGTAATATGATTTTCGTTTAAGTGAGATTCTTTGAAAAATCGAAGGTTTCAGGTGCCCTCCCCCCCCCTCTCTCTCTCTCTCTCTCTCTCTCTCTCTCTCTCTCTCTCTCTCTCTCTCTCTCTCTCTCTCTCTCTCTCTCTCTCTCTCTCTCTCTCTCTCTCTCTCTCTCTCTCTCTTATTTTATTTTATTTTATTCATTTTTTATTTATTTTTTAGGATATCTTGTGTGTGGATGAGTGTGTGTGTGTGTGTGTGTGTGTGTGAGAGAGAGAGAGAGAGAGAGAGAGAGAGAGAGAGAGAGAAGGACAAGTATAAAAGAGTGACTGAGGGGCTTGAACCTCCATGTTGTTCTCCCAAAGGAAATTTTCTCTTTTCCAATAATCGCCCTCATGTACACTCGTGTATCCCCGTGGGCTCTGGTATTGTTTTCTCTTCAAAGTCTTTTACTTATCGGTGGATCTGGAACCACATGTGGACTTTACTCTGGTGGATCTCGGGACACATGTGGACTCCTCTCCACAATACTCTTGTGGATCTGGAACCACATGTGGACTTTGGTGGATCTTGGGAGACATGTAGACTTCTCTCCACAAGCCTCTGGTGGATCTAGAACCACATGTGGACTTTACTCTGGTGGATCTCGGGGCACATTTGGATTCCTCTCCACAATACTCTGGTGGATCTCGGGACACGTGTGGACTTTTCTCCACAATACTCTGGTGGATCTCTGGACACATGTGGACTCCTCTCCACAAGCTCGACCACTGACCATTCGGCGCCTGAGTCATCCAGTCCGTTTCGTTTCCACTTCGTCTCCACTCCTTTTTCGTACTTCTTCCTTCATATTATCTCTCCATCATCGTCTCTGTCTCCCTCTTGGGTCTTCCTCTTTCCATCGTTTCTCTTCTCGGTGTTTTCGCTTCGCTCAAACAAGGTCATCATATTAAGACAACAGGGCAGGATTCGCAGTAATGGATTTAAACTTGACAAATTTAGATTTAAGAAGGAAATAGACAAGAATTGGTTCACTAATAGGATGGTCAACGGTGTTTTCACTTCGCTCATCCTAGCAACGAACACGTGACAAAACCCCCAACGGACAAAACCCCAATCTGCATAGCAGACGAAACCCCAATAGGAAATTTGGAGGGTGGGTGAGGACATAACATAACCTTACCTAACCTAACAAACCTAACCTAACCTAACCTACCTAATAAAACCTAACCTAAACTACCTACCTAACCTACCCTAACCTACCCTAACCTACCCTAACTTACCCTACCCTAACCTAACCTACCTAACCTAACCTACCCTAACTTACCGATTGGGGTTTTGTCCGTTGGAGTATTGTCTCTTCACCCCAAGCAATTGTCTCTCCCGTTTCAAGTGGCTCCTTTTAATAACATGATAATTCTTGGTTGTTGTGTAAGTTCTCTCAATTCTGTATCGTGTTTTCCATCTAACCATTGTGATGATATGATGATAAGATTTAACGTCGCGAGACTCCCCCTGTCAGGAGGCTAGGACGGTGCCCCTTACAGAGAACTTCGTACTGTGGAATTTACTGAACCATTCCCTTGGTCCAACTCGCCGGTGGCAGGATTCGAACTGCCGTTACCTCGACCTCCCCCGCAAGCAGCTTGCTCTAACCCGCTCGGCCAATGAGCATCCAGGTATCCATCGTGAATATAGAAATGTATATTATTCGGGGTATGGCGAAGGAGGGGAAGGGGGAAGGGGAAGAGGGTAGGTTAGTGATAGACCGTATGTGTCAGTGTTTCCCAGCCTTGTCTTCAGGCGACCCCCAATATGATCCTCATGATATTACCGCGACCCCAATAATCTGGTTTTTATATGACTAGTTGTTGACTTTAAAAAATAGGGGACAAGTATAATAAATAATATGTGTAAGAAAGGTAATGTAAAGTTATAGAAAGACAAAGTTAACGTCATCATGGTTATTGTATTGAATTCATATCATTTTGCAAAAAAAAAAAAAAAAAAAAAAAAAAAAAACGTACAAGATGTCTTGGTGACCCCACTTGGGGTTGCCGCCCCAGGGTTGGGAAACAGTGGACTGTGTGTGGGATGAGGTGAGAAGGCATTTTGTCACAAGGTGTCCCATCCATGTCTTCTTCTTGAAGGCGGGCGTGACTCGCGTCACTCAGTACTGATGATGGAGACGTGGAAGCTCAGAGGAGGACGAGGTGGAGGAGAAAGTGTAGAAGAAGGAAGAGGAAGAGGAGAAGGAAGAGGAGGTGGTGGAGGAGGAGGAAGAGGAGGAGGAAGAAGAGAAGGAAGGGGAGTTGGCGGAGAAGGATGAAGAGGAACAAGAGGAAGAGGAGGAAGGGGAGTTGGCGGAGAGGGATGCAGAGGAAGAGGAGGAGGAGGAAAAACAGGAGAAGGAAGAGGAGTTGGCGGAGAAGGAGGAAGAGGAGGAAAAGGAGGAGCAGAAGGAAGAGAAGGAGCAGAAGGAAAAGGAGAGTAGGAAGAGAAGGAGGAAGAACAGGAAGAGGAAGAGGAGAGTAGGTGTCTTGTTCTTCTCGCCATGGGAAGGCTGTCTGATACAAAGAATGACCACTGAGCAAATAAACAGATGAATTAAACGAAAAATGAAAAATGTTAGATAAAATGTATACGAGTTGGTAAGCAAATTTGATGATATAAGCAGTGACTGTGAAAATAATGATGGTAAAGATGATAATGACGATAAAGAAATATGTGATTTTTCGTAAAGAAGAACAAATGGAACGAATTTCTTTGGTATAATGTGAATATTTTCTGGATTTTTGTGCATGTGTGTGTGTGTGTGTGTGTGTGTGTGTGTGTGTGTGTGTGTGTGTGTGCGCGCGCGCGTGTGTGTATGTACGTGCGAACATTTTAGCGTAAGTTTGATCTGAGGTGAAGGGTAACAGTGTGCTTTGTGTGTGTGGGTGGG
>NC_134812.1:11798630-11843630 GCF_046742065.1 Oratosquilla oratoria | reverse complement strand
CGGTTTCGCTTAAGAGCTTCTTCAGAGGATTGAGGAATCAGGAATCGAACAAATCCCCATATTATCATTTGCTTGATTATAATTTATTAGTATTTATCTGTCAATTTATTATTTTCTATTTACCTTTTTGTTTATTATTTAACTTTATTTGTTTTATTTGTTATTATTTATAATATTTTTATTCATTTGTCCTTGTTATATATATTTTCGCAACCGAACTAGTTATGGACCAAACGGTCTCCTGTCAGCATGCTCCTCCTTTGTAATCCTTAAATACCCCAAAAAGAATCGCAGACTTGCTATCCACACCAGAAATCCCCCGAACAAAATCCTTCCCACAACGCCTAAGGGCCTAACTGGGCCTCCTTGGCTACTTGGTCCATTGCACCTGTGCCTCTTCTTAGCCATCTCAACAAGGACCGATTTTATCTAAAGATAAAAGCGATAAAGTCTGTGATTGCCTCTGCTTAGGAAAAATCTGTAATGGATTGGTTTATCTGTGGTCACGTCGAGAGTTGATAACGATTGATAGATGTAGAATCTGTGGAGGGGTGATCGGGAAAAAGGAGAATTGAAGGAAATGGAAAATGGGATGGAAGGCGTGGTTGAAGGTGAGGAAGGGAGGGGGAGGAGGAATGGGGCAAGGAGGAGGAGAAAGTGACCAAGAACATAAGAATGAAGGAGACTGCAAGAGACCATAAGGCCTACGCTAGGGAGTTCCATGTCCATTACCATATGTCATCCCCATCCATAAAATTGTCTAACCGTTTCTTAAAACAACCGATAGTTTCAGCGCTCACTACTACATGGTTACTAAGTCTATTCCATTCGTTGACCACCCTATTAGTGAACCAATTCTTGCATATTTCCTTCTTAAATCTAAATTTGTCCAATTTAAACCCATTTATGCGAATCCTGCCCTGTTGTCTTAATATGATGACCTTGTTTGTGTCACTCTTGTTAAAGCCAAATAAGGATGTTGCCATCTCCTTCGATGTTCATCGTGTCTGTTACCATCTCCTTCGATGTTCATCGTGTCTGTTACTATCTCCTTCGATGTTCATTGTGTCTGTTATCATCTTCGATGTTCAATCATCTTCGATGTTCAGCGTGTCTGTTATCTCGATGCTTTGCTGTGTCTGTTACCACCTCCTTCGATGTTCGGCGTGTCTGTCATCTTCGATGTTCAATGTGCACACGCGCTATCTCGCTCTCTCTCTCGCTCTCTCTCTCTCTCTCTCTCTCTCTCTCTCTCTCTCTCGCTTTCTGTCTCTGTTTCTCCCTCCCTCCCTCCCTCTCTTTCTCTCTCGCTATCTCTCCCGCTGTCTCTTTCTCTATCTCTCTTTTTCTCTTTCTCGCGCTCTCTGTCTCGCTTTCTCTCTCTCTCTCTCTCTCTCTCTCTCTCTCTCTCTCTCTCTCCTTTTTTATCTAACGCTGGGAAATTACGAAACTTTGGTCCCATGTTATCTGGTGTCACTACGAACAGTAACATATTTCTTGGTATTTTTCTTGTGTGTGTGTATGTGTGTGTGTGCGTGTGTGTGTGTGTATTTTCAGGTTTTACAAGATTGTCATATCCCAGTCATGTCTAAATGCTTAATGTCTAAATATTTGCTCATGCATACACCTTACATTTGTGTTTACTAAATTGTATTATGAATAAATTAAACCCTAATGTTGGTAGCCCTGTTTCTCTTGGAATTTTCTCTATTATTATTATTATGCGTTGATGACGTCATCGGAAGTGTGCTGGTCTTGCATCCTTTTAGTTGTGGGTTCGAATCCCGCACGTCTCTCCGATTCCAATGAGTGACTGTTATCAATCCCAACAGTCCAGAAAGCTCGTAATAGTTTTTTTTTTTTTTTTGTGTGTGTGTGTGTATGTGTGTGTGTGTGTGTGTGTGTGTGTGTGTGTGTGTGTGTCCACAACACTAGTCTACCCCAACGTGTGTAGGCGCGTGTGAGGGTGCGTATGCGTTTGTTTTCTTTGTGTAGTTACCTTTGCGTGAACATAGCTTCGCTTGGTAATATCACTTTTTGCAACCAAATCACAAAAATTCGAGAGACGATTTCCTGCATGTTATCCATTCTTTTTTTTTCACTCAGCTCTTACACTCTCGGTATGTCAACGATTTCATTCAGCGTAGGTTGTGACTGAAGAAATTCAGAGAGTTTCCCAACCTTTTCCTACCCTAGGGATATCCCCTATAGTCAGGTCTAAGCACTCCCTAACCCCCTAACCCCCTAACCTTGTTACTAGAAGGACAAAGGAAAGTGTATGTATCGCTTCCCAGTTCCCCTTATAATTAATTTCACCACCCAAGGTTGGATAACGCTCTTGTATGTAGAGAACTACTCGAGACCGTTTTTGGTCCATCGTACTACGTCATCAGTCGCAGCTGGACGGGCATGGCGTTGTTTGTCCGAGTTCCTCTGACCCGCATATCTCTGTGTGATGATAAGGTCGGAAAGGAAACGTACACAAACAACGTGTCTCTGGGTTTGCCCCCAACACGCTTTGACTCATACTTGCTCCAAGCTAATGCTTCTCGACTTAGTGTCTGTCCATGGAGTCTCCCCAAGGGAGCCGTGACAAGAATTTAGAGGGTTTATGGCCTGCTGTTGCCAGTTATAAGTTTCGATATAACGTGAAGAATTGAAGGGGAGGGGCATGGTCTGTTGTAGGGGGTTTATGGCCTGCTGTTGCCAATTATAAGTTTTGTTATAATGTGAAGAATTGAGGGGGAGGGGCAAGGTCTGATGTAGGGTGTTATGGTCTGTTGTTGCCAATTATAAGTTTCGATATAACGTGAAGAATTGAGGGGGAGGGGCATGGCCTGATGTAGGGGGTTTATGGCCTGCTGTTGCCAATTATAAGTTTCGATATAACGTGAAGAATTGAGGGGGAGGGGCATGGTCTGATGTAGGGGGTTATGGTCTGCTGTTGTAAATTATACGTTTCTATGTAATGTGAAGGATTTAGGGGGGATTTATAGCCTGTTGGAAATTATACATTTCTGTTTAATGTGAAGAATGTAGGGGAGTTATGGTCTGCTGTTGCAAATTATATATTACTGTTTAATGTGAAGAATATAGAGGAGTTATGGTCTGCTGTTGCAAATTATACATTTCTATATAATGTGAAGAATCTGAGTAAAAGGAAATGTATATCCATCAGTCTGTCCTGACAAAAGAAATAAAGCAATTTATTTTTTTATTTTATTATTATTATTATTATTATTATTATTATTATTATTATTATACATACATACATACATACATATACCAAGGCTTTTTCCCCCTTCCAAGGGAGGTAGCCAAAAAGGGGAAGGCATAAAAACACTCCCACCCATTTCATCCCTAAATACACTCCACACCCCTCCCACCCTCCCTCTCATCTGAGCACATTCTAACTAGTATTTATTTATATGTTATATTTTGTTGTTTTAATATTTTTATTTTTTAATTTATTAATTTCTTATTTATTAATTTATTTTTTATCTTTGCATGAGATACCTGAGGATGGCTCAGGTCACCAACGAGTCTATCCAGATTATATTCGACCGAGTGGTGTATGCAATTCACCACCAAGGTCTTGGATCACGTGTTAAACTCGTGATCGACATTTATTACTCTCCCGGGTGAGAGCTCAGAGCTCGTATGCCCAGTCTATGGATAATGGTGACCTTACACACACACACACACACACACACACACACACACACACACACACACACACACACACACACACACACACACACACACACACACACACACACACACACACACACACACACACACACACACACACACACACACGCTCACACACACACGCTCACACACACACACACACACACACACGCTCACGCTCACACACACAACTCTTTGCCCACAAGAGCTGAAGTGCCGGGTCAGGTGCAGCGATTCTGAAATTATTTCAGCCTTGGGCGGGAATCGAACTCGGACCGCTTGATTAACGGTTGCGAACGGTACTACTCCGCCATATGTATGTGTGTGATTCACCATTGTCTTGGATCACGTGTTGGACTCGTGATCGATAGCTATTACCCTCCCGGAAGAGAGCTCAGAGCTCATATATGACCGATCTATGGGTAATGCTGTGACCTTACATACACACACACCCAACTCCCCTCCCACGAGAGTCGGAGTAACGACTCGCAGCGCGGGCGACACTGAAATTACTTCAGCCCTGGGTGGGAATCGAACCCGGACCGCCGTAGTGGCGGCCGGGAGCTCTACCACTGCGCCATGAAGTCGTGTGTGTGTGTGTGTATACTCGTATGCATACGTTTGATAAGTTGAGCAGCATGGAGGGAAATTGAAGCCTCAAAGAGGCCCACCTTATTAATGGGCTTCAAAGGGCCGTCTCCGCAAGCTCTTTCAGCTCCTCCTGTAATCTCTGCCTTCTCATAAACAGCCTCTTTCAGCCTTCAGCAAGACGTCTTGTGCCTCGGTGCATCCCGCCGAAGCTGAATCTCGCGTTAATCAACTTCTGGCGAGCGTGGACGCCACCTCCACGTCCTCCTCTTTCTACCTTTCTGCGTTTCTTTGTACAAATACATATGTACAAATACAACCTCAGTACAACTACTCACCTTTGTACAAATACTCACAACCTCTCTGCACCTACTCACATCTACAACTACTCACAACCTCCGTACAACTACTCACAACCTTCTCAGACATTCGCTATATTCCAACGACCGTGCAGAACATGCGCATGATTCTAATAGCCTTGCAACGCGCTCTAACGTTGACGCAACCTCTTGCAACCTCTGCAACCTGTCTTAGGGTGAGTAAGATTGGCGGCCATTAGACAGAACAAATGTGTAAGTGCCGCGTCGTTGCCACGGGATTAACACGATCCTGAACTGACGGACGGACTGCCCCGGAGAAGATTCCTCTCTTTTGGTGTGAGCTCTCTCTTTCTCTCTCTCTCTCTCTCTCTCTCTCTGTCTCTGTCTCTATCTCTCTCCCCTCTCTCTCTCTCCCCTCTCTCTCTCTCTCTCTCTCCTCTCTCTCTCCCCTCTCTCTCTCTCTCTCTCTCTCTCTCTCTCTCTCTCTCTCTCCCCTCTCTCTCTCCCTCTCTCTCTCTCTCTCTCTCTCTCTCTCTCTCTCTCTTTCTCTCTCTCTCTCTCTCTCTCTCTCTGTCTCTGTCTCTCATTGTCTGTCTCATTCCCTCTCTCATCCTCTCTCATCCTCTCGATCTCTCTCTCTCTCTCTCTCTCTCTATCTCTCTCTCATCCCCTCATTCTCTCTTTCTCTTCATCTCATCCTCTCTCTCATTCTCTCTCATTTTATCTCTCTCTCTCATTCTCTCTTTTTTCATTCTGTGTCCCTCTTCGAGTGTGCGTCCCTCTCTTCTATCCCCTACTCCTCTTTCTCCTCCTCATCCTCGTCCTCTTCTCTTTCTACTCGTCTTCCTCCTCCTCCTCCTCCTCTCTCTCCTCCTCTCTCACCTCCTCCTCCTCGTCCTCTTCTCTTTCTATTCGTCTTCCTCCTCCTCTTCTCTTTCTATTCGTCTTCCTCCTCCTCTTTGTCCTCTCTCCTCCTCCTCCTCCTCCTTCCCCGTGAACGTAATAGCGTTGTACTGACAACCGATCAAAACCTGACTACGGTTGAGGGAGTTGGGGACGTATCCCTCTCCCCCGCCCCTCCCCCTCCCCCCCCCGCGCCAGGTATAGAATGAAACGGTCTCATTGATATCTGTGTGCAGTGAGAAAATGAATTGCGGATATTTTCAAAGTCTGCGTAGAATTTTATTTTTGTGAATATTTTGTTATTATTATTACTATTATTATTTTACTTATAGGAGTGGTGTTCCGTAAAAACGGGTGGTTGTAATACAAAACATACTGCAGTTGTGGGCATGTCAGGGAAGTAAATTTCTCTCTCTCTCTCGCTCTCTCTTCTCTCTCGTCCCCCCTCTCTCCCTCCCTGAGGTAGTGACGAAGATCTACATTCCCACAGTTGCAAAAAAGAAAAGAAAGAGAATATATATATATATATATATATATAGATATATATATATATATATATATATATATATATATATATATGCGTAAGTAACCACTAGGAAAAGTAAACAAACGAAGCAGAGCGCTTTCGTATAATTACATCTTCAGTGCAGATACAAATAAGAAATTATAAAATGAAGAAACAAGGTACAGAATATATGACTGAGTGAGACATAATGAAGAGGGCATTCGGAGAGGTAGTGGAAGAAATACACGTGACGGACGTTTGAATATATATATATATATATATATATATATATATATATATATACTGTATATAGTGATGATAATAATAATGGAACAATGATGAATAAAGAAAAATGATAAAAAAAAAGTGTATTTCCACATTTGCCCCCAAAAAATCGTAATAAAACGAAAAACCCTCTTTACGGAAAGGTTTGACCAGAACGGCCCCTTTCACAGGTAACGGGGCACCACGCACGTAGCCTGACTGAAACCGCCTGGCCAGCACAGGGCAGCAAATGCAAGCAGCAATGACAACTGAGAATCGTCTCCTTTCAGTTCTGAGCCATTACGAGTCTGTCGTGATCTCCCTCTCCTCTCTCGACTTCCCAGAAATTATTTTTATTATCTAATTATCTTTATTATGATATATATTTTTATTTATTTATTTTTCTATTTTCGTATTTTCTTGTTTTTATTATTGTTTTTATTTATTTTTATTATTCTTACTCTCTAGGGTTCCCAGAAATTATTTTTGTTGTATAATTATCTTTATTATAATATCAGTTTTTTAGTTTTTATGTTATTATTTTGTTTATTATTTTTATCATTATATTATTATTATTCTCTTCGGGCTTCCTAGAACTGATTTTTATTATTGAATTATCTTTATTGTAATATATTATTTTTTTCTGAATTTGTATTTTTATTTTCTTATTTTTGTTATTTGTATTATTTGTTTATTGATTTATTTATTTACTATTATTTATTCATTTTCTAACTCCCCAGGCTTGTCGAACTGATATTTATTATTTAATTGTTTTCATTATCATTGTTTTTATAATCATTATTATCATTATTATTATTATTATTATTATTATTATTATTATTATTATATATTTGTTCATTTATTGTATTTATTTATTTTCATATTTTATATACTTTTATATATTTGATTAGTTATTTCTTAACTTCTTCCTTTTTCCCAGATTTGTAGTAATTCTTCCACCCAGGCTTACCAACCTTACCGAGAGTAATCAGGCTGAGCGGCGACCAAAGCGAAATTTAATGAATGATTTAATCCAGGCTTACCAACCATCGCGCGGCGAAAACCAATTAATTTTTTTTTTTCTGAATCCTAGCTTACTATCCTAACATGAAAGAACTCGATTAATTATGTATGTGTGTATTTCACCAAAGTTTACCACGGACTTGGATCACGTGCTGGACTCGTGATCAACTGCTATTACCCTCATATATGACCCGATCTATTACATGAGAAATTTGTGTGTGTATGTGTGTGATTCACCATTATCTTGGATCACGTGTTGTACTCGTGATCGACTGCTATTACCCTCCCGGAAGAGAGCACAGAACTCATATATGACCGATCTGTGGGTAATGCTGTGACCTTACACGCACACGCACCCCGAACTCCCAGCTAACGAGAGTCGGAGTAACGACTCGCAGCGCAACGATACTGAAATTACTTCAGCCCTGGGCGGGATTTGAACCCGGACCACCGTAGTGGCAGCCGCGAACGCTATCTCTGTGCCGTGTGTGTGTGTGTGTGTGTGTGTGTGTGTGTGTGTGTGTGTGTGTGTGTGAAAGAGAGACAGAGATATAGACATAGAGACAGACAGACAGAGGGAATATGTGTGTGTGAAAGAGAAACAGACTGACAGACAGACATAGAGATATAGACATGGAGACAGACAGGGAATATGTGTGTGTGTGTGTGTGCGCGCGCGCGCGCTAGGGTCCGCCCCATCTTACCTTGTATTGCTCTTGTCTTCCGCGTCTATATCCGCAACATCGACCGACACCACCGCCACTCACCCGCATCCTCCTCCTCCTGCCCTTCCTCCTCCTCCTCCTCCTCCTCCTACTCCTCCTCCTGCCTGCTGGATCCATTGTCCTTCAGGGGAAATAACTTTAATGTCGTCTAATTACCAGGCTGGATTTTTTTTTCTTTGCTTTTTCTTTTGTTCTTTTTCTTAGTTTTTCTTTTTTCTTTTTTCATTTTACCTGTCAGTCAATTTGTATGACCTCTCAATCTATGTATCCATATCTGTTATTATATATGGCAGTGTGTTTGCCATATGTCTGTACTTGAAAAAGTTGTAACAAGCGAAACGTCTTACCAATAAAGGTTTCGATCTCACACGGTGTTGATTCTCACAATCAGTTTTTATGGAGCTTAAGTATTATTTCCATTAAGACAATTACTGTATAAGGAAGTTTGAAATTTATTAATTATTCATATATATGTAATACAAAATATTAAAAATTATGTCAAGCAATTTCTTAATAAGCTTTCAGTGATTGATATTAACGAATTTTGATAATTAACTTGAAAATAACATAATATTGTCAAAAAATTATAATTAACGTTTTATAATTAACATTTAACGTCTTGTAATTAAAATTTCATAATTTACATAACGTTTTCTAAAACATTTATAATTACCGTTTCATAAATAACATATAACGTTTTTTTAAATAATATAAATAACTTTTTATAATTAACATGATAACGTTTTGTAATAATCATTTGTAATTACCGTTTTAAAAATAACATATAACGTTTTTAAATAACATTAATAAATAACGTTTTGTAAATTAACATTTAACATTTTTAATTAACATTTTACAATTAACATTTATAATTAACTTTCGTGCGTGTGGCACTGAAGTATTGGAAAGGTGCGCATACGTTAGTAGAGCAGTGCATAGGAGAGATGGAGGAGGAGGATTTTGATAATAATAAAAATAATGATAATAATAATTATAATAATTAAGAAAGAAGAGGCATGACATGCTGGAATGGATTTAATTGTTGAGCCAAAGATTGTTATGAGTGCCGCACGACCCTCTCTGTCTCTCTCTATATATCTTTCTCTGTGTCTTTGTCTCTCTCTATTTATCTTTCTCTGTGTCTGTCTCTCCCCCCTCTCTCTCTCTCTCTCTCTCTCTCTCTCTCTCTCTCTCTCTGTCTCTCTCTCCTCTCTCTCCCCCACTTTCACCTCTCCCCCTCTCTCTTCCCCCTCTCAACCCCCTCTCTCCCCCTCTCTCTCTGCCTCTCTTTCTCTGTGTCTTTGTTTGTCTCTCTCTCCCTCCTCTCCCCTCTCCCTCCCCATCTCTCCCCCCTTTCTCTCCCCCCTCACTCCTCTCCCTCCCCCTCACTCTCTCTCCCCCCCCCCTCCTCCTCTCTCCCCCCCTCCCTCCTCTCTCTCCCCCCACCCTCCTCTCTCTCCCCCCTCCCTCCTCTCTCTCCCCCTCCCTCCTCTCTCTCCCCCCTCCCCCTCTCTCCCACCCCCCCCCTCTCTCCCACCCCCCCCCCCTCTCTCTCCCCCTCTCCCCCCCTCCCCGCTCTCTCCCCCCTCCCCCTCTCTCTCTCCCCCTCCCCCTCTCTCTCCCCCCTCCCTCCTCTCTCTCCCCCTCCCCCTCTCCCCCTCCGCACCCTCCTCTCTCTCCCCTCCCTCTCCCCCTCCCCCTCCCCCCTCTCCCTCCCTCCCTCTCTCCCTCCCTCTCTCACGGAGCGCGGGATGCAAAGACCATCGATATTGAATACGGACCTCTGGTGGAAAAAAATAATAAATAAAATTGGGGTGTGGGGGGTCCTTGACCCCCGCCACTCACCGACCCCCCCCCCTCACCCCCCAGAGGGACTTTCCCGATCTGTCCGGTTTAATAAATTGACCCCCGTCGCCAGCGATCGGATTCCGGGGAGTGGCGACAGACAGACAGACAGACAGACTGGAAGAGAGAGCCAGCTGGGACGGAACTGGAGGGGGTTGGTTGCGAAAGAGGTCATTAAGCCCCCCCATCCTCCCCTTTCCTCACCCCCGAACCCCCTGTCACTCCCAAATCCCCTTTCCTCACCCCACAAACCTCCTTCACTCCAAACCCCTTTTCTCATCCCATTCCCCTTTTCTCACCCCAACCCCTTTTCTCATCCCATTCCCCTTTTCTCACCCCAACCCCTTTCCTCACCTTAACCCCTTTCCTCACCCCACCAACCCTCTTACTTCACCCCAAACCCCTTTTCCTCACCCCACCAACCCCCTTTCTTCACACCCAAACCCTTTTTCTTACCCCAATCCCTTTCCTCACCCCACCAACTCCCTTTCTTCACCCCTAACCCTTTTCCTCGCCCCCAACCCCTCTCCTCACCCCACCAACTCCCTTTCTTCACCCCAAACCCTCTCCCCACCCCAAACCCTCTCCCCACCCCAAACCCCTTTCCTTACCCCAAACCCCTTTCCTCACCCCAAACCCCTTTCCTCACCCCAAACCCCTTTCCTTACCCAAACTCCTTTCCTCACCCGAACCCCTTTCCTCACCCCGAACCTTCTTCCTCACCCCCAAACCCCTTTCCTCACCCCACCAACCCCCCTTTCTCACCCCACCAACCCCCCTTTCTCACCCCACCAACCCCCCTTTCTCACCCCACCAACCCCCCTTTCTCACCCCACCAACCCCCCTTTCTCACCCCACCAACCCCCCTTTCCTCACCCCAACCCCTTTCCTCACCCCGAACCCCTTTCTTCACCCCGAACCCCTTTCCTCACCCCACAAATCCCCTTTCTCACCCCAATCCATTTTTTCACCCCCAATAAACACCTTTCATCATCCTAATCCCTCTCCTCACCCCAAACCCCTTTTCTCCTCCTCTTACTTCCTCTTTTTCTTTCCCCTCCTCTTCCCTCCTCCTCCTCTTTTTCTTTCCCCTCCTCTTCCCTCCTCCTCTTTTTCTTTCCCCTCCCCTTCCCTCCTCCTCCTCTTTTTCTTTCCCCTCCTCTTCCCTCCTCCTCATCGTTCTCTTTTCTACCAACTCTCTTACTCCTCCATCCCTCCCTCCTCCTCCTTCCCTCCTCCTCTTCCTCATTCCCTCCTCCTCTTCCTCATTCCCTCCTCCTCTTCCTCATTCCCTCCTCCTCTTCCTCATTCCCTCCTCCTCTTCCTCTTTCCCATCATCATCTTCCTCCTTCCCTCCTCCTCATCGTTCTCTATTCTGCCAACTCTCGTACTCCACCTTCCCTCCTCCTCCTTCTCCTTTCCTCCTCCTCCTTCCCTCCTCCTCCTCCTTCCCTCCTCCTCCTCCTCCTTCCCTCCTCCTCCTCCTCCTCCTTCCCTCCTCCTCCTCCTCCTCCTTCCCTCCTCCTCCTCCTCCTTCCCTCCTCCTTCCCTCCTCCTCCTCCTTCCCTCCTCCTCCTCCTTCCCTCCTCCTCCTCCTTCCCTCCTCCTCCTCCTTCCCTCCTCCTCCTTCCCTCCTCCTCCTCCTCCTTCCCTCCTCCTCCTCCTCCTCCTCCTTCTCTCCTCCTCCTCCTCCTTCCCTCCTCCTCCTCCTCCTCCTCCTTCCCTCCTCCTCCTCCTTCCCTCCTCCTCCTCCTTCCCTCCTCCTCCTCCTTCCCTCCTCCTCCTCCTTCCCTCCTCCTCCTCCTTCCCTCCTCCTCCTCCTTCCCTCCTCCTCCTCCTTCCCTCCTCCTCCTCCTTCCCTCCTCCTCCTCCTTCCCTCCTCCTCCTCCTTCCCTCCTCCTCCTCCTTCCCTCCTCCTCCTCCTTCCCTCCTCCTCCTTCCCTCCTCCTCCTCCTTCCCTCCTCCTCCTCCTTCCCTCCTCCTCCTCCTTCCCTCCTCCTCCTCCTTCCCTCCTCCTCCTCCTTCCCTCCTCCTCCTCCTTCCCTCCTCCTCCTCCTCCTCCTCCTCCTCTTCCTCTTTCCCTCCCTCTTTTTCTCCTTCCCTCCCTCCCATCTTCCTCCCTCCCTCCCTCTTCCCCCCTCCCTCCCTCTTCCCCTTTCCCATCATCCTCTTCCTCCCATCTTCCTCCTTCCCTCCCTCCCTCTTTCTCCCTTCCCACCCTCCCTCCCTCTCTCCGTTCCTCCCTCCCTCCCTCCCTCCCCTCTCTCTTCCTCTTCCCCACCCTCCTCGTCCCCATGGCCTCACACTCGTTCGCCACTTGCTATCGCACTGACAAGAGTGATGTTGAACACCTTTTGGCCCAAATGGACGCCGTTTCTCCCTCTTTCCCCGTTTCGTGTTTTTTTTTTATATTTGTATTTATTTATTTATTTGTGTATTTATTTATTTGTGTATTTATTTATTTCACAACTAATACCATAGTCGGAACAGAGGAATGGACTGGAGACGGGTTGTCTATGTATTTCGGCTGCTAACTGCAACCCTCTTCAGTAATACAGAGAAGGGCGATGACGTCATGTTTAAATAGGGAACTCTTACAACAAGGGGAACCGGGGAAGGTGCATAGGCAATAGGCAACAACTCTTTATGTATTTGTTCAAATGGTTATTAATATATTTATTTATTTATTAATATATTTATTTAGTAATTACTTTATTTCTTTATTCATGATTTCTGTCTTTGTTTTAACCTGCTTAGGTATGAGACGAATGGCCTGGCGAGATGAGTTTCCATTGTCTTCACGAAAGCTCATCTCGAAAGAAGGAATTATGGAAAGACGAAATATTTCCTTTGTGTGTGTAAATATATATAATTATATATATATATATATATATATATATATATATATATAGTACATATACATACATTGTATGTGTCTGTATGTGTGTATATACATATATTAAGTCCACATAAAAATAATTGTGTAAATATATATATATATATATATATAAGAACATAAGAACAGAGGAGACTCCAAAAGACCATAAGGCCTACCCTAGGCAGTTCCGTGTCCATCACCACCTGTCATCCCATCCATAAAGTTGTCTAATCGTTTTTTAAAACAACTGATAGTATATACTACATGGTTACTAAGTTTATTCCATTCATCGACCACCCTATTAGTTGTGTGTGTGTGTGTGTGTGTGTGTGTGTGTGTGTGTGTGTGTGTGTGTGTGTGTGTGTGTGTGTGTGTGTGTGTGAAAGAGAGAGAATACGAGCGCCTCTAGAATTAAACGCCTATGGGTTTCTTCTCTGGCTGAATAAAGTCTCCAGGTGGCGGCCATAAAAGGAGAACATACTCACCTGTCCAAGGGATAACCCACGCATTACATTCAACAACAAACTCCTCTTATTACACTCAAGTTCTTAAAGTTATTAACTGGGAGTTTATTTGTGGGAGTGGGTGCGTGCCTTTTGACTCGGCTACCCCCCTTATAAGGGGGAAAAAGAGCCCTTGAAGTATATAGATAGGGAGGTTCAGACAAAACTGTACATGATGTGGTCGTGACGGAGGACAAAGGGAGCTGTCACGCGAGACCGCACAGCAATAGATTGATTGAAGCATTCATTCATCGCACAGGCACAAGGAGAGAGAGTGTGTGTGCGTGTACTTGTGTGCGCGCGTGTGTGTACTTGTGTGTGTGTGTGTGTGTGTGTGTGTGTGTGCGCGCACCTGTGTGGTTTGTGTGTGTGTGTCGGCGCGCACCTTTGTGTGTATGTGTGCGTGTGCGTGCACCTGTGTTTGTGTGTGTACGTGTGCGCGCACCTGTGTGTGTGTGTGTGTGCGCGTGTGCGCGCACCTGTGTGTTTGTGTGTGTGTGTATGCATATGTGTATGTCTGTATGCACGTGTGTGTGCGTGTGTGTGTTTGTATTTACCTAGTTGTATTATACGGGAAGGGAGCTATGCTCGTAGTGCCCGTCTTTGTATCTTTCAGCATCAAGTTTGTTCTTAAATTCTTGAATATTATTTGCACACACTGTTGCCTTGTCTAATCTATTCCAGATATCCACCACTCTGTGTGGGAAGCTATTCTTTTTCAGATCTCTTCTATAATTATCCTTTTTGAGTTTCTTTTCTTGTCCTCTTGTTTTCCTCTTGTCCCACTTTAATAAATCATCTCTATCTAGGACATCCATTCCTTTCATGATTCTATAAATAGTCAGTATATGTGAATGAGTTTGTATGTGTGTTTGAGAGAGAGAGAGAGAGAGAGAGAGAAAGAGATGAGAGAAGTGTCTAATTCTGCCATGCTTTATACCGTACAGTATAGAGCTCCGTCCGTATAGGCCTATTTTAGTCCGTTATATATTAGACTGTGTACAAACACATTTGCGTTGCGGAAACTTTTCTCTCTCCCCCCCCCCCCACACACACACGTACACACACACGGCGAGACTGGCTGGCCACGGTGGAATCAGATGGCCCCTCTCCTTGCCAAAGGGTTCTGTGTGGGACAGATTAACAGTTGCAAATTTCCTCCTCTAATTCCTCTTCCTTCTCCTCTTCCTCCTCCTCCTCCTCTTCCTCCTCCTCTTCCTCCTCCTCCTCTTCCTCCTCCTCTTCCTCCTCTTCCTCCTTCCATTCCTCCTCTTCCTCCTCCTCCTCCTCCTCTTCCTTCTCCTCTCCCTTCTCCTCCACCTTCTCCTCTTCCTTCTCCTCTTCCTCCTCCTTCTTCCCATCCTCCTCCTTCACATCCTCCTCCTTCCTCCTCCTCCTTCCCTTCCTCCTCCTCCTCCTCCTTCCCTACCTCCTCTTCCTCCTTCCCTACCTCCTCTTCCTCCTCCTCCAGTTCCTCCTCCTCCAATTCCTTTTCCAGTTCCTCCTCGTTGCCAAAAGATTTTATGGGGGGCAGATTCACTGCACTGTCACAATTTTCCTCCTCCCCTCCCCCTTCCCTCCTCTCCTCCCCCTCCCCTCCTCTCCTCCCCCTCCCCTCCTCCCCTTCCTCTTCGTCCTCCCCTTCCACTCCTCCTCCAGTTCCTCCTCCTCCTGCTCATCCCTCTCGTTGCCAAAGGGTTCTGTGTGGGACAGATTCACTGTTACAATTTGCAACCACCTCCTCCTCTTCCTCCTTATCCTCCTCTTCCTCCTCCTCCTCCTCCTCCTGTTCCTCTTCTTCCAGCTCCTCTTCTTCCTCCTGCTCCTCTTCTTCCTCCTGCTCCTCTTCTTCCTCCAGCTCCTCTTCTTCCTTCTGCTCCTCCTCTTCCTGCTGCTCCTCCTCTTCCTCCTGCTCCTCCTCTTCCTCCTGCTCCTCCTCCTCTTGCTCCTCTCTTTCCACTTCCTGCTGCTCCTCCTCTTCCTCCTCCCTTCCCTCCACTTCCTCCTCCTCCCTTCCTGCTCCTCCTCTTCCTCTTCCTTTCTACTCCACTTCCTCCCACTCCTTTCTACTCCTACTTCTCCTTTCCTTCGTCCCTCTCCCACCTCCCTCTCTCTCCCTCGCCACTCCTTCCTCACTTTCCCCTCTCCCTCATCCTCCGCTGTCTCATATTCCTCTTCCTCCTCTTACTCGTACTTCACCTATTCCTCCTCCCACTCCTCCTCCCACTCCTCCTCCCACTCCTCCTCCTACTCCTCCTCCTCCTCCTACTCCTCCTGCCATCCCTCCTCCCACCCCTCCTCCTACCTCTCCTCGTTCTCCGCCTTCACCTCTTCTCTTCTTGTTCCCCATATCCTCCTCTTCCTCGTCCTACTCTATCTCTTCTTCTCCTCCTCCTTTTCCTCCTCCTCCTCCTCCTCCTCCTCCTCCTCCTCCTCCTCCTCCTCCTCCTCCTCTTCCTCCTCCTCCTCCTCTTCCTCCTCCTCCTCCTCTTCCTCTTCCTCCCACTTCTTCACGACTTCGCCCCCCGTCCCGCGGGAAATCGCGGATTCAGCGGGAAAATGTTTTCAAGTAGATAAAGTATTGAGAGTGAGATGTTATTAATGTGTGCGTGTGTGTACACACATACAAATGAGTATATAAATGTGTGTGTGCACAGATTGATGCACATACTGTACATGTATGCACACACGCGTATGATTGTCCTACGTTTTTTTTTTAAACACCAATATCCTCATTACCCTTAAACCTTTCACGCTAACTCACGCTCGACATTGTCATTGACATGGTTTAACGTCACAAACTCTTATCGGAAGGCTAGGACGGTGCCCCTCACAGAGGACTTTGTAGCTTGGAATCTAACGAACCATACCCTTGGTTCAACTTCGCCGGTGGCAGGATTCGAACCGCCACCCCCTCGAACTCCTATCGGAAGGCTAGGACGGTGCCCCTCACAGAGGACTTTGTAGCGTTGAATCTAACGAACCATACCCTTGGTTCAACTTCGCCGGTGGCAGGATTCGAACCGCCACCCCCTCGACCTTCGCCGCAAGTAATGACGCTCTAACCTGCTCAACCAGCGAGCTTCCTCATGAACACACTTCATAAATTCTCTTCGCCGGCCTGACCTTCTCTATGCTCCACATATCTTTTACCACAAGAAGCCTTTGATCATCATCCTCACCCCCGTTTTGTCTTCGTCTTTGCGCGTTTTAGATGTCTTTAATGTGGTAATTTTGTTCACATTTATGTCATCACGCATTCCTCAAACGGTTCGTCGCGTCTCCATCATCTTCAGTTTTTCTCATTATGTCATATTCCAGAGTTTCCGTACATATACACTGCTTTAGCAAAAGATCGACAGCTTTCTTTGTCCGTCCCTCTTTTTCCTCTTTTTCTTCTTTTTCATCATCAGCTTCTTCGTCTTCTACTTCTTCTTCATCATCTTATTTTCCCTCTTCTGCATCTTCTTCGTCTTCTTCTACTTCATCTTCTTCCCTTTCTACTTATTCTTCTCCTTCTGCCTCTTCTTTCTCTTTCTTTTCTTCTTGTTCTTTTCTTTCTTCTCTGCTTCTTCTTCCTCTTTTTTTCTTATCCTTCTTCCGTTTCTTCTTCTTCTTCTCTTCTACGTCATCTTCCTCTTTTTCTTCTTCCTCTTTCTTTTCTTCTTCGTCTTCTTCCTTTTTCTTTTCTTTTTCTTCTTCCTCTTTTTCTTCTGCTTCTTCTTCTTCCCTTCTTCTGCATCTTCTTCTTCTTCATTTTCAACTCCCCTATTTTGAGTTTTATTATACTCGATATCTTGTTCGCTTATCTGTCCGGAGCAAAATCCATCCTCCGATATCCACATGCTCCATTTCTTTTTAGTTATATTTGAAACGTTCTCTCCTGTTTCTTCCTCTGTGGACGTCGTAAAGATCAACAACCTACCCATCATTCAAAAACAAAGACTTAGTGCTCTAGAAAATCGTTTGACGATCATCGTTGAGCCGTGAACGATCATCGTTGAGCCGTGAACGATCATCGTTGAGCCGTGAACGATCATCGTTGAGCCGTGAACGATCATCGTTGTGCACGTAAAGACAAGCTACTATCCCACATATTAGCTTGTACAGAGGAGCAACCCCAAGAAGGAACTTGTAAATATAAATCGCCCCAACAGTGACGATCGTTTGATTAATTATAACCCAACCCAACTTAACCTAATCAATCCCAACCAACCTAACATAAGATCAGCCAAAACCCCGAATATTAGTTTGTAAAGATATCTCTCAGGTACTATGTGTGTGTGTGTGTGTGTGTGTGTGTGTGTGTGTGTGTGTGTGTATAAAGAAATATATTTATATATATATATATACATATATATATATATATATATATATATATATATATATATTATGAATGAAACCGATCTGTGAGTAATGCTGTGACCTTACACACAAACACCGCGATCTCCTTGCCCAACAGAACAGGATACTAGCTTTCAGTGATTTGATGGTTTTCGGCCTTGAGTGGGGATCAAAAACAGACCGCTGAATTAGCGGGAGAGTTTGGTACCACTACACCAGCAAGCTGTGAGAGTCGTTTTGTGTGTGTGTGTGTGTGTGTGTGTGTGTGTGTGTGTGTGTGTGTGTGTAAGAAAGAAAAAGAAAGAAAAGAATAGTAAGGAGAGAGAAGTGCGTGTGTGTGTGATTCACCATTCACCATGGTCTTAGATCACGTGCTGGACTCATGATCGACAACTATTTCCCTCCCGGAAGAGAGCTCAGAGCTCATGTGTTTGTGTGTGTGTGTGTGTGTGTGTAAGAGGGAGATTGAGAAAGAGAAGAGTAAGGAGAGAGAAGTGTGTGTGTGTGTGTCTTTGTGTCTTTATACGTTTCCAAAGGCACGACCACAGGCAGTGAATAGTAACCTTTTGGCAGTTCATTCGGGCCTTTGAGTACATCGGCTCCGCACCGTCGTTCTTTTGAATATCGCCCAAACTCCACATCACTCGCCTCGTTCAGTTAATCAATTGGGGAAATGTGCGGCGAGAGGATCGGGGTGAAGGACCTCCGCAACGTATCCGCATAGGGCAGGGGTGGGCAACCTTTGTAAGCATGGGTGCCAAAGCCAGCCAAGTGTTTGATACAAGATTTTCACGCGTGCCAATTGGAGTAGAATTATAGGCTTACATACGAGTATGGGGACCCTCCCTTAACCTCGTGGGGCCCCAATCCGCCGCCCAGCGAAGCATACGGTTACCAATGGTTGTACAAAAGAAGTTGGAAATTTCGTCGTGTATTTTAAGGTGAACGCCGGGTTTCGCGTGCCGGAAAGAAAGTTGTTAGTGTGCCAGGTTTGGCACGCGTGCCAAGGGTTGCCCACCTTTTGCATAGGCTCTACTCCCTCTCATTCCAACAACAGATATAGTCATGGTTCTTCCAGAGTCAGACAGACTTGTAATGGCTGTTAAAACCCACAAGGATGGTGAGGTAGTTTCAGCCCTGAAGCTCGTATAACGTGTAATCCAATAGATTCCTTTCAGCTTCTTTAATCCTGGGTCACCTCATCGGGTGAGGGGAACTGGGTGGTCTCCGAGCTAAGGTCACGAAGGCTGTCGACAGGTCAAGACTGATAGGGTGGGTAGTCTGGAGTGTTAAGCGAGGACAAAATGCATACCCGTGCGTATGTGCCTATATATATATATATATATATATATATATATTATATATATATATATATATAATATATTGTGTTTGCATCTTTATGTGATTGTGTGTGTGGGGGCGTGTGTGTGATTTTGTCTATATTGTGTTCACATCTTTATGTGATTTCGTGTGTGTGATTTTGTCTAAATATATATTGTTTGCATCTTATGTGATTTTGTGTGTGATTTTGTCTATATATATTGTGTTCGCATCTTTGTGATTTGTGTGTGTGTGTGTGTGTGTGTGTGTGTGTGATGCGTCCATGCATACATGCATGTGATATATTTGTGTGTTTGCATGTGCTCACAGACAGACATTTTTCCATGAATTCTGAGGGCGGCTTATGGCCAGAGCTTTCGTAATTAAGTTATAATATGCAAATTCGTTACTGGACATTTTATTCCAATTGAATAATAAATTACTGTTTCAATTTTTCAAGAATTCATTTGGAGTATTTGGGACACGCAAGGCGTCCGCATGGTTTGAATTTTTTATTAAGCTGGAACTGTCTAGTGTAGGCCTTATGGTCTCTTGCAGTCTCCTTCATTCTTATGTTCTTATGGTGACTCCGTCTGTACTGAATGAAATCGTCTAATGTGAAGGTACGTTTTGCCCGGTGTGATGGTTAGCCTACCACCATAGTCAGTGGCTGGTGACGAGCTTCCTACTAACTGGCATCCTTTTTGGGTAAGCGCGTTGGTTGTAGGTTCGATTAATAAAATTATCAGTCTCGTACTTTGCAGTTCGAAGCAAAAAAGCCCCATCATTCAAAAACAAAGACTTAGTGCTCTAGAAAATCGTTTGACGATCATCGTTGAGCCGTGAACGATCATCGTTGAGCCGTGAACGATCATCGTTGAGCCGTGAACGATCATCGTTGAGCAATAATCACACCGAGCCAAACGTACATTTAGCCAGAATAAAAGCTGGTCTCGCTTTCTCTTAGGTGTGGGTTCGAATCCCGCACTCCTCTCCGATTCCCAGGAGTGACTGCCACTTGCCCCAACAGTTCAAGTACATAATAGGGCAAAGGTGACAGCTTCGACCGCAGCAACTCGGTGCCTCCTGATGTAAGATCCTCTCTCTCTCTCCCTCTCTCTCTCTCTCTCTCTCTCTCTCTCTCTCTCTTTTAATAATGTGATGATTTTGGTCCGAGTTCATCCCCAGCCTGAAAGTGGAGGCAATTAATATTCTTAATGGGAATTACTTTTTTACAACATATATTCCTCGGACCTTTAGATCATTTTAGACATTTTGGTCAATAGACGGTCAAAATATTGTTTGGAAACTAGAAACGGAAGCGACTCGTCCTGGCGAGTTTCTCAAAGCTGAATAGAATATTCAGACCTTAGACATGACGTCATTGAAAGATCCAAAACTCGTCTTAAGTTTAAGCGAAGAAAAAATACTTAAAATACTTAAATGCGTCTCTATGGTAACTTTAAGCAAGTTGAAAAAAGTGCGGAGTGATCGCATAGAGGTGTTCAAGTGGATCAAAGGATTTAGCAAGGGTGACGCAGAGTGCGAGGTGATCTAATAGAGGTGTTCAAGTGGATCAAAGGCTTTAACAAGGGTGACGCAGAGTGCGGGGTGATCTAATAGAGGTGTTCAAGTGGATCAAAGGTGACGCAGAGTGCGGGGTGATCTAATCGGGGTGTTCAAGTGGATCAAAGGCTTTAACAAGGGTGATGCAAAGAAGGTCATCATATTAAGACAACAGGGCAGGACTCGCAATAATGGATTTAAATTGGACAACTTCAGATTTAAAAAGGAAATAGCTGTCGATCACGAGTCCAACACGTGATCCAAGACCATGGTGAATCACACACACACACACACACACACACACACACACACACACACACACACACACACACACACACACACACGTATCACTTATCATCATCATCATCATCATCACATGAAAGCATATGCCCGGGGGGGATGGTCGTCGCTTCCCTCACACGCCGGCACCAACCCCCACGGTTTCATGAAGCAAGCTCCCAGGCATCCACCCTCCCCATCCCAAACATCTTTGGGCAGGTTCGGTCGACTTGTCGTAGCCATGAGTTATGTGGTCGTCCCCTCTCCTCTCCTCCATGTGGAGAGAACCCAGTATGCGCCACATACCCACATATATGCAGAATTGACGTTCACGATTGATGGGATTATGGTGGTAACATGCCTAGATTGAGTCTCATAAGACAGTGTATAGTTTGATATATAGTCATTAAAGCGATACCCAATGATTCTCCGAAGGCGCTTAGTATCCTATACACAGAGACGCGATGAGAGAAATTCGCTAGTGACAGCGACATTAATCTGATCATTTTTATGACAGTCGCATGTAGGACTCGAACCCACTGCTTTCGACCACCCAGCCTTTACCCACTCGACCACAGAGACTTTGTTGTGGAGTGGGTTAGGGCTCTGTGAAGGTAATCTTACGGGTGATCGAAAGCAGTGGGTTCGAATCCTACATGCGACTGTCATAAAAATTATCACATAGAAACACCTTTTCTGATCAGTTTAGATGTCCAGGTCTCGCAGTCGTACATTGAGACAATGAGCACATGTTATTATTTCTGAGGGGATTTTATCAGATTGACTATCCATAATATAATCATGCACCCTCCTCTCCCTCCCCACCTCCCCTTCCTCCTTCCCCTTCCTCCTTCCCCTTCCTCCTTCCCCTTCCTCCTTCCCCTTCCTCCTTCCCCTTCCTCTTTCCCCTCCTCCTCCCCTTCCTCTTTCCCCTCCTCCTCCCCTTTCTCCTTCCCCTCCTCCTCCCCATCTCCCCTCCCCTCCTCCTCCCCTCCCCCTTCCTCCTCCCCTCCCCCTTCCTCCTCCCCTCCCCCTTCCTCCTCCCCTCCCCCTTCCTCCTCCCCTCCCCCTTCCTCCTCCCCTCCCCCTTCCTCCTCCCCTCCCCCTTCCTCCTCCCCTCCCCCTTCCTCCTCCCCTCCCCCTTCCTCCTCCCCTCCCCCTTCCTCCTCCCCTCCCCCTTCCTCCTCCCCTCCCCCTTCCTCCTCCCCTCCCCCTTCCTCCTCCCCTCCCCCTTCCTCCTCCCCTCCCCCTTCCTCCTCCCCTCCCCCTTCCTCCTCCCCTCCCCCTTCCTCCTCCCCTCCCCCTTCCTCCTCCCCTCCCCCTTCCTCCTCCCCTCCCCTTCCTCCTCCCCTCCCCCTTCCTCCTCCTCCCCATCTTTTTCCACCCTCCTCTCCCTCCTCCTTTCCCTTCCCCCAGCTTCTCTCTTCCCCCTCCCCTCTCCATTCCCCCTCCCTTCTCCATTCCCGCTCCCTCCTCCCTCGTTCCCTCCTCCCCCGCCTCCTCCTCCTGTCCCTCTCATACTCCTCCTCTTTCACCCTCTTCCCTCATCCTTCCCCCCTCCTCTTCCTCTGCCCGCACCACCACCACCACCACTTCCACCTCCTTGGGTTTCTTCTCTTCCTCTCCTTCCCTTCGTCCACATCTTTATTCTCTTCCTTCTTCTTCCTAACTCCTCTCACGCCACAAAAGATTTCCGTCGGTTCCTTGACTCCAGTTTTTCGGTCATTCAAGGCAACCCCCCCAGCCCCCTTCCCCCTCCTCCCTCCCCCAGCCCCCTCCCCCCTTCCCCCTCCCCCCTTCCCCCTCCCCTTCCCCCTCCTCTCTCCCCCTCCCCTTCCCCCCTCCCCCTCCCCCTCCCCCTCCCCCTCCTCCCTCCCCCTCCTCTTCCCCCTCCTCCCTCCTCCCTCCCCCTCCCCCTCCCCCAGCGTCAGGATGTTTCAGATTCCTTTGTGACTTGTCACATGGTCTGGACTCGACTCTCGCTTTGAAATTGTCTCTCCTCAGTACTGAACTTTGTGTCAGGGACTCCAGACACCTTTTGATCTCCTCATCCACCTCCTCCATCTCCTCATCCACCTCCTCCATCTCCTCCTCCACCTCCTCCTCGTCCTCCTCCCCCTCCTCGTCCTCGTCCTGCTCCCCCTCATTCTTGTCTTTCTCTTCCTCCTCCTCTTCTTCGTCTTCCTTTTCATCTTTCTCCTCCCCCTCGACCTCCTCCTTGTCCTCTTCCTCCTCCTCGTCCTCCTCTTCCTCCTCCTCGTCCTCCTCTTCCTCCTCCTCGTCTTCCTCTTCCTCGTCTTCTTTTTCCACCTGCTCTTTCTTCTAATTCTCCCCGACCCTTCCTCCTCGTTGTCGTCATTCTCCTCGTCTTCCTCTTCCGCCTCCTTTCTCCTTCTCCTCCTCGACCTCTTCATTCTCCTCTTCCTCGCCCTCTTCTTTCTCTTCCTCCTCCTCCATCCTTCCCTCTCTTTTACTTATATTTCCACCTCACCATCCAATTCTCTTCCACCTCGTACTCCTCGTTGTCGTCGTCGTCTTTCTCTTCCTCCTCCTCCTCCTCCTTGACCTCCTTAATCTCCTTAATCTCCTCCTTGTTATCCTTGACCTCCGTAATCTCCTTGTTCTCCTTGACCTCCTTGGCCTTCTTAATCTCCTTGTTCTCCTTAATCTCCTCCTTGTCCTCCTTGACCTCCTTAATATCCTCCTTGTTCTCCTTGCCCTCCCTAATCTCTTCCTTGTCATCTGTGACCTCCTTGACCTCCTTAATCTCCTCATTGTTCACCTTACCCTCCTTAATCTCCTCCCTTGTCGTCCTTGTCCTCCTCCCCGCCCAGCTCTCTCCTCTTTTCCTCCCCGTCTTCTTTTCCTCCCCTTTGGGCGCGGCCGCTCCATTGTTATCCCTTGAGGTTCCTTTCTTTCCAGGAACCATTTCCATTTCGATCTCATCTCGACGCGGGTTCTGTTCTCATTCCTGCGTCCAATCCAGTTTTAACTCTTGGAACGACGTTGGGTGAGGGAAGTGTATGGCGGCGGTCGCATCAAGGAGAGGAGAACGAGGCGGACGAAAAGTTGGCTGCTCAGGCTGAGGGGACGCGGACGAGGTGAAAGCGAATTGAGAGGAAAATTAGAGCGGCAGAGGACGAAGACAATTTTATGTATTTATTTATCTATTTATTTATATAGGAGGAGGGTGGAGGGGAGTGGAGTATGTAGGGGATGGAGTGGGTGGGAGTGGAGTATGTTGGGGATGGAGTGGGTGGGAGTGGGTTCTGTGCCCTTTTCTTTTTGGCTACCCCCCGTGTGAGGGGGGGGGGAAGCCTTTGGTATATGTATGGTATATGTATATTTATTTATTTACTTATTTGTTTATTTCTTTATTAAACTCATCGCCCCATTTCCACGCAATGGGAAGTGGGGGAAAACCCATGGTAGGGCAAAACCCAGTCAGTCGCGATAAGCCGTTTTATTTTTCTTTGTTTCTTTTTACCACCTCTTGTTCCCTCCCATTCCAGCTTCAACATTCCCATTTGTTCCAATTATCGTCTCGGATCCCATTCCCAGCTGTCCCCACTCACAGTCGCCGAGATTCTTTTGTGCCGCGGAATCGGCCGTTGGGCGGCGGGCGCGGCAAGTAATGCATTTGGTGATTGTGTTGGAACCCCTGATTGTGGCTCCGGCGGCGGTTGTGGTTGTGGTGGTGATTGTTGTGGTGTTGGTGATTGTGGTGGAGTTTGTGTTGGTGATTGCGGCTCCGGCGGTTGTTGTGGTAGTGGTGGTGGTTGTGATGGTGATTGTGGTGGAGGTTGTGTTGGTGATTGTGGCTCTGGCGGTTGTTGTGGTAGTGGTGGTGATTGTGGTGGAGGTTCCGGCGCTTGTTGTGTTGGTGATTGTGGTGGCGGTTGTTGTGTTGGTGATTTTAGCTCAGGCGGTTGTGGTGGTGATTGTGGTGGCGATTGTGGCTCCAGTGGTTGTTGTGGTAGTGGTAATTGTGGCTCCGGTGGTTGTTGTGGTGATTGTGATGGAGGTTGTGGCGTTGTTGATTGTGGTGTTGATCGTAATACGGGCTGTGTTGGTGGTGATTTTGGTTTGTGATTGTGGCTGCTTATACTGATGACGATTGTGATGGTTATGTTGCTGGTGGGGCTTTCATTGATGGTGTTGCCATTATAAAATGGAATCTGGATTACCCTGAAATTGGACCCAGGGTCCATTTTCTATAGCGGAAAAGTGACCCCCAATAGAAAATGGACCCCTACTATTATATGCAACTCATTGTTATTAGGTTAGGTTTCGTTAGGTAAAGTAAGGTATTTTAATAAACTTTATCAATGAATATTTATGTGATATCTACTAGAAGAAATCGAAATACAGAAATTAGAAAAAAATAGCATTTTGAGTGGGGGTCCATTTTCTATGGAGGTCCATTTTCCATCTCACACTGGCACTAGTGGTGATTGTGAACCGAGGCTCGACCCCTGTAATTGGACGTCGGGACAAGGTTGTAGCGCAGTAATTGGCTGTATTAATTGCCTCGCTACATTTCTCCTATGAATAGTTGGACCAATCAGATAATTGGACAACTGTCGGCCAACTCTTGGCCTACTGTCCTTCAAAGGGGAAAGACGCAGATTGCGGGGTGATCTAATAGAGGTGTTCAAGTGGATCAAAGGTTTTAACAAGGGTGACGCAAACAGGATCATCATATTAAGACAACAGGGCAGGACTCGCAGTAATTGGTTTAAATTGGACAAATTTAGATTTAAGAAGGAAATGAGCAAGAATTGGTTTACTAATAGGGTGGTCAACGAATGGAATAGACTTAGTAACCATCTAGTGAGCGCTGAAACTATCGATTGTTTTAAGAAACGATTAGACAACTTTATGGATGGGGATGACAGGTGGTAATGTACATGGAACTTCCTAGTGTAGGCCGTATGGTCTCTTGCAGTCTCCTTCATTCTTATGGTTCATTATATGTCTCGAATGAATAAAATCATCAGACGGCAACCAGAATGAAACGCAGTTGAGTTCTACACTGAAGGCCTTGATAGCTTTATTTATTTACTTAATTTATTTATTTATTGTTTATTTTTATAAAATCAATTGTAGTCTGAACATGATGTATTCTTGTTCAGTGAAAGGCTTGAATCTATATAGATGAACTCCGTCTCTCTTCCCTCTTCCTTCTCCCCCTCTTCTTCTTTCCCATCTTCTCCCTTCCCCTTCACCTCCTCTTCCTCTTCTCTCACTCCTCTTCCTCCTCCCCACCACCACCACCATTAACTACCAACAACGACAACAGCACCATGACCTTGTCTATCTCCCTCCTCCTTCTCTTCCTCCTAGACTGTCTTCCTCCTCCTCTTCCTCTTCTTCCTCCTCCTCCTCCTCTTCCCCCTCTTCCTCCTCCGTCACCACTGCTGCCCGTACCCATCGATCGTCCCATATTAAGTATGGGGAGGGGACATGGCTCTTCGTCAACCCCTACCACCACGACTATCACCATCACTATCAACAGCACTACCACCACCACCACCATCATCACTATCACCACCACCATTACCACCACTATAATCACTATCACCACCATCACTACCATCACCACCACTATCACCACCACTATCACCATCACTACTACCACCACTGCTGTCACCCTTATCACCACCACTATCACGATCACCACCACTACCACCACTATCACCCCCACTATCACCACTATCACCCCCACTATCACCACCATCACCCCCACTATCACTACCACCTCCAGTCACCACCACTGTCACCATCACTATCACCACCACCACTATCACCACTACTATCATCACGACTACCACCATCATCACCATCATAAAGGCGAGTGATGTTACTACTAACAGTTCATAGCCAATATCTCGTGCAAAACCCCGCCTATCCACCCACCCACCATATATAAACCTTTCCCAAACGCCCACTCCTCTCTTGCCTCCCTTCGGTCACGCCCACGCGCACGCCCGCAGTTCGTCAACGTCCAAAAGTCCAAGTCTCGCATCCGACACGGCCAGGATGACGTTGACCCGAGTTTTCGTTTGACCACGAAAGAGGTCACGAGGAGTTGAAGGGCATAACTTGGTAGTTATTAACCATCCCCACTCCCACGAAGTGGGAAGTGAGAAACCCATAGTATGGCAAAACCCAGTCAGTTGTTGCGAGCCTCTTTTTTTTTTTATTTATTTTTTTGTCGCCTCTCAGCCTGGGGCTGCCGGTAACCCCGGGACTCGAACTCACGACCACCTGCTCACGAGTTCGATATGATATCCACTGGGTTAAAGCTCGGCCCTAACTTAGTAGTTGCCAGGGTAAAAGGACAAGTCCCGACGATCCACCCGGAATAGGTTTAGGTCCGTTGTATCGGGGCGGTCTTTCTGGGCGCAGTAATGCCGGTGTCACACTATACGGCGGCGCCGGATGCGGCCAGATGATGGGGAAGTTCCTACTCTCACTTACTCCTTCCTCTTCCTACTCCCTCATCTTCCTACTCCCTCCTCCTACTCACTCTTCCTCCCTCTCCCTACTCCCTCTTAATCCCTCCTAATTCCTGCTCCTCGTCCTTGTCCTCGTCTTCTCCCTCGTCCTCATCATCTCCCTCGTCCTCGGCTCCCAACCTCCACCATCTCTTCCTCTTCCTCCCCCAACTTCTCTCTTCTTAATTTTATTCCGCCACATTTACTTCCTCTTCCTCCTTCCCCAATTTCCCTCTTCTTCATTTTATTCCGCTGCATTTACTTCCTCTTCCTCCTTCCCCAACTTCCCTCTTCTTCATCTTAATCCCACTACATTTGCTTCCTCTTCCTTCCTCCCCCAACTTCTCTCTTCTTAATTTTATTCCGCCACATTTACTTCCTCTTCCTCCTTCCCCAATTTCCCTCTTCTTCATTTTATTCCGCTGCATTTACTTCCTCTTCCTCCTTCCCCAACTTCCCTCTTCTTCATTTTATTCCGCTGCCTTTGCTTCCTCTTCCTCCCCCAACTTCTCTCTTCTTAATTTTATTCCGCCACATTTACTTCCTCTTCCTCCTTCCCCAATTTCCCTCTTCTTCATTTTATTCCGCTGCATTTACTTCCTCTTCCTCCTTCCCCAACTTCCCTCTTCTTCATTTTATTCCGCTGCCTTTGCTTCCTCTTCCTCCTTCCCCAACTTTCCTCCTCTTCATTTTATTCCGCTACATTTACTTAATCTTCCTCCTTCCCCAACTTCCCTCTTCTTCATTTTATTCTGCTGCATTTGGTTCCTCTTCCTCCTTCCACAACTTCTCTCTTCTTAATTTTATTCCGCCACATTTACTTCCTCTTCCTCCTTCCCCAATTTCCCTCTTCTTCATTTTATTCCGCTGCATTTACTTCCTCTTCCTCCTTCCCCAACTTCCCTCTTCTTCATTTTATTCCGCTGCCTTTGCTTCCTCTTCCTCTTCTTCCCCCAACTTCCCTCTTCTTCATCTTATTCCACTACATTTACTTCATCTTCCTTCTTCCCCAACTTCCCTCTTCTTCGTTTTATTCCGCTGCATTTGCTTCTTCTTTCTGCATTCCTCGGCGCTTCGTCGTCACACGACCGAAAGAGTTCGCGTCCAAAACGTAAATGGGAAATCGAGTCGATATTATGAGGAACCCGTTGTCCTTGAGAGGGTCCGTGTCTCTGTGTGTGTGTGTGTGTGTGTGTGTGGAGGGTCGGCTCGCTGCATTTTCTTCTTCTTCGGCTTCTACTTCTTCATTTTTATTTTTATTTTTCTTCTTTTTTCTTCTGCATCTGCTTCCTCGTTCTTTTTCTTCTACTTCTACTTCTTCTTCTTCCTCTTCTTCTTTTGCATCTGCTGCTCCTCTTTCTGCCTCTTCTTCTTCCTCTTCTTCTTCCTCTTCTTCTCCCTCTTCCTCTTCATCCTCTTCTTCTTCGTCTACCTTTGCTTCTCTTTCTTCTTCTTCTCTTTTTTCTGCTTCTTTTTCATCTCCTTCTTCCTCTGCTTCGGCTTCTTCTCTTTCTTCTTCTACTTTTGCTCCTTCCTTTTCTTTTTTTCCTATACCTTCTTTTTCTGTTCCTATACATTATTCTTCTTCTTTTTCTTCTGCTTCTTCATCTTCGTTTTCTTCTGCTTCTTCCTCTCCCCTTTCTTCTTCTCTTTCTTCTTCTTTTCCTTCTTCCTCTTCTCCTTCTACTTCTTTTCCTTCAGCTTCAGTTTCTTGTACTTCTTTTTCTCCTCCTCCTCCTCCTCCTCCTCCTCCTCCTCCTCTTCTTTTTTTGGAGTTCGAAGTCTTGGGTGCGTGGCGCCTCTTCCGGGCAAATCAAATTTGAACCGAATCCAAAGTTCGGCGCCGAAGTGCTTGGGCTGCTGCCGGGGGAGGGGAAAAAAAAAAAAAAAAAAAAGGATTCATTTCAATTTGCAAAAGGAATTGCGTTGATAAAACTGCTCCTCTCTTGGCGTCCTTTCTTGTCGAAGTACTCCGGTTTTTTATTTATTTAGTTATTTATTTATATTTATTTTTAGTAGTACTTGGCCTTTTGGTACTGAGGAGTACCATGGAGATGAATAGAGTTTTCTTCTTCTTCTTCTTCTTCTTCTTCTTCTTCTTCTTCTTCTTCTTCTTCTTCTTCTTCTTCTTCTTCTTCTTCTTCTTCTTCTTCTTCTTCTTCTTCTTCTTCTTCTTCTTCTTCTTCTTCTTCTTCTTCTTCTTCTTCTTCTTCTTCTTCTTCTTCTTCTTCTTCTTCTTCTTCTTCTTCTTCTTCTTCTTCTTCTTCTTCTTCTTCTTCTTCTTCTTCTTCTTCTTCTTCTTCTTCTTCTTCTTCTTCTTCTTCTTCTTCTTCTTCTTCTTCTTCTTCTTCTTCTTCTTCTTCTTCTTCTTCTTCTTCTTCTTCTTCTTCTTCTTCTTCTTCTTCTTCTTCTTCTTCTTTATTAGCACTTTCGGTACTGTGGGGTACCACGGAAATTGAATAGAGTTTTCTTCTTCTTCTTTTTCTTCTTCTTCTCCTTCTTCGTCTTCTTCATCTAACTTCTCCTTCTTCTTCTTCTTCTTCTTCTTCTTCGTCTTCTTCTTCCTTCTTCCTTCTTCCTCCTCCTTCTTCTTCTTCTTCTTCTTTCTTTTATTAGCACTTTCGGTATTGTGGGGTACCACGGAAATTGAATAGAGTTTTCTTCTTCTTCTTCGTCTTCTTCTTCTTCGTCTTCTTCTTGTTCTTGTTCTTCTTCTTCTTCTTCTTCTTCTTCTATTAGCCCTTTCGGCACTGAGGGTTGCCACGAAAATTAAGAGAGTAGCTTGTGGGGAACCACAACAAACTCGCCGAAGGGTCACTGCGGACACGAAGACGCTCCGGAGTTCGATTCCCAACAGGGTCGTCTAGAGTCCGTCATCGCAAGGGGCAACCCAGAGCTGAATAAAGTTGTCTGGCATTGATCAGAACAGAGTCTGTAAACTGTGGCGAAAGAGAATATTATGTTGTCGATGTTGCTGCTACTATTGTCGTGGTGGTGAATTTGGTGGTGGTACTGGTGAAAATAGTGGTGAAGTTGTTGGTGTTGAAAAGGGTGGCGATGATGAAGTTAATGAGGGTGAAGTTGATAGTGGTAGTGATGAAAATAGTGAAGTTGTTGGTGTTGAAAATAGTGGAGATGGTGAGGCTGTTGTTGCTATTGAAGTTGATGGTGGTAGTAGTGAAGTTATTGGTGTCGAAAATGGTGGCTGTGATGGAGCTGTTGGTGGTGGTGAAGTCGATGGTGGTAGTGGTGAATAATTTTCTAAGTTGTTGGTGTTGAAAATTATGGTGGTGGCGGTGATGAAGTTGTCGATGGTGAAAGTGGTGATGGTGTTAGAAATGGTGGCAGTGGTGAATTTGATGGTGTTGGTATTGAACATGGTGATGTTATCGCCAGCTGGTAATTACTTACACATAGCCAGGTGGTTCTCTTCGTCGTGGCACGAGACCAGTTATCGGCAGCTGGTAATTACTTACACATAGCCAGATGGTTCTCTTCGTCTTGGCATGAGACCAGCCATCGGCAGCTGGCAATTACATACACAAAGCCAGATGGTTCTCTCCGTCTTGGTATGATCAGTTATCGGCAACTGAGAATTACACATAGCCATATGGTTCTCCTCGTCTTGGCATGAGACCAGTTATCGCCAGCTGGCAATTACTTACACATAGCCAGATGGTTCTCTCCGTCTTGGTATGATCAGTTATCGGCAGCTGGCAATTACTTACACATAGCCAGATGGTTCTCTCCGTCTTGGTATGATCAGTTATCGGCAGCTGGCAATTACTTACACATAGCCAGATGGTTCTCCTCGTCGTGGCACGAGACCATTTATCGCCAACTGGCAATTACTTACACATAGCCAGATGGTTCTCTTCGTCTTGCCACGGGACCACAGGCGCTCAGGTGGCCTCTGCGGACGTCCATTGAGGCAGATGGTGAGCGTTGACTGCATCGCTGGTTGAGAGTTGGAGACCGATCGATACTTGTCCTATTGCACGACCATGAGCCTAGCCACCTCAAGCCCCCCCACCCCCCACAGCCCCCAAGCCCTCCCCCGCAGCCCCCAGCACCTGCTGTGATAACCCATACGTTCATTCCCCCCCCCATTCCCTCCCCCATTCCCTCCCCTTATGACGTATACGAGCCTGACCCATCGTGACCCATGTTGCCCCGAATTCTCCCCATTCCCCATGTTTAAGAATGCGCGTCAGAATCTAACATCCCTGTACAACTGCGTGGGTGTGATTCACCATGGTCTTGGACCACGTGTCGGACTCGTGATCAACAGCTATTCCCCTCCCGGAAAGAGAGCTCAAGAGCTCAAATAAATGACCGATCTATGGGTCATGCTGTGACCTTACACGCACACACACACATCCAACTCCCCGCCCACGAGAGTTAGAGAGTTGGGGTAGCGACTCGCAGCGCAGGGATACTGAAATTATTTCAGCCCTGTGCGGGATTCGAACCTGGACCGCCGTAGTGGCAACCGGAAACTCTACCAGCTGCACCACGAGTGTGTGTTTGTATGTGTGTGTGTGTGTGTGTGTGTGATTCACCATGGTCTGGGATTACATGCTGGACTCGTGATCGACAGCTGTTGAACTCCATTTTCACACGCACACACACACACACACACACACACACACACACACACACACACACACACACACACACACACACCTCCTGTACGATGTTCAATATCTGTTCCACTGAATTAGCAGGCCGAGACGCTATCTTCTGTTGCACCAGCAAACCGTGTGTGCAGGTATGTATGCATGCGCCTGTGTGTGTGTGTATATATGTATGTGTATATATATATATATATGTGTGTGTGTGTGTGTTTATGTGCAAGTAGAATTAATAGAATTGGTAATATATACAGGCATGTTGAAAACATTATAATAATTCGCATATTAAGTTACAAAAAAATTAAATTTTTCTTTGAAAAAATGTGTTTGGGCGATTCACTGTGGACTTGGATCACGTGTTAGAATTGTGATCGACAGTTACTACCCTCCCAGATGAGAGGTCAGATCTCGTATGTAGACCGATCAAGAGGTAATGCGTGCGTGTGTGTGTGTGTATTTACCTAGTTGCATTGTACCTAGTTTTATGTGTGTGTGTGTTTGTGTGTGTGTATTTACCTGGTTGTATTTTACCTAGTTTTATGTGTGTGTGTGTGTGTGTGTGTGTGTGTGTGTGTGTGTGTGCTCATTCGTCGTTGTTCTTTTCTTTGTTCTCAATTCTGGCCATAGGCATAGCTATTCTTGCTAAAGTTAGCGAAAAAGGTACGCGCTCCCTTTCCCCATACATCAAACCGTGCAGCGCTGAAAGGAGGAGATAAGCGAGGAGCGAGGGGAAAAGGGGAAAGAAGAGCGAAGAGGGGAGAGAGGCCCAAAGGCACCTCGCGGTCATCCGAGGGAAAGCTATGAAACGATACGAGGGAGGAAGAGGGGAAGTGGGGAGGGAGAAGGAGGAAGAGGGGAAGTGGGGAGGGAGAAGGAGGAAGAGGGGAAGTGGGGAGGGAGAAGGAGGAGGAGGGGAAGTGGGGAGGGAGAAGGACTAAGTGATTGCTGGCTGGGGCGTGTGGGCGTGTGGGCGGACCAGGTCGGGAGGAGGTGGGGATGAAGTGGGCGGGTCGGATTGAGAGGAGGAAGAAGAAGAGGAGGAGGAAGAGGAGAAGGGGAGTTGGTGGTGGTTGTGTTCCCGGTAATTAAAAGAACATAAGAATGAAAGAGACTGCAGGAGATCACAAGACCTACATTAGGCAGTTCCATGTCCCTTATAGCCCGTCATCCCTATCCATAAAGTTATCTCAGCTTCTCTTAAAACAACCCATTGTTTCAGCGCTCACCACATTGTTACTAACGGTGGTATTCTTAAAAAAATATTATATAAATCTTACATAAATCCTATATAAAATTTCCCTTCCAAGGATTTATATAAGATTTATATAAAGATTTTTTTTTATTTATTTATTTATTTATTTATTTTTTTTTTAAGAAAACCACCGTAAGCCTGTTCCATTCGTAAACCACTCTGTTGCCAGTCCTTGTACTGAAGGAGAACTCTCTCTCTCATTTCAATAAAATCGCCTGACGGCAGCCAGAATAAAGTATATATTCCTCTTTCCGCAGTGAAAAGGCCAAGTTACTTGTCATGCTAATGGATGTGATTTTCAGGAGGAGGAGAGGAGTCAGAGGAGGGGGAGGAGGAATTGGAGGAGGAAGAGAGAGTGGTGATGGAGGAGGGGAGAGGGAGGGGGAGGAGCTGTAGGAGGAGGAGGAGGAGGAGGAGGTAATGGCAAAGGAGCAAGAGGAACTGGTAGAGGAGGAGGAGGAGAGTTGTAGGAGGAAGAGGAGGAGTAGTTGGAGGAGGAAGAGAGAGAGTGGTGATGGAGGAGGGGGAGGGGGATGGGGAGGAGCTGTAGAAGGAGTAAGAGGAGGAGGAGGTAATGGCAAAGGAGCGAGAGGAACTGGAAGAGGAGGAGGAGGAGAGTTGTAGGAGGAAGAGGAGGAAGAGAGAGAGTGGTGATGGAGGAGGGGGAGGGGGAAGGGGATGGGGAGGAGCTGTAGGAGGAGTAAGAGGAGGAGGAGGAGGTGGTGGAAAACGACCGAGAGGAACAGGAGGAGGAGGGGGAGAGTTGTAGGAGGAAGAAGAGGAGGAGGGTGAGGGTGAGAGTTGTAGGAGGAAGAGGGTGAGAGTTGTAGGAAGAAGAGGAGGAGGAGGAGACTTGTAGGAACAGGAGGAGGAGGAGGGCGAGAGTTGGAGGAGGAGGAGGGTGAGAGTTGTAGGAGGAAGAGGAGGAGGAGGAGAGTTGTGGGAGGAAGAAGAGGAGGAGTAGGAGGAGGAACTGAACGTGAAACCGTGGGGTGGGGAGGGGGAGGAGGAGGAGGAGGAGGAGGAGGAGGAGGAGGAGGAGGAGGAGGGGGGGAGGTGTTGAAGGTATGATGATGACGGGAACTGCGTCCGTCCTCTCAAAGTTGGCGAAGGTCTTCTTCAGCAGAACTGCCCAAGAGTTGTCTCTGCGTGGAATTTTAGATTTTTTTTATTATTATTTATTTTTATTTATATTTATTTATTCATTTATTTTTGTTTATTTTGTTTATTTTCTTTTTGATATGCATATATTCACTAATATTTTTTATTATTATTTATTCTTATTTATTTTTTTATTTTTGTTTATTTCGTGGAATTTTATATATATATATATATTTATTATTTATTTTTATTTATTTATTTGTTTATTTTTGTTTATTTTATTTATTTTTATTTTTGAGATGAATATATTCTCTAATAAATCTTCGCCGTCTCAAAAGTGGACAGCCTAAAGTATTACGGCTGTTGCTGTTTCTACTACTATCTACTATTACTACGACTGCTTTACAACTACCAATTACTACTACAGCTACTACTAATTCTACTTCTACGACTGCTACAACTATTACCATTACTACAACTACTACTTCTACTACTACTACAACTAGTACTACCACCACCACCACTACTACCCCTACTACTACTAATTCTATCACTTATTACCGCCACTACTACTACTACCACTATTACCACGACTGCTGCAGTTACAACTACTATTACCACTACTACTACTACTACTACTAATGCTGCTGCTGTTGTTACAATACTACGGAGAAGAGGAGGAGGAGGAGGAGGAGGAGGTAGGGATGAGAGTAAGATGGACGAATGAGATAAACTAACCAGACCGCGTAGTGGTGGCGAGCGGTCAAGGCCATTTCCTTCTGACTTATCTCTCTCTCTCTCTCTCTCTCTCTCTCTCTCTCTCTCTCTCTCTCTCTCTCTCTCCCCTCCCTCCCTCCCTCTTTTTCTCTTTATTTTCTCTTTCTCTTCTCTCCTTCTTTCTGTCTTTCTTCTAATCCTCCCCTCTTTCTTCTATCTTTCTCTCTTTTCTCTTTCTCTCCTTTCTGTCTTTCTTCTCTTCCTCCTTCTCTTTCCTTTCTCTTTCTCTTCCTCCCTCTTTCTCTCTCTTCTCTCTCCCTCTCTCTTTCTCTCTCTCTCTCTCCCCCTCTCCTTCTCTCCCCCTCTCTCTCCCCCTCTCTCCCTCTCTCTCCCTCTCTCTCTTCTCTCTCCCTCTCTCTTTCTCTTCTCTCTTTTCTCTTTTCTCTCTTCTCCCTCTATTTTTCTCTGTGTAAGGTTGGCACCCACGCGGACCTATATCGGGTAATCATCGCTGGCAGCGCATTACGTGGGGGCTTACGTTCATGGCCAACAAATAACACATGATGCTTGCAGCAGCTCGTCCGCTATTCGTAAGTCGTGGTTGGCCAGAAACGAGGTGGATTTTCCCTAAGATTTTACTCTTTTGTGTTACATGATGATAGAGATACGACCCGTGATCCACAAGGAAAGCTCGTGACCCGCCGTGGTTCAGTGGTACCGCGTGCGTCTGGTAACCGCGTGGGGGGATTTGGGGTATGTGTTCGAATCCTGGCCGCGGAGCAGAGGTTAGGAAGGGGGTCCACTCTGAGTCACGATCGCTGCGCACTCAGCTCGGATCCTGAGGTGACCGATTGGTGACGTCACTGGGTGTGTGACGCGTCTCCTTCCGGGTATGACGTCACTGGGAGCTGACGTCATACCGTGGTGTTGGACACCGTTTCTCCTGCGTTCATGGATTATGAGGTCCGAGCAGGTTCGTTCTTTTGAATTATTTATCTTTGCCGATAAGCCCCGCCCACCGCCGCAGCCGCCCCTCCCCCACATGGGCGGTGCATAGCTGTCAGGTTAATTTGATCGTGTTATGCTTTTGATTTAACGTGATTCTATTGGTCGGACTATAAATCACGACAGTTCGATACTGAAATCTCTCTCTGTTGGTAGTTGATCTTAAAGCCTCGTTTACACGTGGGAAATTAAGGGGGGTAAGTCAAGTGTGCAAGTTACTTGAACTGGAGAGGAAAACGAGCCAGTACATGTTCACACAGGCCAAGTCAGAGACAAGTGGCCTGTGTGAACACGTACTTGCTCGGGTTTCTCCTCTCCAGTTCAAGTAACTTGCACACTTGACTGCCTCCTTTCAACTTGCCCCATGTAAACGTGGCCTGTGTGACCATGTACTTTCTCGCTTTCCTCCTCTCCAGTTCAAGTAACTTGCACACTTGACTTGCCCCCTTTCAACTTGCCCCCTTTCAACTTGCCCCGTGTAAACGAGGCTCCAGTCTTGTAGATCCTTGACTACTGATACAAGCTCTCGCCATCTTTTTCTGTCTTGTGTTTTTGTGTTCCAGGTTTTCCAGTCCGCTATCTTCATCACGTTTGATCGGAAACTGAAATTATGGAATGTTTCCATTGCGTCAAGTATCACTTCCTTCTTAGTCCAGATAAATATATTCCCCCAATAAATAAATAAAAACATGGACTTTACAAAACATTACAAAGGGAGAGTATGCCGACAGGAGACCTTTTGGTCCATGACTAGGTCGGATGCAAAAACACAGGAATGTCTATACACACGTGACCAATATTTCCCTGAATTTAATAAAGAATAATCTGGTACTTACCAATGGAATAACGAATAAGATAGACTTAGTAACCATGTCGCGAGCGCTGAAACAATCGGTTGTTTTAAGACAACGTTAGACAACTTTATGGCTAGGGATGACGGGTGATAAGGGACATGGAACTGCCAAGTGTAGGCCCTATGGTCTCGTGCAGTCTCCTCCATTTTCATGTTTTTATGTTCTTATGATTACTTAACCTTTTATTGAGCACATAAAGGTGTGTTAAGAGAAGGTTAGACAACTTACTGGATAGGGATGACGGGTTACAGGGGACATGGAACTGCCTGGTGTAGACCCTATGGTCTCTTGCAGTCTCCTCCATTTTTTTTTCTTTTTTTTTATGTTCTTATGATTACTGAGCCTTTTATTGAGCACATAAAAGGGGGAGCATGGAATCACGTACCATCCAGACTGTTTGAAGAGATCTTCGATGTGCTTATCATCTTGGGGCAGACCTGGAGATGGATTCAGCGGAGCACCACAGGCCGATTGAGGGACTGAATTTCAGGTGTATATGATGCTATGAAGCAACAAACGTTTGATGTCATACAACAAACGTTTGATGTGAAGCCACAAACGTTTGATGTGGAACAACAAACGTTTGGTGTGGATCAACAAACGTTTTGCCATGAAGCAACAAACGTTTTGTGAAGCAACTAATGTTTGATGCCATGAAGCAACAAACGTTTGATGCCGTGAAGCAACAGTCGTTTGATGACCTGAAGCAACAAACATTTGATGCCCTTAAACAAACGTTTGATGACCTGAAGCAACAAACGTTTGGTGTCATGAAACAACAAAAGTTTGGTGTCATGAAGCAACAAACGTTTAATGCCCTGAAGCAACAAACGTTTGGTGTCATGAAGCAACAAACATTTGATGCCGTGAAGCAACAAACGTCAGATGTGATGCAACAAACGTCTGATGTGAAGCAACGAATATTTGGTGTGAAACAACAAACGTTTTGTGCCATGAAACGTTTTGTGCCATGAAACGTTTTGTGTCATGAAGTAACAAACGTTTGATGCCATGAAACGTTTTGTGCCATGAAGCAACAAACGTTTGATGCCATGTAACAAGAGAGATGAAGAGAAGGAGGTAGCAAGAGAGGGAAAGAGGAAGGTAAGAAGAGAGAGAAGGGGAGGGAGGGAGATATCAAGAGAGAGAAAGAGGGAAGAAGGGAGGGAGGTAGCAAGAGAGAGAAAGAGAGAGGGAAAGAGGAAGGTAAGAAGAGAGAGAAGGGGAGGGAGAAAGAGGGAAGAAGGGAGGGAGGTGACAAGAGAGAGAAAGAGAGGGAGAGAGGAAGGTAAGAAGAGAAAGAGAGGGAGAGAGGAAGGTAAGAAGAGAAAGAGAGGGAGAGAGGAAGGTAAGAAGAGAAAGAGAGGGAGAGAGGAAGGTAAGAAGAGAGAGAGAGAGGGAGAGAGGTAAGAAGAGAAAGAGAGGGAGAGAGGAAGGTAAGAAGAGAGAGAGAGAGAGAGAGGGAGGGAGAAGGGGGAATACAAATCGCCGCCCTGTTAGTCTCTCTCCACTGTTCTCTCTTTGCCTCATCCTAAACTGGATCTCTTCTCTTAAGTCACACACCAGGAGCCACTTTTAACCCGATCGACACGAGGGCCTTCCATCAGTTGAGTATAGATCAAGGTATTAGTCAGATTTGAATTTTTAAAAAATGCGAGATTTAAGGGACATTGATGGAAGAGGAGAAAGGGGAGAGGAGGAGGAGGAGGAGGAGGAGGAGGAGGAGGAGGGTGGGCCAATGCGAGAGAGCTTTGGGGAGGAGGAGAGAGGAAGAAAGGATGAGGGATGTATTATTTATTATTATTTTTAAGGACCATTGGTGGATTCAAGGGAAGAGGAGAAATGAGGAGGGAGAGGAAGAGGAGGAGGAGGAGAGTGGGCCAATGCGAGAGAGCTTTGAGGAAGAGAGAGAGAGGAAGTAAGAGGGAAGGATGATGAAGGATGTATAATTAGTTGGAATGATTTTTTTTTTTCAAATGTGAGATTTAAGGGACATTGGTAGATTGAAGGGAAGAGAGGAGGAGGGAGGGAGGAAAAGAGGGTGAAGGTGGGCCAATGTGAAAGAGCTTTGAGAGAGAGAGAGAGAAAGAGAGATGTGTGGGGGACAAGAGGGAGAAAGAAGGAGAGGGGACATGGGTGAGGAGACGGGAAGAAGAACAAATGGACGGGAAGGAGAGAGAGAAAGAGAGAGGGGGGGGGAGAAAGAAGGAGAGAGGACGATTGTGAGGAGACAGAGGAAGAAAAAAAAATGAACAGGAAAGAGAGAGATAAAGAGATGGGGGCAGGAGGGAGAAGGAAGGAGAGGGGGCAAAGGTGAGGAGACGGAAAAAAAAAATGAACACAAGGAGAGAGAGAGAGGGAGAGAGAGATAGAGATGGAGAGGGAGAGAGAGATAGAGAGGGAGAGATAGAGAGGGAGAGATAGAGAGGGAGAGAGAGATAGAGATGGAGAGGGAGAGAGAGAGATAGAGAGGGAGAGAGAGAGATGGAGAGGGAGAGAGAGATGGAGAGGGAGAGAGAGATGGAGAGGGAGAGAGAGATGGAGAGGGAGAGAGAGAGAGGGAGAGGGAGAGAGAGATGGAGAGGGAGAGAGAGATGGAGAGGGAGAGAGAGATGGAGAGGGAGAGAGAGATGGAGAGGGAGAGGGAGAGAGAGAGGTAGAAAGAGAGAGAGAGAGAGAGAGAGCAGACTAAGAAGGAAAGAGAGATAATGGGGGACTGGGTTGGGAAACACAGAGAGCAAAGAAAGAATTGCGAGTGACGTCAAAGGTCCTTGGTGGCCCGAGGCGCCGCGCCGGGAGCGCGCCAAGGCCCCCGAGGGACGACGACGACGAGGGGCCCCCCAGGGACAGGGTCTTAGGGTGACGTCAGGGTCAGGGGCATGTCCAAGGGACGAAGAATTCGGGAACAGGGAAGAGGTAGGAAATTTGTGTGTATACTGTATAAATATGTGTGTGTGTATAAATATACTGTATATACATATATAATAATGTGTGTGTGTGTGTGTCTGTATACTGAATATATATGTGTGTGTGTATATACTGTATATATATATATGTGTGTGTATATATATTGTACATATGTGTGTGTATGTATACTGTATATACATATATATATATATATATATATATATATATATATATATATATATAATATGTGTGTGTGTGTGTGCTCGCGCGCGTGTGTGAAGTTTCGACAGCTATATTAAATAGCTCTACTACTGGGATTCGAACCCTTGACTCTTTGTCGTCTTAACCCCAGAATAAGACGCTTAAATCTAAAATTGTCCAATTTAATTCCATTACGACGAGTCCAACGAAGCTTTAAAGGAATTTGACAGAGAGACACAAAAAGAGATAATGGAGGCGGGAGAGAGATAATGGATATGAAAGATCGGGCCGAAGGGGCCATCTTGTGGACAGAGCCAACGGGGTGGAGACGATTCGCACCGGGTTCGAATCCCGTAAACCACGGAATAGGTCGTGAACCGCAGCCGGGCGATCGCGAATGTCTTCGGGACGAGCAAAGTTTCCGTAAAATTGAATGACGAGTCGTCGCCTGAGAGGTTCGGGGGGGGGGTAATCCCCCCCACCCCCCTAAGATAACCCCCCCAACCACCCCCACCCACCCACCACGACCTCCTCTTCACCCCAACATATCAACCACAATCACCCCCCCGCCGCCATCAAGAAGATCGTTCCAACACGCACGCACGTTCACACACACACACACACACACACACACACACACACACACACACACACACACACACACACACACACACACACACACACACACACAGACATGCACACACACACACATACATACACAATTTCTCTCCATTCTGTGTGTGTGCGTTTATGTGTGTGCGTGCGTGCGTGCGTGCGTGCGTGCGTGCGTGCGTGTCTGCCTTTCTTCTTCCTCACCTTTCATCTCCCTTCCTTCGCCCACCTCCAACTCCCTTCGCCTTCCCTTCATCCACCTTCATCCACCTTGTACATCTTCATCCAGCTGTACTCGCTCCCACTTTCCCTCGCCTCCCTTTGGCTCCCTTCATCTTCTTTCGCGCCCCTTCGCTCCCTCTGTCTTCCCTTCCCCTCCTCTCTCCCCTCCCCTCCTCTCCCCCTTCTCTCTCCCCTCCCCTCCTCTCCCCCCTCCCCTCCTCTCCCCCTTCTCTCTCCCCTCCTCTCCCCCTTCTCTCTCCCCTCCTCTCTCCCCCTCCCCCTCCTCTCTCCCCTCCCCCTCCTCTCCCCCCTCCCCCTCCTCTCTCCCCTCCCCTCTCCCCTCCCCCTCCTCTCTCCCCTCCCCCTCCTCGCTCCCCCTCCCCTCCTCTCTCCCCTCCCCCTCCTCCCTCCCCTCCCCCTCCTCTCTCCCCTCCCCCTCCTCTCTCCCCTCCCCCTCCTCTCCCCTCCCCCTCCTCGCTCCCCTCCCCCTCCTCGCTCCCCTCCCCTCCTCTCCCCCTCCTCTCCCCCTCCCCCTCCTCCCCCCTCCCCCTCCTCTCTCCCCTCCCCCTCCCCCTTCCCCCTCCCCTCCTCTCCTCTCTCCCCTCCTCTCCTCTCTCCCCTCCTCTCCTCTCTCCCCCTCCCCTCCTCTCTCCCCCTCCCCTCCTCTCTCCCCCTCCCCTCCTCTCTCCCCCTCCCCTCCTCTTCTCTCTCCCCCTCCCCTCCTCTCTCCCCCTCCCCTCCTCTCTCCCCTTCCCCTCCTCTCTCCCCTCCCCTCCTCTCTCCCCTCCCCTCCTCTCTCCCCTCCCCTCCTCTCTCCCCTCCCCTCCTCTCTCCCCTCCCCTCCTCTCTCCCCTCCCCTCCTCTCTCCCCTCCTCTTCCCTTCCTCTCTCCCTCTCTCCCTTCCCCTCCTCTCTCCTCTCTCTCTCCTTTCTCTCTCCTCCTCTCTCCCCTCCTCTCTCCCCTCCTTTCTCCATTCACCCACCTCCCCTCCTCTCCCCATTCACCCACCTCCCATCCTCTCTCCACACACCCACCTCCCCTCCTTTCTCCATTCACCCACCTCCCCTCCTCTCCCCATTCACCCACCTCCCTTCCTCTCTCCACTCACCCACCTCCCCTCCTCTCTCTCCTCACCCACGTCACCTCCTCTCTCTCTCTTCCCTTACCCACCTCTCCCCCCTCCCCCCTCTCCCCCTCCCCACCTCTCTCCCCCCTCTCTCCCCCCTCCCCCTCCCTTCTGATAGCCCATTCACGGTCATTGATTCTTCTCCCTCCATTGCCTCCCTTCATCCCTATCCATATCTTCTCTCCCTCCACCCCTCCCTTCTCTCCCTCCACCCCTCCCTTCTCTTCCTCCCCGCCACTCCCTTTCCCTGACACCCCTTCTCTTTTCCCCGTCCCTTCCCTTCTCTCTCCCCGTCCCTTCTCTTTTCCCCGTCCCTTCCCTTCTCTTCTTTCTTCCCCTGAACCCCTTTTCCCCTAAACCCTTTCCTCTGTCCCCCTTCCACCCTGATCCCCTTCCCCCTAACCCCTGACCCCCTTTCCCCTGACCCCCTTTCCCCTCAATCCCCTCCCCCTAACCCCCTTCCCCCTAACCCCCTTCCCCCTAACCCCCTCTCCCCTAACCCCCTCTCCCCTGACCCCCTCTCCCATGACCCCCTAACCCCTAACCCCCTCTCCCATGACCCCCTTCCCCCTAACCCCCTGAACCCCCTTCCCTCTCGACTCTTCACTAATTTCTTTAATCCGTTTCTTCCCCTCCGCTGCCTCTTCCCTTCTCCTTATCATTCCCTTCCCCGCACCTCTCCCATCCTTTTACCCCCTTCCTTTCTCTTATCTCCCCTTCTCTTCCTTTCCTTTCTCTTCCCTTCCCTTCCTTTCTCTTCCCTTCCTTTCCTTTCTCTTCCCTTCCTTTCCTTTCTCTTCCCTTCCTTTCCTTTCTCTTCTCTTCCTTTCCTTTCTCTTCTCTCCCCTCCCTTTCTCTACTCTTCCCTTCCTTTCTCTTCTCTCCCCTCCCTTTCTCTTCCCTTCCCTTCCTTTCTCTTCCCTTCCCTTCCTTTCTCTTCCCTTCCCTTCATTTCCCTTCCCTTTGCCTTTTCTCCCCGCCTCTTCCCTTCCTTTCTCTTACCTCTCCTTTTCTTCCCTTCCTTTCTCTTCCCTTCCATTCTTTTATCTCCCATTCTCTTCCCTTCCTTTCTCCTCCCTTTGCCTTTTCTCCCCTCCTCTTCTCTTCCCTCTTTCTTCCTCCTCTCATTTCCTTCCCTATTTCTTCTCCACCCTTTCCTTGGCCTTTCCTTATTCTCGTTACCTTCCCTCTTTCTTCTTCCCTTCATTTCCTTCCCTCATTCGTCTCCGCCTTTTCCTTACCTCTTCCTTTCTCCTCTCATTTCCTTCCCTCTTTCTTCCCCTCGTTTCCTTCCCTCTTCCCCTCGTTTCCTTCCCTCTTCCCCTCGTTTTATTCCCTCTTCCCCTCGTTTCATTCCCTCTTCCCCTCGTTTCCTTCCCTCTTCCCCTCGTTTTCTTCCCTCTTCCTCTCGTTTCCTTCCCTCTTCCCCTCGTTTCCTTCCCTCTTCCCCTCGTTTCCTTCCATCGTTCTTCTTCCTCTCCTTTCTTTCCCTCTTTCTTCTTCCCCTCGTTTCTTTCCCCTCTTTCCTTCCCTCGTTTATTTCCCCTCGTTTCATTCCCTCTTCCCCTCGTTTCCTTCCCTCGTTCTTCTTCCTCTCCTTTCTTTCCCTCTTTCTTCTTCCCTCGTTTACTTCCCCTCTTTCTTCTTCCCTCGTTTACTTCCCCTCGTCTCTTCCTTCTTTCTTCCTTCCATTTCCCACCCTCTCTCTTCCTCTCGTCTCCTTGGCCCTTTCTTCCGCTCGTTTCCTTCCCTCTTTCTTCTCCCCCTCTTTCTTCTTCCCCTCTTTCTTCTTCCCCTCGTTTCCTTCCCCTCGTTCCTCTTCCCTCTATCTTACTTCTCTGCCTTCCCTCGTTCTTCCTCTCGTTTCCTTCCCCTCTTTCTTCTTCCCCTCTTTCTTCTTCCCCTCGTTTCCTTCCCCTCGTTCCTCTTCCCTCTATCTTACTTCTCTGCCTTCCCTCGTTCTTCCTCTCGTTTCCTTCCCCTCTTTCTTCTTCCCCTCGTTCTTCTCTTCCTTGGGCCTTGCCCGGAAATCGACGCCCTCGTCCGGGCCCGGAAGTCGTGGGAAGCTAGGGATGCCGCCGCGCCTGTGCTTGTGTGTGTGTGTGCGTGTGCGCGCCTGTGCTTGTGTGTGTGTGTGTGTGCTTCTCCTTGGTCTTTGGATCACGTGTTGGACTCGTGATCGACAGCTATTTCCCTCCTGGAAGAGAGCTCAGAGCTCGTATGACCGATCTATGGGTAATACCCAACTCCCCGCCCACGAGAGTCAGAGTAACGACCCGAAGCACAGCGATACCGAAATAATTTCGGCCCTGGGCAGGATTCGAACTGGGTACTGCGAGCACTATCGTACTTCCCATCCAGCGCTCTACCAATGCGCCACCGAGTCGTGTGTGTGTGTGTGTGTGCGTGCGTGTGTTTGTGTGTGTGTGGGCCACGAAGGATGAACAAAATAGATACAGACAGATAACTGGTCCACGGGGAGGTAGACCATGAAAGATATAAAAAACAGTGGAGATAGAGAGAGAGAGGGGAGGGGATGAGAGAAAGAGAGAGCGGGAGGGGATGAGAGAGAGAGAGAGCGGGAGGGGATGAGAGAGAGAGAGAGAGACGAGATCAAGATTGAAAGATTGATAGAAAGAGGAAGAAATGAGTGAAGGAAGGATATACAGTAAAGAGGAAGAAAGAAGGGAGAAGGAAAGAGAGAGTAAGAGAGGGAAGATATAAAGAGAGGAAAAGAGAAGTTGTGAAAGAGAGAGGAAGAGAGATTAAGAAAGGAGACAGAGAAAAGAATGTAGAGAGAGAGGGGAGAGAAAAGAGGGGGAAGAGAGTAGTGAGAGAGAGGGAGGAGGGGAAGACAGGAAAAGAAAAATTGAAGAGAGAGATTAAGAAAGAAAAGAGTGAGAAGAGAGATAAAGGAGAGAAAGGGGAGAGAGATTGAGAGAGGAGAGAGAAGAGAGAAGGGCGAGAAAAAAAGAGAGAAAGAGAAGAGAGAGATTAAGAAAGAAAAAGAAAGAGAAAAGAGAGATTAAGAAAGAGAGGAGAGAGGAGAGATAGGGGAGAGAGAAGGGTGAGAAAAAAGGGAGCAAAAGAGAGGGGAGAGAGATTAAGAAAAAGAG